>NC_054387.1:57498571-57819509 GCF_017654675.1 Xenopus laevis
CAATAAAGCAAATTCCCGTGGCTTTCAGCTTCATTTATTTCAAAAGGAAAATGACTTTATAATTTATGTGCCTTTTCAGCTTGGGGGCCCCCGCCTCAAGCAACTATTCCGCAATCAATCCTCTGTCTGGCCATTAGCATATCTGAGTATTGGGGGCAGCCAAGAATGCTCTTAATATTTATATTTCGTGTTAGCAGTCGGCATGTGCGCCACTCAGCCAGGGAACATCTGCACTCGGTTTGTGAGCAAGAAACCGAGATGGATAGACATTATTATGACTGCTGCCCGCCCTGCATTCAGCCCTTGGGGCAAAATCCTATTAATGTTCCCCACAAAGATTCCCCTTATGGAAGGCAGAATGGGGAGACCTAGCAGTATAAGAGCCAAATTACTGGGTGTGAGCAAGAGACATGCAATGGGAGTTTTATGCTTTCAACTCTCAGCATCCCACTAAGCAGCCTGTTTATTCCAGCTTCTCCCATCCCTGTCTGCAAAGTTTCCCTATAAGCAGAGTGGCCATAGAGCTACAGTACTGGGCCCTAACATCAATGCAATCTATGTTTAAAATGTTGTAGTTAAGGTGGCAATACACGGAGAGATCCGCTCGTTTGGCAATGTCGCCAAACGAGTGGATCTCTCCCCGATATGCCCACCTTGAGGTGGGCAATATCAGGCTGATCCGATCGTGGGCCCTAGGGCCCAAAGTTCGCATCATAATGATGGCTAACGGACGGTCAGATCACAGGACCGCATCAATGATGCAGCCGCGATCCATCGGGATTTTTAGTCCCGTCCGATTGACATCTGGCCAACTTTCGGCCACATATCGATCGGGGAAGCCTGTCGGAGGGCCCCATACACAGGCCAATAAGCTGCCCACTCGGTCTGTCGGCCTTTAGTCATTGGGACCCTAATGAATGTAAATTGGCTGATGGTGGCTATCATGAGCCCACTGCCCTGTAATTGAGTAGGAGCACATTGCATTATGATTGGATTGGAGCACACTGCACTGTGATTGGCCAGGAGCACACAGCACACTGCAGTTAGAGAGGAGGTTCACTTTGAGGCTTGAGATAAACCCATGAGTAACAGAACCATTGCACTATACATGGCCTTTCCCTCACACTTCTGGGATTAATACCCCCATTATAAGAACTGCCTAAAAAAAAGAATTTGCTCAACTACTTGCTTTGCTCCTACTTTATGGCTTCTCGTTTGTCTCAGACCCTAAAGTCTTTCAGCTTTACTGTCCTTTCGTGATAATATGGTAATCAAAGGACCATACCCTACACAATTCATTTAATGTTTAGAAACACAGCAAACAGAACCTTTAAATCAGAACCTGTAACAGAACTAGGAAAGGCTGCAGATAAAAAAACAGTTTTGTTCCTGCTTAAACCCCCGGTTCTCAAGTATCTCAAGCTGTTGCTTGACTATAACCCCCAGCTTCCCCTGACTGCTCGTGACTGAATGCAGGAAGCTGCAGTTCATCTACAGCTATATGTTGGACATTCCTTGTACATAAACCAGTTCTTACTGGGCCCCACAGCAAATTCCGTTTAGGGCCCCAAAAATTGGTAAATTGACTTATTCTACCAAGATATCTTAAAATTGCTTATTAATTAGGGCCTTACTGGAGCCCTACACTCCTTGGCCTCCTGCCATTGCAGGGTCTGCTTCCTCTGTAGTTACGCCCCTATATCTTGCCTTACTACACACACTATATTGGTCATTAACCTACTCCTTTAGTTTGGGGGTGAGGGGGGGGCACTGACATGGGCAGTGGCACAGAGAACTGTTTGTGCAGTTCTTCTGACAAATCGGTCAGTTGAGTGCCACGTTGCAGGCAGCTAAAAGCAACGTGTGCTTCAGCAGAACAGTCCTGGGCCAGGCTGGAATCCATGCCAAGCAACTGCGCCGAGCCCAATATCTCCAAATATTCACCAGATTAAATGTCCTCTTCCCTATTGTTAAACTCATTAAGTGAACCTTTTTATGGGATTTCAACAAAAAAGTGATTCTAGGACAAGACAGCATATTCAGTAGGGGGGTGATGTGCCACGCAGGAGCCGCAGCACTGCATTTGTCTGACTCTAGATGTAAGGATGCCTGACCCTGCAAGCATTACAGCTCCACTTTGTAACAAGGAAGGAGCCATTGTGCCTGCATCTCCCAACTAGCCGAGCAGAGAGAGTCACAGGGGGAGCTGAGAAGTCACAGGGGGTCCTACTGTACCGGGCCCTGTCAGCGCTATATCCCAGCAAACAATATTTAAAACTATCTAGTAAGCCATGGGGGCCCTGATGCCTCAAATACCAATTAGCTAGAATGTTAATTGGCTGACAGTGGCTATGATCAGGAGCCTACTGCTTTGCAGCTGGATAGAGTGCAGACCATTCTATGATAGGGAGGAGTTCACACTGCACTACGACTATGCAGGAGCTCACACTACACTGTTATTGGACAGGGGGACGTATATGGCCTTTCTTCGATTCATAGTGCACCCACACATTCTCCCCAAGGGTTATTGCAACATCCCTTATTATTGGAACTGGCTGAAATTTCTTCTTGTAATCATCCACAAGGACTTTCGCTCTCATTCGTCAGGTTGTTTTCACCCACCTTGCTGAGCAAAATTCTTTCCAAACAATAAAATTCTCCCCCTTTCTCGTTTATTTTGCCCAGTGCTGGGAATGAGGCACAGCTAATTAATTTCTAAAGTCAGGGTCGGACAGGGGGGCCCGAAGCCCACCGGAGCTTCAGTCTCAAGCCCCCCGCCGATGTGCTCTGCTGCACGTGTGCACAAGTGTGCGTGCGCACTGTGTTCTTAGGGCCCCGGGCCCTTGTTCAAGCCATTTTGCAGCAGTAGAGGAACCACAGGTGCGCATCTGGGCCGGCAGGGCCCACAAGAGCGGGGGGGGGGAGTTCCCGCCGGCCCAGTCCGACCTTGACTAAAGTATCCCGGCTTCTGAAGTGGCTGCAACCATTAGTAAGGAGAGAACAGGTTCAAACATTTCTGTTCAAGAGATTTGCCCCCATGTGGCCAGATGTGCTTTTATGCACCAGTTCAGTGCTCCAGTTCTTGGAAGGCTATAAGGGAAATGAAACATAACTCTATGGAAGTACGGTAAATATCTCTTCTTAAAGAGCTACTGACACCAGAAAATAACCTTTTTTTATATCCATTATAACATTATCTTTGAATGCTATTTATAATTATGCCATAAAGGTATTTGCCTGATGCTTTTACATTACCTTTCTTACCCCCATGTTCCTCTATGAGGGGGCTGCCATATTTGTGCAGCAGAAGTCTGTTAGCATTAGAGACTCTAACTGACAGACAGAGATGAGACAGTCAGATTGGCAAAACAGTCAGATTTATGAACTTTAAGTCATAATTACAAAAGCAGAACTATCAGCAAAAAACGATTAACATGAGCTATAGGTAACTTTTAATGTTTTGAAAATACATTTTTCAGTGTCAGTATCACTTTAAGACTTCCATGGTAATTGTTCTGATCCTGCCAGTGCAATCACAGGTAAGGCATTTTGCTAGGATCAATTTACCCACATTAAACATCCCAATGTCCTCTAATCTACTGATAACTGAGAGTTCCTCTGCAATGAGCATTAAATAAAGTTATCAAGGGTCCCTGCCTGACCTCCCAGGACTACAGCACAAAACCCCCACTAGGAGGCAGAGTTCAGTGCAGACAGCGGCCCCCTTACTCGCTTCTGGCCGGCGGCAGTTTATTAGGTGATGCCGTAAGCCACACAGCTGAGTGCATTCCCGAAGGCGTAGGTCACCCAGCTCAGAGCTCACTTCTGCCTTAATATCTGGAAACTTGGACATGACTGGGTCGGGTTTTCCAGTTGCGATGCATTAGCGGATTCCAGCTTTCCCTGGGTCTGAGGGCCAGGCAGAGGTTACCTATTTAATAAGGCACAGACTTGGCTAGGAAAGGGCCCCTCCAGTCTGCCAGCGCCAATGCTTTGGGGATCGTGTCATGCAAAAATGAATTAAAATACTTTGCAGCATATTATTTCAGCATAGTATTTGTATGCGGGGTCCGGAGGCTCTTCCTAATGATTTATGGTTCAACCTGCAGCTCTCCAGCTGTTGCTGAGCTACGATAACTTTTCAGCTGGAGGAAGCTGGGAGGTGTAGTCTGACAGCCCTTATTATTAAATTATTTGGGCAAGTGATGAATTTGGTGGGTTTTGCAACGTTTCTCTACAGATACACACATGTTGTATAAGTGTACAATGTAGACATATTGACTGCTAGATACCAGTGTGCAGAGAAAAGGTGAGATGCACACCCACTTTGTTTTTTAGCCCAGGAGCCCAGCTTGGCCCCTCACTCCTGATGAACGTTTCACTAGCATTGATTTAGATCCATAGTGCATGGCAGCACAGAAAGCAATGCAGCCTGCAGCAGTCATCTCTTGATGCATTGCTAACTAGCCAAGAAGGATCTGGATTATTAAATGCATAGGTTCTACCCAACGCCAGAAAGAGGGAGAGAGATTTAGGGGCTCTAGAGAAGTAGATACCTTGACATCAAACCTGGCGGTGCTTCCGACGGACACGCGGCAGTTCCTCGGTGGCAGGGTGAAGGCTGGTGCTGCCGTGGGCAGAGACAACTGTGCATGGGGAAGGTCTATAGATGTTTTGGATATCCGGGGACTTGTCATAAGTGTCACATCCCCCATATTGAGCTGCAGGAGGAAACACAAGGAACAGATTAGTGGGGAGAGAAACAGGCACTCAGAGTGTCAGCTCATAGGGCACATACTCAGGTCCGGACTGAGATTCACAATAGGCCCTGCCATTTCAGGTACACAGAGGCCCATTCATCCCACACAGAGGCCCAAACAGCCTCCACCAGCCCAACAAATAGTGACTTTCTATGGCAACTTATAGCAGCCCCTCTGGCATTTGCCAGAACCCACAGATTGCCAGTCCGGGCCTGCGACACACTGCATTGGCCAGATATTAAAGGAGAAATAATGCTTAACAAGAAGTAGGCTAGAAATGTTGCATATTATGCTTTGAGATTCAGTACTAGCCTATGGCTGTGCCTGAAGGTGCCCCAGTAGTTCCCCATCTTCTCACTTCCCCATGTTGTCACTTACCTGAGATGAGGGAGTGACTCACAATATACTGTATATAGAGAATATAAAAGTCACTGGATAAGACTGATAAGAAATTCATTCAGATTCACAGTACACGACAGTTTAGAAACAACTGCAATTTGCATCAGAATTTAATAATTAGCCCTGTAGCATCAGCATCAGTAACTAAAAAGTACATAAAATACTGCATTTCTGCCAATATTTGTTTTTAGGCTGTAGTTCTCCTTTAAAGAAGAAATATACCCACTTATAACATTGCTTTAATTTCCAACACATTGCATACAAATAGAGTAATGGGTAAGTTGGAGGGGGCCTTGAACTTGTAGTTTATATGCGAGGGTCCCCTCATATCTAGGGGTGGCATTCACCGATTCAGTTATGCCTTGAACAAACAATTAGAATGGACGGTAAGTGTGAATGGTCTGTAATAAGTAGGTTATAACGGAGTGTTCATCCAATCTATCCTTATCAATCATTTAAAGCAAACCGGCAGTTCTAGAACTGTTATAGAACTACACTTCCCAGCATTACCCCCGACAGGTGACATTTGCAGTTCCACAGTAGCTAGAGACTGCAGCTGGATTTTCATTCTCACAGTCTGATGATTAAATCTCATTTTTACTATGAGCCCTGTTCATATTTTCCTATATAAAAGCCCCGTTTGGCTCTTAGGAGCTGCCAATATGTTTTTCTGGCCAATCTCTGACAGCTCAGGGTAGAGGAGATGTAGAATCCCATCTGTGTTGGAACTGGAAGGAGGGAGCAAATGAGTTCAGCAGATGGAGTAGAGCAGTAGGGACAGATCATTAGGATTGGAGATCGATCTCTCCATTCAGCCAATTGCTTTAACCCTCCCAAAACTTGCCCCACCTGAGGCTGAATTGGGCACCAGCAACTTATCAAGGATGAGAAATTATACCTGCTATATAAATCCGACACCCCACTTCCCCAGGATTGGTCCATGACCAGTGGCAAGAGGTTGTGTTTGGGCAGGTCACATAGGGTTAAGGAATTGTTATTGGTTTACTTTATTTAGTTTCACAGTCTAGACAAATGTTTCTGTGGGCTTTAAGTTACCCTTTAATCTACACTTTTAAGTTATTGTTTGGTAAGGGCATGCTACCTGTGTTCATTCATATTGTGGCCAGTTGGGGCACCTTTAACCCTGAGTCAGAATCCCCTGCCCCAGGTATCTTGTCCCAGAGGAAAGGGACTTCATGCTTATCACTTTTTAATTATCCCCATCAGTGTAAGCAGTTTGGTAGCTCCTGCGTCACATGTGAATACAACCAACACACTGATAAATACCCCTCTCTGTGCAGGATAACGTATTAACACATTTTTCTCCTAATATTCAATTTGCTAAGCATTTAAGTTGTAAGTGATTGCGTTTCCATGCAAATCAGTGAATGACGCGGCAGATTTGAGATTAGTGCCGAGGCTCCATCTGGAGCAGATTGCGACTGTCCGTAAATCAGCGCGTGGCTCAGCATATAAATACAGCGGGCCATACCGCACAGCTCCAAGGGAAGGGAGAAAGAAACAGGGTTTTTTTTCTACATCCAAAAAAATAAAATGGCTTGAAAAGAGAGAAAAGGGGAGAATATTTGGTTTGGCAGCAGCGTCACTCTCCGCTTTAGAAATGTTCCAGAAAGAAAATAAACGTTTAAGTGCCCGTAGAATCTACTTTGCTCTGCCAACCAACCCTGCCAGAGCTGCTCTAATAGGAGCCTGAAAATTCACCTTTTTTGGAATTTAAAATAAAAATCAATATTGCAAGAAACAAAAAAAGGGAAACTGGGCCAATCCAATTCATGCCCCCAATCTGTACCCCATTAAACAAAGTTGTGTCCTTGAACTATAGCTCCTAGCCTTTCTCTGTCTGTGGATCTGATTGGCTCCCGCCTCCCATTAACTATACCTCATCACAGAATCAGCTAAAAATGCTGCACCTTATGTTTTGTGCTTCTGTACCAACACTTTATCAGGGAAGATCTGTGCCTCCAAAAATGCTTCCAGTAGCTTCCCATCTTCTTTTCTGCTGACTCTCACCACAGGCTCTGTCACTTACCTGAGATTAGGTATCGACTCACAGAATACTGTATATATAGAATATAAAAGTCACAGTTCAAGGCTGACAAGTAATTAATTCAGATTCACATTACATGGCAGCATAGCATTTGCACGTGATCCTGAGGGGCACAGGAACAGTGAAGGGTGCCAGCCTGTGCGTCCTGTCCCTCTGTATGTGCCCAATCCTGGAGGGAGTGTGGATTGGGGGGGGGGTCAGTGGCTTATGCCGGCCTATGGGCACCCTGATGTGAAATCTGGCCCTGACTATGACAGATGTGACCTCACTTTTTGTTTGATGATTTCCCACACCTCCTAAGCTTCACAACAGCAGTCCAGAGCTCAATGAGCATGTGTAGTGCCACTGTTACACATAATACAGCCAGTAGACTCTACCTCATAAAATTGCTTTACACTGGTTTTCCTGGGCCAGTAAAATAAATGCATTCAAAAAAAACATTTTCTTGGGGCCATGGGAAAGAGAGCAGTCTAGGGGGTATATTTTCAAAGAGTGAAATTAGAGATCACCACAGTCCTCTAGAGTGAAATTACGCCACTCTTCATTAATTTCTATGGGATTTTGAAAAGCATATTTGTCAAAGTCACTTTCACACATTGATAAATACTCTTTTAAAAATACCATAGAAATTAATGGAGAGTGGCGGAATTTGATTAGAAGACTGTGGCGATCTATAACTACACTCTCTGATAAATATATCCCTAGGAGCACAATGTACAGAGAATCAGAGCTCTCCAACTAGGTGTCTACTGGGTGCATTAGATCCACATGCCATTTGTTAAAGGGATCCGGTCATCGGAAAACATGTTTTTTTCTAAACGCATCAGTTAATAGTGCTACTCCAGCAGAATTCTACACTGAAATCCATTTCTCAAAAGAGCAAACAGATTTTTTTATATTCAATTTTGAAATCTGACATGGGGCTAGACATTTTGTCAATTTCCCAGCTGCCCCTGGTCATGTGACTTGTGCCTGCACTTTAGGAGAGAAATGCTTTCTGGCAGGCTGCTGTTTTTCCTTCTCAATGTTACTGAATGTGTCTCAGTGGGACATGGGTTTTTACTATTGAGTGTTGTTCTTAGATCTACCAGGCAGCTGTTATCTTGTTTTAGGGAGCTGCTATCTGGTTACTTTCCCATTGTTCTGTTGTTAGGCTGCTGAGGGGGGAAAAGGGAGGGGGTGATATCACTCCAACTAGCAGTACAGCAGTAAAGAGTGATTGAAGTTTATCAGAGCACAAGTCACATGACTTGGGGCAGCTGGGAAATTGACAAAATGTCTAGCCCCATGTCAGATTTCAAAATTGAATATAAAAAAATCTGTTTGCGATTTTGAGAAATGGATTTCAGTGCAGAAATCTGCGGGAGCAGCACTATTAACTGATGCATTTTGCAAAAAAAATGTTTTCCCCATGACAGTATCCCTTTAATGTCAGGAGTCAGTCTGCCTTTATTCACTGTTCATAATGACTGTTTATATAGTGTTACAAGCACAAACAAAATCTTACACTTATGTACTAAAGGGCAAGCGCTGGCCCTACTTTTAAATAGAAAACAAACATTGTTATTGACACAAGAGCATGTGGCTTGCACTGAAACACTGGTGCTCAGTCAGTTATTGAATCCAACTGTGACCAAACTCACCTCTCTGCTTGCCGTGGCAACGACTGTTTGTCAGTCTGAAAGGCTTGATGGCATCAGGGTGATGCACCACAACCTGTCACTTGTACAAATACCTTTAAATCAGAATTTACTCAGACCACACCCATTGCAATGCACAAATATTGTACACAGTGTCGGACTGGGATGCCAGGGGCCCACCAGAAAGCCTTAGACCTTGGGCCCACCAGAAAACCTAAAACCGTGAGCCCACCTGAAAACCTTAGACAGTGGACCTTTCCAAACTATTATTCTTCCTCTACTCACTCAACCTCTTTATTCTCCTAGTCTTTTATATATATTTACAATATTCTCCCATTATTAAGCATTTTCCCCATAAAGAAATAGGGAATGACCACAAAATAGGCCAAATATTTAGAAACAAGAGGGCCCACTAACACCTGGGCCCACAGTGAGTTTTCCTGGTATACACAGTCACTAAAAAAGTGTCACACAAGCCAGAAGACAGAGTACATATTATATATATATATATATATATATATATATATATATATATATATATATATATATATATATATATATATATATATATATATATATATACACAGATATTGTATAAGGGAGCTGGCCAGTGTAGTGAGGCAGAATGCACAGGCAGCAGTCACAGTGGGCAACAAGCTGCTGCCAGGGGCAGATTTCCCTGCTATTAATTACCCAGAAGCCTTTGCTATAGGATAAAGGCAAGGTGAAGGCAGGGGCAGCACTAGCTCCAAACTTATCCTATTTTGGAATAAAAAAATAAACTATTTTCCTCCAGAAAAGTGCACGTGAGTGCCTGGTGGAGAGATCGGAATGTCGGTGTTGCTCAATCACACATTATCCGAGTGCAAAAAGCTCCTTTTGTTCCAATGGCTCCTGCAATTGCACAACCAGAGACACTCGCTGCCCCGCATTCCTGCTGCCTGGGGAAGGGGATATGGATGGGCTGATCAAACAGTTACCTGGCTCTGCAGGGCAGCAGCTTTACATAGCCTGGACTCTGGGGTATTGCTCCACTACTCCTGGCAGAGAAAGAGTTAAGTGTCCCTTTTATACACCCAATGTGTAAATAGGGCAAATGTCAGCAAAGTGTTCACTCATTCCCAGGGGCCCAGTCTCCTCTGAACTCCATGGCAACAGTTGTGTGCGTGTGGGATCATTAGTGCATCTTTACACTGACAGTCACTATTAAAGGGCCATATGACTATTAAAGCAGCAAGGGCAGGGAAGTGATTATGAAGGCGCTTACAACTCTGTGCCACCCTCAACTGTGCCCATGCTGAATGAATACTGCCACCCCAAGATTTACAGATTTCTATTTGAATGTACATCCAGTTAGATTACACCCTATTACATTCTCTGCCTTGCTGAGCTTCCTTACATACTATGCTACTTAATCCCATTAAAGGCTCAGAATCTCTTGCTCCAGCCCTGGGGTCAGAAAGAGGAGACAGAATCCAGATGGGCACCCAACGGATACCAAACTCCTCCATTTTAGGAGAGGCTAATTTTTCTACCCCTAACAACACTAGTTCTCAATAGCCGTGCACTACAACTATATATATATATATTGCAATTGCAATTTACTGCACTCGGAAATATGTTAGTGCTAAAAAGAATAAAAACACTGTCTCACAAATCCGATAATCTCCTACAGAAGGCAATTCAAGGGCACCCGTGAACTCATGCAGAGAAAATAACCACCTTTAACTAGTGCAGACGTGTGTTTGTGCCCATCACAGGAAGGAGCTGTCACATGTTTGTGTCACACAAACACACACACACTGGTGCTTTTCAGCACTAAGGACTGTGCATTGTTCCATTGTCAGTATCTAAACAAATAACCTAGTGCACAGGATCTGACAATCAGTCATATTTTGCTGGGGGAACTGCATATAGGGGTGTAACAAACAGATATCCCACTCCCTCTAATATATGAGATTTAGGTGGGGGTTGGGAAGGTGCCCGAATGACCAAGGACACTATTGATACATTCTGCAGCTATAACACCAACAACCAGCCAGAGAGGAACTATTTGGATTCCGCAGCTGAGCTATTGTTTTTTTGAAGGCTGTCAGGGGATGCTGGGACCTGTAGTCTGGGGAATTTTGTTCTAGTGCTTACCCACTACTGAATTTATCATGGTCACATACACAGGGATCTTCCCCTTTATATGAGAAATAAAGGTCAAGTAAACCTACTGAGAGAAATATAAAGAGTAAAAAAAAAAAAATATTAAAAATTAGGAATGACTAATTCTAGCTACCCCAAGGTGGGACTGAGCCCCTTAAAGGGAAATGACAGACAAATTCAGTATATATAACTATATAACGACCTTACTGATCTACCTGGAAAAGGGAAAAGTTCCAGATCTCACATTGGTGTCACCAAACATTAAAGTTCAATAACCCAGCATCGGGTACCAGCAGTGTGCAAACACACACATACAGGGTCAGTCACCTGATGGACTTGGTCACTGATCCTCTCTGTACCATCTGCTGCTTTAACCCCTCCAGGTTCTAATGCCTGAAGGATACTCAGCCTTACTCCATAATAAGGAAAGAAGGTACTGCAACAAGACAGCATCAAAGGGGCAAATGCTGAGTGGTTAATGGGTAGAAAAATGTGGGTGCAAGCAGGACACCAGGTCATAAATTGCGATTCTACACCTTCCTACCACGCTTACACCTGCCCTTGGATGAGATCACTTCCACTTTTAGAATAACATCATAGGACGACTGATAGTGGGTCAGCAGTTGCAGGTCAGCTTGGGTAGTGGTTAAAACCGCAGGTCCAGTTGCAATTCAGGTGTCAGTGCACTCAGTCAGACCTGCAAGCCTCTAGCAGGTATCATGCTCTCCTGTTACTTCCTACATCAGATCTTTACCAAGTTATTAGTGTGGCCAGCCCCATAGAGTTTGTTATAAACTACTCAACTCATTGCAACCTCACTTATGTCATTAAGGTCATAAAGGTGTGTGAAGATTTATATAGCAGCAGGTTTAAAAAATGTGAATACAAAAATATCCCACTGTCTAATCTGTCTCCAATCAGCCTCAAAATGGGAAAAAAATCTTCCCGATTGTAAAATGGCAATGGCGCCAGTCCCTTTAATAGTCCCTATTAACCTTGTAATACTGATACCAACAGCCTTAAATTTCCTGATTAAAAAAAAAAATATGACCCTTTGTTAAACTGATCTACTGTATCTGCCAGCCCAGCCATGTTTAAACCTGATGCTGCAAATCAGACATGCTTTTCTTTATGTGAGAGAAGCCTGGGGGGGGCACAGGATCAGAGAGCGGTTGTTTTATGGGGTCGGGCGAGTCATATCAGACAGATCAGAAACATCTAATGTTACTAAGTGACAAGGACGCCCAGACAGGTCACTGTTTTCACACCAGTAATGTTTCATTCTCCGCTCCTCTTATGCGAGTGTCAGGGCCGTTTGTACTTGTCACATCCTGTGAGTTTATCAGCCACAAACCCCAGTCCCTATAATTAGTGAGACGGATGCGAGTCCCTTATCAACATGACCCAGAGACACAACACAGCAGAGCATCTGTGACACAAACATCTTCTCTAACTACAATGTAACAATCTGTATGGATACATTTCATCCTCTATAGTACTGTCAGGATTCTGTTGCTTCTATGGCCCTTGGCATTTAAATAGTTAACAGATTTGCTACAGGTTGGTCTCAAGCAGAACACTTAAAAGTTGGTTATATTTCAGCAACCATTAACACCTACCTGGGACATGCTGAAAAAAATTAACAGCAAACCTTGCTATAACCAAACTTTAAACTGTACCCCACTACTTCCCCATGTACATAGCAAGTATTCTCTATACTTCTACTCCTGGGCTGATCTCATAGTCAGGCAGAAGTTCCCCCCTGGAAATCATAAATCCTATCACACCTACTACTTCCCAGATACAGAGCTCTGAATCTCTGCACGTCTGCTCTCTTTACCATGGTAAGGCAGGAACTGTCCTTTGGGTAAGTGAAGCAGACCTCACATAGTACTTCCCTAGATACAGAGCTCTAATTCCTGCTCCTGGACTGGGTTTCTTCCAAAGAACAGGTAGAAGTCTACCCCTGGAAATCATAAATCCTATCTTTCCCACTATTTCCCAGGTACAGAGCTCTGATTGTTCCTGCTCCTGGGCTGCTCTCCTTCCCATGGTCCAGCAGGGGGTGGGATTTGCTCCAGATGCATGAGAACATTTTTAAAGATGGCTGATGTGTATTTCATAAAACAAAAGTTCCTTTTTAGTGACCAAGTTGCTTTTATTGTTTCCTGAATTTAATAAGATCATTGCAAAAGAAAAACCACAGTCAAGGTGTACCACCAGCAGCTGCTGTGTCTGCTGTAGGCATTGATCCACCACTTGTTGCTATTTTTTTTATCTCTAAACTAAACTAAATAATACCCTTTCCTGAAGGTATTAAAAGTATCCGCCACAAAAAACGTAAAGAATTTAATCTTTCCGCACCTTATGATGAAACGGTAATACTAATGGGAAAATGAGACATGTCGGCACAAGCATTTAGGCCGCCTTTAGCAATACAAACCCATTATTAACTGCGGGTAGATCTGAGCCAAGACAGGGACTATAACAAAACCATTTCAATGGGTGTAAAGTGGCAACATATATATCAATAACTGTAACCTTGGGCACAAGTAGCTGGCACTGGGGCATCATGACTGAAAGGCAAAAGGGAGCAGAGTCTAGATGTCACCCAACTAAACTGTGTTAATAAGATGTTAGAATCCAGGAAACACATTTTCTCTGCGTATTCAGGACTAAACATGTATACTCAGTCTATATAACCAACAAAGCCTGCAGCCTTGTGTCTTTAAAGGGGTTGTTCCCTTTTGCATGATGTAGAGAGGGATATACTGAGACAATTTGCAATTGGTTTTCATTTTTTTATTTGTGGTTTATGAGTTATTTAGCTTTTTATTCAGCAGCTCTCCAGTTAGCAGTTTTAGCAATCTGGTTGCTAGGGTCCAAATTACCCTTTGCGTTGATTTGAATAAGAGACTGGAATATGAATAGGAGAGGCCTGAATAGAAAAATGAGCAATAAAAAGTAGCAATAACAATACATTTGTAGAATTACAGACCATTTGTTTTTTAGATGGGGTCAGGGACCCTCATTTGAAAGCTGGAAAAAGACAGAAATAGAAGGCAACTCCTTCACAAACTATAAAAAAAAAAAAAAATAATGAGGACCAATTAAAAAGCTGCTTAGAACTGGTCATTCTATAACATACTAAAAGGTAACAAAGGTGAACCACCCCTTTAAACAGGCGCATTTCAGGGGGTTATGCCCTCTACTCATGCTCCGCGCTTCTAACTTGTCAGAGCGGGTCGAGGAGGGACTATTGCGCTCGCTTCACTAGAAGAGCCGAATTACCATTTTAAAAAATGGAAATTTGGCTTTTTGCTCCTTGCCTCATGGCCAGAGCGGCCCTGTTTTTAAATGGTCACAGAACCCCTCAGTGACTTCTAAAATCCTTATAATTTAGAGTAGGGGGTATATTATCACTTATAATACACAAGTGATACTCAGAGTTCCCTGTATAACTCAGCCTGCAGCCTTGTGCCTTTATATTGTCACAGAACCACTTAGTGACTTCTAATATCCTTATAATTTACAGTAGGGGGTACAATATCCCTAATAAAACATAAGTGAAACTCGGAGATCCCTGTATAACTCAACCTGCAGCCTTGTGCCTTTATATGGCCACAGAACCCTTCAGTGACTTCTAATATCCTTATAATTTACAGCAGGGGGTACATTATCCTATATATATGTGCAGATAGTTATCCATTACCTGTTCCAGTATACCATTGCCAAAGGAGTGCAAGTTAACACATATGGATACTACATATGTATGCTTGATTATTCTTAGTACATACAGGTGATGTTAAATCAAGATTACTGAAGTCTTGGGCAACCATGTGCTCCCCTCAAAACACTGCCTCTCCCTGTGCAACGGTATCATGTGGCAGTTTGTGGGCACAGAAAAAAGGGGAAGCGACCAACAGGTATCAGAGCTAACAAAAGAAGCTGGACAATGAGAAGAGAGAAGTTTGGGGCCTCAGGCAGAGAAACAAAGACCAAACGGACACATTTACATTAAAAAGACAATTGTATTCCTCCCCCAACTATATAGCTTGTCCACAAGCCAAATTTTGCCCCATGACTCAAACAGATCACAGATACAACAGAAAATTCTGAAATGTTTTCCCATTAACTTCTTAGACAGGAACCACCAAGGCCCTGTCCCAATTTAACTCAGACCTTCTAGAGAGGGACCAATGCCAGGCCCAGACTGGCAATCTGTGGGTTCTGGCAAATGCCAGAAGGGCTGCTATAAGGTGTCATAGAAAGTCAGTATTTAATGGGCTGGTGGAGGCTGCTTGGGCCTCTGGGAACCTGAAATACCAGGGCCTATTTTAATTCTCAGTTCGGACCTGAGCAATGCCCAACCCTTCATTCCAGAAAAGACCCCCAGAAAATGAGCCCCATCCAGCCCTCTAATCAAGGACAGAACTTCAGTCAGGCCCCTCGAGAGTGACCCAAATTCAACCCTACATTCTGGGCCTGACCCTCAGTCACACCATAACACAGATCCTTGCATTCCCCATTGGACCCCCCACTCAGAGTTACAGCAATTCCCCAGGACAGACCCAAAATCAGCTCCCACAATTTTCTTAAACTCCACTCCTGTAAATTATACTGATTGCAAACTGCTTTATCAGGTTTGGAGACCCCACTTTTCTAGTGACTATAACCCCTTCCCCACCACATCTCTCCCATGCAGAGCTACAATGGGTGCATTTCCAGTCTGATTTTTAGGGTGGGAAGGGAAGGGGAAGGGAGAACATAAATAAATTGGGTAGTAAATGAGCTGGGGGTCTGAATTGTTGATCCAGGGTCCATTGTGCCCATCATGTTCCAACAAGAGATGTAAGGAGATGTAACCCTTCGGTTGCTGGGATCTGAAGAACAACCGAAAGTCATGAATCACAGCAATTAGCGTAACAGGCTCCAAACAGTGCAAAGCAAATAAAGCTTTGGGGAATGTACATTGGGCAACCCTTTCTTCCATTGGGGTAAGAGCTGGTGGCATTACAGCACATCCCGAGGGCAACTTCACATAATAACGGTTGTTCACCCTCTACTTTTTTTTTACCTATGAAGAGCCTGGGAAGATGCTGTGTTCATTGCTTGGCAGAGAACATTCTGTCAATCTACCACTTTATCCTGTTTCCATCCTGCATGGTTAACTGGCAATTACTTTAGCTGCATGCCGCAAACTACACTGATTTCTGTGCAGCCATGCATCTAAATTCACATAATCAACTATTCAGCAGAAGGAATTATTTATAGGTAGTCAGGTAGAATGGTGTAGGTGGCACAGCATGTACATATGCCAACTAACTATGTGGTGATAATGACCCAGTCCTGGATGTTTTAACAGCTAATTCCCTGTAGTGGGTGGCATGGCAGCTCCCGCTCATATGAATAAACACAGATATGTAGGTTAGTAAAGTTCCCTGAGCACAATAACCTGGACCTATAAGCTTCCCTGAAGAGATAATTATGCAGGGGCATTTATTAATAAGGCATAATGGAGAACTTCAGCCCTACACACTGTGCATTAGGGAGACACCCTGACACATATTTATATGGAGTAATATGTGGATTTCTGTTTTCCCTAGATCCTGGTTAGCATGGAAAGAGAAACAATAAAAAATGATCACAAGGGTGCAATGACTGCCCTGATACCAACATCCCCTCACCCCACATATTTTGGCAATATAGACCCCACCCCTAAAATCGCGCCCAGAGGTGACAGAAATAAGGCAAACCTGGCCACCCCTCTGTACCTGGCTCCTTGGATCCATCCTGTGCTGGGTTCTGTGCTACTGGCTGAGGGAGCAGCCACTGAGCTCTATTGCATCCCTCCCCAAAGCCCTAGGACCTGCCCTGGCAGGGGGAGAGACTTTTGGGCTGAAAGGGGAGTTTAAATATCTCAAAAGGCTGTTTCAATATTACATCCAACCCATAAAATCTTCCCTACCCTCCCTTCCCCATGAGGTACCCCAGAACAGCACAGTGCAAAAAAAAAAAAACACACAAAAAAACCTGCTGCAGCATGGAAAGAGTTAACCCACCAACAGTTTATATTTACCAACAAACTGAGTGCAACAGGTTGGGGAATTTCCTTACATTTTAACCCTTAAAGGGCTCCTTGCTGAACAATTTTCCAACATTAACAGCTCTGCCATAAAGGTACACCCAGGTAAAAGGAAGGGGCAATGGTTAACAGGGGATATGAATATTATATTGAAATAAAACGCACTCACCTTTGGCACAGCCTGCAGCCCCACTCTGCTCTCACACACCGGCAGTTACCAACACAGCACCGATTAGGAGAAGGCAGACTACCTCCCTGCACATCACCTGAGCCCCGAAACCAGAGGCGAATCCAGAAGAGGGAGCCCCCGGGATCTCTGACCATAACGCACTGGAATGTGATTGCAGCCTGAGTGCAGAGACTGGAGACTGACAGGGGGGCGGAGCCCTCATTAGCATTAACCCCTGCGAGTGTGTTTGATCACAGATAGGTGTAGTTTTTACTGTCAGTCATTTATATGTCAATAAAATTCACTGCACCCAGGGGTGCCATCATGGGGGAGTACAGGAACAGTAGCAGACAGTAGTCACTGTCAGTGGAGTAACTAGATGTAACTGGACCCCACAGCAAATTCATTTTAGGGCCCCCAACATATCCTGAGATTGTCCTGTTTTACCAATAAATGTTAAAATTGATCATTCTTTGGGCCTTGTGGGGCCCCCTATACCTCCTAGGCCCCCCTGCAGCCGCAGGGTCTGCTTCCTCTATAGTTACACCCCTGGTCACTGTCATTGCTGGGAAAGACTAGGCCCTGAACAGCAACCTAATAGCAATAGTAGATTTGGATCAGGATCTTTTTTATTTTTAACTACAGCTCTGTACCTGGGTAAGTACTGGGACGAAATTGGATTCAACCTGGGGAGGCTCAGACCATAAATAAGAGAGCACCCCAAGAGCAGAAAGTACGGAGAATCCGGTGTCTGTATTTTGGTGATATACAATTCACTTACCCAGTGAGAGGTTCCTGTCTGGCTATGGGAAGAGAGCAGCCCAGGGGCAGGAAATGCAGACAATAGAGAATTAGATGTATGTACCTGGGTAACTACTGGGGGTGAGGATGGTTTCACTTCTTGGGGAAGGGGGTGGTTTCACTGCTTGGCTACCATAAAACATATATGCTACTACACCAACAATCAGGGGCATGAGCAACTGCCATAAAATAAATGTTTATGAGTTACTCTTTATTCTAGGTACTATGGGTGCTTACTGGCAGGTATACTGTACATAGGGACATTAGCGGCCACTGAATTAAAGCTGAGAAGTAAGCCTTAGATGTGTACTTTTAGCCACCAACAAGAATTCTTATACATTAATAAAATGTATCTGACCCTAAGATGAATTGATTGTCAGCTCTTGCGGTCATGTTTAATCACAGCCATTTACATACAATGAAAAGCAGTGCCCTCTGCTGCTCTGAAATGCAATTGCAAGGAAAGATTAGGGATTTCAAAGCTGATTTCCCCAATAATGGTCAGTTTACTGTCAACTGTAGTCGGACTAATGCAAGGATGGGGTGTATAAACACTGCTACATAACCCCCCTCCATACAGCAAATAGTATGGAACATTCTTGCCAGGATGGGCTTTTCCCTGAATAATAAAAGGGGGCTGCTGGGGTGGCTCCTCTGAGGGGTTAGATTGGCAGCAGGCCAGCAGCAGGAGAAAGGTTAGGTATTTGTTTCCCAGAAGTCATGGTGCAGCTCACTCCAGGGGCAGCAGAGAGTTAATCTTGCAGCATCAGAGTGTCCCCAATTAACCAGCTATAATAGCAGGTTCCCTGGCCACTAATTACAGCTTTTGCCAAGGGCATCAGACATAAGGGGCTATTTATACATCTTGAAATATCACTGATATGTGGAGGGGCCCCAGATTGGGCAGAAATAATAACCTCTCCTTTATAAACCCTCACATGTTACAGGGATTCAGATCATGCAGACTGTACTGGATACTGTGCAACCATGAAATATGCATTGAGTTCAGTGTGTTTTGTATAAGTGTCTGGGAGGGGATGAGGCGACTCCTGGGTATAGACCTGTGGCCCCTGCTGGTTCCAGCCTGTAGGCAGGGGAAAAGGCTGTTGGGTCAGTTCTTGCTCCTTATCACTTTGTTGGGGTAATAAACTGTATTCTGTCTCAGTACAGGAAGCAGCACGACACCTCCCACCACCCACACCTGCAACTTTGTAATGGGTAGGGCTATTCTCCCAGGGGCCCAGCCCAGGTGACCGCTGGGCTAATGCTCGGGGGGGGGGTCCCCGGGGGGGGGGTCCCCTCAATATTGTACTTTTTTGAGCAACGGCTGATTTCCCCCCCTTCATTTTGCACTGGCAGTGTTTGGGTGTCTGGCAAATCCAGCATGGTACCATAGCAATATATGCAGGACCACAAAAGCTGCCAAGGTGGTGTATTGGCAGATCATATTTGGGCTGGGCTTGCAGGGAGTGAGTGATGCTCGGGTAAATTTTGGGGGTGGCACTTTGGGAAGTTGGGAGAGTGGCCTTATGAGCAGCATCAATGTTCTATTCATCGGGGCTCCGTGCTCTCCACCCAAGGTACACAGAGCAAATTTTGGGCTAATACTTGAGTCCCCCATACTGCACTGTTTGGTTGTATGGCAGCTCCAGCACAGTTCCAATAGCAACTGAGTGTATGGCCATGAAAGCTGTCAAGGTGTGGTTGGTGGGCCATATATGGGCAGTGGTGCCAGGGTGATGGTGAGGCTGGGGCAGATTTTGGGACTGGCATTTTGGAAAGAAGAGGGTGTGTTCTGGGCATAACATTGGATTGATCTTGGGAGCAGTGAAAATGTAGTTTCATGGGGGCACTGTATCACTGGTTGGCAAGGCTCCCATCCAGGGGCCCAGGCTCAGGCAGATTTGGTGAGGGGCCTTATGAAGACAAAGGTGCCACACTGTGTGCAGTAGCAATATTCTTTCATCAGGGTTTAATGTTACTGGTGGGTAGCAATGTTCCCTATAAGTTGTACACACAAATTTTGAGGCCAGCACTCAAAACAAATTTTTGTGGCCACAGAATTTTGGAGGGAACATTGCCTGCTAGTAAATGAGAGTAACCCAGGCCCATTTATATAGATATATATATGTTCCTGGTGATTTCCAGAAGTATGAAGTATCAATAAATCAATTGATTTTTTTTTGGAAAAAAAATCCAAAACAAAATTCCAGTTCCCCAAAAACAAACATTTGGCAAGATTGCAATTGGTCAAATGGTAGCCTTGTGATAGGTTCCTAAGGTCTTTTTTTGGGAAAGAATCAAACCCTGATCATCATTGCTATGAGGCCATTCAGCAATGGCAATTAATTCAAATAGGAACACATGCACACCCTAGTGGCCAGTCATAGAAATTGCAGTGTTTAATATAGCAGCATTTGTTGGTATTTGCCTTGTGTAGGGAGGTAAGTACCAAGCAAAGTAAAGTCCCAGACTAGATACAGATATGTAAATGAACATAGTTATAAGGTTAGATTTTCTTTGGATATGGAATCTCTCTGTTGCTAAAAAGTATAGAAAGTGCAGTGCCTTATAGCTCTGGGGTCACCCCATACATATGCCAGTAGTGACGCCAGCCAATCACAGTGCAAGATTCAGTTAATTCAGATGAAAAGCATCAAATTGGCCAGCCTCGTTATTTAGGTTGTGTATTACATACTGTATTACTATGTAGAGCATATCTCCCAGTACAGAGAAGGCCACTCAATGTCAGTGAAATCCCTATTATCCATAATGGTTAAGACATGTACAAGTTGGTTGCACTGGCGGCACAAGGAGTGGAGGCTGAAGGCCTGTGGTATGGGGGATTTTTTTTAGAGAATAATTTTCAGTACAGTTTTCTAAAAAATACTAAAATTTGCCCTATTAGGGTATCTATTATCCCCTACACCTAAATCAGCTAAATTTTTTATACAAATCCCTGGATTTCATGCAGGTTCTCAACATTCCTGACATTGTTTTTCAGTCAAGGAAAGGAAATGCACTTTGGTAAAGTAAGTACACCCAGTATGGCAACTCCAACTCAATAGCCTGTATATAAGAAGTGTAGTGATATTAGTAGATTTACTACTCACAGTCGCACAGCATATAAAAGGTTTGATTTCAGGGAAGTGACTAATTTAACAGAGTTTTACGTCTCCTTTAAACACTGCACTAGGAGACCTGATAAAGGTCCCAAAATAAAACACGGTCCGGGCACAATCTCTGCTCAAATAGCCTATGTATTGGGTCATTGTTATTGCGGAGCATTTAGTCTGGGATTTAATAACAAACTGATGTTGCCAGGGAGATTTTAAAGGGAACATAAACCTTCAGATGTTATGCCCCCATTTCTGTGGTGCTGATTCTTTGGATACAATCTAATAAAGTTCTGCCACTGGTTAGGTGCATTTCGCTGGTGCTTTATCCATATGGAAACCTCTTTCTTTCAGGAATTCTCTGCTGACAGCTGGAGTCATGGAGTCCCCTTACCTAGAGTCCAGAACAGCCCCCTGTAACTTTGTACCATATCCTGTGCCCAACATTGATCCAACACTGTCACTCAGTCATACTGGAAAGCTGCACTGCCCCCAATAAATCCCCACTGGTTCCAAATATTCTGCCTTTAACACACTTAGCAATACCCCGTCTGATAGTTGCTATGTGCATGAGCCCCGTCTAGCCATTTACCACCCTGCTGACCAATCATATTAAGGGATTACACTTTTTGCCAGAACTGACCAATAGCTGCACCCTCTAAAACACCCAGCATCACATCAAAAGCAAGACTTTACCACAGTTACAGATGTAGAGAGATTCCTTGTGCAAGACTCGTCTCCCTCACTCTCAGTGTCACAATTATGTTATTTGCTCAGTTTAAGAATTTCACACATTTAGTAGGATGAACCAGGGGAAGTGTTCCTCACTCAATGGACTCAATGTATCTAATGCTGCTATCCCATTGGTTCCAGAGGCTTTTATTTAATGCCAGTTTGCACTTTAAGCATCCTGCGGATTAAAGGGACCCCTTTGATTCTCTGTACTAAACTGTTCTCTTTCCCATGGTCAGACTGCAACCTCCCTGTTGTTAAAGGAAAACTATACCCCCAAAATGAATACTTAAGCAACAGATAGTTTATATCAAATTGAATGACATATTAAAGAATCTTACCAAACTGAAATATATATTTACATAAATATTGCCCTTTTACATCTCTTGCCTTGAACCACCATTTCGTGACTCTATCTGTGCTGCCTCAGAGATCACCTGACCAGAAATACTACAACACTAACTGTAACAGGAAGAAGTGAGGAAGCAAAAGGCAGAACTGTGTCTGTTAATTGGCTCATGTGACCTTACATGTGGTTTGTATGTGTGCACAGTGAATCTTACGATCTCAGGGGTTGGCCGTTATTTTTTAAAATGGCAATTTTCTATTTATGATTACCCAATGGCACATACTACTAAAAAAGTATATTATTATGCTAATGGTTCATTTACATGAAGCAGGGTTTTACACATGAGCTGTTTTACTCAGTATCTTTTAATAGAGACCTACATTGTTTGGGGGGTATAGTTTTCCTTTAAATGAATACAGGCCACTAAAATCCCTCCCTCGGGGGAGGCCAGGTTGCGTGGTGACCCCTGTAGGATGGTGTGGTGGCCCTCGGGCGGAATCTCCAGTGGGCCCTGCACCCACCAGTCTGACCCTGCACTCTGATTCCCTGTAAGTGCTGGGTAAATATTGCAAGGGATTTCTTTATAGCAGGTAATCTTCATAGATCTCTCCCAGTCCTTTACATATGAAAGGTTGGAATCTGTGATATATGGAATTGTCTTTGAAACTATCTATCTTTGCCATTTACGTATTGACGTAATTTCCATGCACCGTTTTGTATTTAACCGTCTTGCTGTAAAGACAATCGTAAATTGTTAAATGCCAATTTTAGTAAGATGTTTGTTTTGAAGCATCAATAAATAATTTAAAAAAATGTTGAACAGTAGAAATGACAGCACTTTTTTATGTGTAAAAAAGAAAACTTGTAAGGGAAATTGGATTTACTTACCCAGGAGTAGGCTTGTGCCTGACCTTGGGAAAGAGAGCAGCCCAGGAGCAGGAAGAAAAGAATGAGAATGTATCTTACAAATATTAATCCCAGATTCCCCCTGATCACTATGGGAACATTCAAACATTTCTTTTCATGGGACCTTCACATTAAACTAAACATTGGTTACTGGCACATGAAAAAACGGTGTAACGTGATATATACAGAGGCAGTTTTCGTTGCTAAAAGAGTGTAGGGAAAAGAAAGATGTACAAGGGAGAGCAAACCAAACCACTAAATGTTTACAGTACATGCAATCTAACCTTTTGGAACCATAACTATTTCAGATTATGTACATTTTACATGAGATTATAGTCCCTGCGTTTACAGTCTCTCTTTAAGAAGAGATTATAGAGATATTTACAAAGTTATTTTGCCCAAAATATAATTCTGCCGCCCACCACATCTGCCATGTCAATTAAAGGTGCCGCACTGAGGTCTATTGCTCTTGGCATCAAGGGTCAGATGATGCATCACAAGCAGGAATAGACAGATAAAAGAGTTGTGGGAGCACTGTGGAGATTAATAAAGGGTCAGTAAATGCTTCTCTTGTATTTGTCTAATTGGATTAATAGGGGGGGCAGAACTGTTTTCCAGCTCAGGTGGTTTCATTTGCTTTTGTACAGACTTTTACAAACTTGAACTAGTCACTGCATGCTCACCACAACCTTCCCTTCCTCCATCCACTGCCTTTATTCGTCACCTTTCAGGAACCCAGCAGAAGCCTTATGGGCAAAAGAAGTTTGACCTGAGGTATAATGGGGAATGGCATTTAACAGACTAGGAAACACAGAAGAACATTTGTTTATAGGTATTCCTCTGTACTTAGTACAGTTCAGCAGGAGCAGCCCCCGAAATTGCTCATAGCCTTTACAGAGAGCTACCATCAAGTTCTGATCCCCCAATTTTGCATTGACTCTGGCCTTTTCTTTCTGACCCTGTACTAAGGCACATCTCTGAAGACCTGAGAGACTGTTCTTGGGAAGGAAGGGGTTACACAAGACATTCTCTACAGGGGAACAATTGGCTTAGCTATGGCTGCGGGCAGGGACCAGGGGCCCATATATGGTTAGATGTAGGACATGACATATTTGCACGTGGAATGTGTTTTGGGTTCTTATTTATAAACATTCAGTGATTTCCCAATTCTGGGACCTCGTAGCCAAAATAAACCCCGGCCAAAGCAAAGAGTCTGGGATCCTGAGGTTGGATAACAAGATCCACAGCTGCCATTGGCTGAAGCCATATTAACCCTTTAGTACTTAGCTATGTTCTCTCCAGCGCCGAGTGGGTTAAGCTCAGGCTTCTGATGGGGTCAAAGAGTGACTGGGACAGAAGAGGTTAAGGAGAGCAATCAGGGAGGAATGTGCCACTCGGGCCACCATTCAGTGGGGCTTGTTATCACTTGTCAGTGGAATGTACCAACCTGGTAATTATATTAGCCTGGAATGTCAAGCCCCTGTGTGAGAATGTAGAGGTTATCAGAGGTGGCGGAACAATAGGGGATGATGAACCCCCTTATTATCCCCTCAGGGGAGACATTACCCTCATTTCTTCTCCAAGAGGAGCAAATTTGTCTTACTCTCCTTTTCAGTCTCTGCAGCAGGAGATACGGTTATGGGCAGTGACAGTGCAGAACGTATATGCTTTGGTACCTGATACCACCCCTCTCTATGCTTACTTCTCTTGGCTGCTCTCATCCCAGTGTTCACAAAAGGGCATGGCTGGACACTGACAGTCTATTCAGGATTCCTACATTGCTGTGATCCATAAGAATTATGTAAAGCTGACTAAGAGTGCCCTCTATTGTCTAAAAAAATGCACTAACCCGTAAGGAAGTTCTCTGGCAGCCCCTATTGGTAACTAAGGATGTAAGGTGCAGCCCTGTGTGGAGTAAGTTAAATAATACACAGTTTCCCAGTAGTGTACTCAAGCTAAATACTAAAATTATGTGTTATATACTCCATATGAGTAGAGTTTGCGTTCCCTTAGGACTGGCGCAGGCTGGGTTACAGGATCAGATAGGGCTGTCTGCTCTGCTTTTTGCATAAAGGAATTTATCAAGGGGATTCACTTAAAAGTGATGAGGGGGCTAATCTAAGCACTTTTGTAATCTACATTCATTATTTATTTATTTTTAATTCCAAGATATTACTGTTACTATGAATGAATTCTGTTATAACAGCGCCATCTACAGGTCAGTTTCCCACCAGTCTGACCAACAAGTAGTCAAGGAAGTTGTCAGGAGAAAGAAAGAGGCTGCTCTGATGTTCTTCTGGTTAGGAAAGATGCGAGAAAGGTTTCTAATTGTTTTCCTGCACAAGACTTATCGTCAGTTCATGCAGCCACGCTAAATGCTTTTTAATTAACTGCTTAGATATTTCTTGGTAAATGGGCTACAATACCTACCCACTGTCGCTTCAACAGAAAAAAAAACTCTGAACTAGGATGTTAAGTCACAACAATGCCTGAATTGGTTAAACCCCCAAGGGGGTGAGGAGGGAATCCCAGCCTCTCATCAAATTAATCCCCTGTGCCTGTGCCACTTGCCTGGCATTGCAAGAGTTAAAGTAAACCTTCCCCTAATTGGCCTCAGGCTAATTAATGAGAAACATATGATCATTTTACCTGAACTGACCAAATATCCAGCACTTTCTGCACAACAGACCGGCATTACAGAACTTGGTTAGAGTGTCAGCTCATGCGTCAAGCCAAGGGGTGCTTTTGTCACTTGAAGTTGCACTGTAGGGAAAATGGAAAAGATTAATCTTAAGGAAAAACTGCAGTGCATCAAGGTTGGACTTCTGTTTATAATCCTGTTGTTCTGGGTGAGTAGGAAATGGGTGTTCATAATTAGTATTTGCTTCTTTCTGCACTTCTGGTTCTGACTTCTAAAACAATGTAGTAGAAGTTAAATTTCCTTCAGGTCTGTTAATTGTTATCAATGTAAACAGCCTTCCAGAAACCCTTGGCACAACTAATAAACTAAAGCAGAACCATCCTGAACTACAACCCTCAGTTCATCCCCAACAGCTTCTGGTTGTTAATGAACACTGAGCCTTTTAATTAGTTGGAGGCCGCTGAGACTGTTGCCTCTCTTACATATATGTAGAGTAAGGGGATCTCGTTATTTGTATTAATGCATATGAGTGGGAGCTCCCATATTAATCAGGGTGAAGTCTTGGATTGTAGTTGTGTTCTAAAAGCAGAAAATTTAGCTCTCTTTAAGCCTATAGGTTAACGTATGGAAAACAACACTGGCAGGGATTCCTACTACCTCTTAGAAATGTCTGGGTTAATACTCCACAATCTGTAGGTATTTGTACCTATCACAGTGCCTGTGTTCCCATGCCAGGTGACAGGGGTGGTGCTTATCTGCCTTGGTGCCTCTGTTCAGCTGAGACTGACGGACATCTCTGTGGTCCTGTCTGAAACGTCTTCTGGGGCCCCGTTGGTCCTCACAGTAACAGGAATTCTCATCTTCCTCTTATCCGGCTTTGGGGCAATTTCTGTGCTGAAAGAAAATAATTTTCTTATAAAAACAGTAAGTGTGCCCCCCTGGGGAAAACTGGAGGATGGGGAGATATGGGGCCAAGGGGTTAAATACATTGGGGAAATTCTCTTATAAATGTAATTGAGAACAATGGAGTTTCAAAACAAGAATGATTTGCTTCTATAGACCGTTTAGTCCCTATTCGTTCTTATATAGGGGAATCCATTTTCAAGTACACATGTCTCTTCTTCCTTTACATGAGGCAATGTTTTTGTCCTTAGCTTATGGTTTCGGGTTTGGCACCTAAAACTTACATTTATACCAGTGGACCTTTATCGATTTAGTACACTTAGGGGTCTTTATTTTTGATGTGTCCCCTTTTAAAGTTCACTCTGGAAGCTTCTCAAAAAGCAGTGTGAGCCCCATTTTGGCGGGGGGGGGGGGAGTCGGGGACTACTTTAAACAATGGTCAGATGTCATTTTGTTTCAGTTTATAGGGATAATGCTGGTGATCTTCATCATTGAAATTATTGTGGGGATATCTGCCTACTCCTACAGAGAAAAGGTAAGTGCAGGCAAGAAGCAGGGCTATTCATTCTGAATTGCTGTTGCCACGAACCATGTTGAGACTCTTGCAAAAAATAAAATAAAATCCAGAGGTTCTGCAGTTCACTCCCTTTGCCGGTATAGAAATCTGTTCTCCTTCAGATTAATCACAGTAAAAACCTTTCATTCATACAAAGAGATACCAGCGCTGCAAGCTCAGGGATAGACACCAAAGAAATAAAATATAGTGTAGTATTTTCAAATAAGATTTACACCTCTTTGTGCACTTGCTGTATAGTGTGGTGTGATCTCTTCCACCAAGGGGTTTAGTTGCCCTTTACCCGTGATGTTTTAACGGTATACGTGACCACCTCCTGTGTAAGGTAATGGGTACTTACAAACGTTTAGTTATACCACTAGCGTAAAATATAGTTGTTTGTTCAAATCCAGGATATCTTTCAGTTTCTAAAAAGGATATGCTAAAATCGTGTAAAAACTTCTTTAAGAAAATAAAATACAGATTGTACTCACATATGTGTGCTTAAAATAAGCATATATTCAGTCCGTCTGAGGGTTCCCCAGTCCTGCGTTCTACTATAGATGTTAATTGCCTGGCGTTGTTGGTAGGACACGCGTTCTTGGTCTCACCCTGATGACGTAATTGTGTCTGGCTTGGGAAGTGCTATGTATATAGTACTTTTTGACCCTAGTGCTGCTAGTGTATCTTTTCCCATTTGGTATAATGTGAGCAAAACCTTAGCACTTGGTGTTTTGATGTTGAGACTCTTGCCTCATCCAACAGCACTCTGCAGGTTACCTGGGGTGGTAAAAATAGGTCCTGGAGATGGAATACTAAAACCAGAATATTGTCTTTTTATTATGGTATCTCTTGGGTCAAGGGTATGAGCAAATGTAGGGGGCTGCTCCTGCTGAATTGTGCATAGTACTATGCTGCCATAGTTTTATGGTATCTCTCTCCACTAAAAAGTTAAGCATGGGGTGGGGCAGCATTGTGAAGGGTGACACAGAAGCCAGCATTACATTGATTGTTCTTAGTATTATTTAGCAGCACTTTACTGGCTTTATCCTGACATCATTATGGTATCTCTACTATAGGGGGCTGTTCCTGCTGAATTGTGCTCAGTACATGGGAATATCTATGCCACCATAGTTCTTTGATGTCTCGTGATTGTTTCCTTTAATCCATTTAATCCTCCTGTGCAATACCTCATGGTGACTGATGGTTTTTCTACATTTAGCTACAAACTGACATTTCCAGGAGATTTCAGCAGATTCTCAGTAAATACGGAACTGATGGGCAACTCACCCGGAGCCTGGACTACGTGCAGCAGGAGGTGAGATATGATTATACTTGCTCGTGTATAAAACATGAAGACATCAGTTTCTTTTAAATGTTTTGCACAGTAGAACCTCAATGACTCGGCAAAGCCTATCCACATGCTGGGCAGGCTCACATTAACTGCAGTATAGGATTCTTAATGTATATATGTATATATAGTATACATACATAAATACACACACGTGTATAGATATAAAGAGAGTGAATCATTGTTTTACCGCACACCACTCTAATTAACAAATGACCCAGGTGCTACTTACAGAAATGTAGTAAATGCAGATCCGTGTAGAGTGAGTGCACACCGGGAGCCTTCAAAAAGGTATTTTTAAAGAAAACCATTTTTATTAGGAAAATGTAAAAACAGCCCAACGTTCCTTGGTCTAGAATGATAAAGGTCAAGACATAGTGTTGATAAAGGTCTTAGATGGAGACCGAAACGTTGGCCTGTCTTTACATTTTCCTAATATTATGGGGGGGGTTTTTTTTAAACTTTTTTCAAGGCTCCTCTTTTTCCCCATGCCTGAACTGCTGGGAGTTGCTGGCTGTAAGTGCTGTTGGTGACATTACTTTCCTGCCAGGCACTGGGTTTTGGGTTTGATCAAATCCAGATGGTGGAGACCTGGTGGAAAACCATTTCATTACACATCAAAGGGGCCGCAGATCATTGTGGTTTCTGCATTTCCTGCTCTGGGGATGCAACTCCCAAACACTCCCTGCAGTCTGTGATACTGAGTATGATGTGGTTAATGGAGAATGGCAGCCGAGCTGGGGTGGGGTTGGGTGCTGGGATTTAATTCTCATTCTATGCTATTTCTACCACGGGGGGGCAAACAAAAGGAAAGAACCAGAGTTGCATGTTAGCCTGCTTGCCAGTGATGGCTTCTAGTCAAAACCATACTTGCCACACCCACTATCTGATTGGATGGCATAGCAATCTGCACGTGAAACCAAGAACCATTGAACTTAGTCTGAGGGTCTCTGGGGTCCAATAAATTTCTAAAACGACATGAGATTTGGGGATTTCCTCTAACCTCCTGACACATGATTAGAGTAGAAACGGGGAACTGCTTGGAGAGGGAATTATTTTTTGGCCACATGGGAAACCGTTCCACCTAGTTGACCTCTTGAGCCCAATTCATGTGCTGTTCCATCTAACTTCATGCGAAGGCCATCCAGTGGCACATCACTGGCATGACCCTCTTTATGCCCACATTTCTCATTACACAGTTCCGCTGCTGTGGGGCAAAGAACTTCACAGACTGGATGAATGTCACAGTTGCCCTGTTTTCATCCTCTGTGCCCAAGAGCTGTTGCCGCAAAGTCACCCAGAAATGTGGAGAGAAGGTGATGGAGCATCAAGATAAGATCTTCCTGGAGGTAAGTACTCTGTCTGCTGCCCTGCTCCCCTGTCACTCTTTGTGCTCAGGTCTGGACTGGGAGTCAAAATAGGCCCTGGCATTCCAAGTACAGAGAGGCCCTAACAGCCCACTAAATAATGACTTTCTATGGCATATTACAGCAGCCCCTCTGGCATTTGCCAAAACACACAGATTGCCAGTCCAGGCCTGGCTCAGTCGTATAATGCACCTATGAGCAAACTTAGGAAGCTGTTCCTGCTGAATTGTGCTTAGTACATGGGGATATCTATGCTGCCATAGTTTTATGGGATCTCTCTGTATAGACTAACATAGGGCTGTCCTGTTTTTTTGTTACTGGTCAATTACTCTTAAGTGAGGTCTGACTATGCCAACAGTGGAGTCATGCAAGGCTGAAACTGCAGCTGAGTCTATAACACCTTTATAGAAACCATGGCAACAGAGGGAAGAGTAAGTTACACAGTTAACTTAGTGTTCTCTTGGGACTGGTACGAAGATGGGATAAAGGGTGGGTTAGTGGCCCTGTTATTAGTCTGGGTACAAAAGAGAGGTTGGAATGGGGAGCTGAGCTGAATGTTAAACTCGTATTTGGTTCAACGCCATGAATGATTTGCACTACTGTCAAGGACTGGTGGCTTCAGCAGAAGGGGGGCTAAGGGCCTGGGATATTGTTAGAGTTGGACACAGAGCAGGAGGAAGAAAGAGATGAGAAGGCAAGTTGGCTGGTATGTGGTTTACTATATTCTCTCATTTTTCAGAAGGATGAAAATAAGCCCAAGGGCCCTTTGTGGCCCAAATAAAAGGTACAATGTGTTTCAGGGAAGGGAAAACCTATTTAATGGCTTCAAAATGGCATCCTTCCTGACTTGTCTCTCTAAACTATATAAATATGCTCCCAAAGCACAGGAACCCACAGCTTCTCATTTGAGGCATGACTGTAATAATATGCAGCGTGGGTGGTCCCTGGATTTATAACTATTAAGAGCAACATTGTCTTCTGAGATTGTGTTCCATTAGACGAATACAAAGGCAAAATAAACATGATTATAGATATTTGCCTTAAATGCCTCGCCGGAGGTGGGGGGGTAGTTTATTAATAGGGTCTAATCCAGGACAAATTTTGAGCATAGTAGACTTCTTTATTTACCCCCCCCCCTCAAATTCATGTTAATGGTAAGAAACCATAATCCTTGGTCACATCTGCACCAGCCCCTAAACTTGCTTATAGCCAGTACAGAGAGATACAATAAAACTATGGCAGCATAGGTATTGCCTGTATTATATAATTCAGCAGGAAAAGCCCAATAAGGTTTTTAGTTGCTGTTTTCATTTGTGCTTGAGGTGCGACAGAACTAGAGGGGGTGCGCAGACCATTAGTGTTTCTGGCTGTACATGGGGTTTATTTATATGAAGCCTGAGTTTGTCTCAGAAAGAACCAAAAGCTTTAATGGAAAATAAGACAGAGGTGGAAATGAAATACTTAGTTTACAGTTTGGGTGCCCAGGGGAGACCAAGAGCTGAAAGGTGGAGTTGGTGAGGGAGTATATTGGGCATGGTCACTCAAGTAAGGGTGAGCTGTAGTATTACTGTTCTTATTGATACAACTGGGCTCTGCTTAGTGACAATATTAATGAGAGAGAATATACTGGGCTGACCAGGGGGGATACCCAATGGCAACCCATTACTTGCCCAGGTACATTACTCATACTCTCCATGTCCTGTGTTTGGGCTGCTCTCTTCCCCATGGTCAGGTGAAAAGGGGGGCATGGTACTGAAAGTGTCAAGTGAGACTATTTCCATTGGAATTTGCTTTTTGCAAGAGAAAGCAGTGTTAATTATTTTGATAGAACAAGAAATCCCTCTAAGCAAAACACCTTTTCCCTGGATTTAATCCCCACCACCTGTGTGCATGGGAATAGAGCAGCCTATACATGGGATTAAACTACTGTGTATTGTGCTTCAGCCCCTTTGCTGTCTGGTTTAAGTCTTAATCAGTAAGCCCAATTTCTTGTTCCAGGGTTGTGTCACCAAAATGAAAACGTGGATCTCGGAACATGTTAATGTCATTGGAGCAGTGGGTGTGGGACTGGGGTTTGTACAGGTAAGGGGTATGAAGCCGGAGTGACCCTTGGTATCCCAGAGTTCCCTGTTGCATGTGGCCATGACTGTGTATGTATTTTCTGGCTTTAGATGTAACCCAGTTCTTTCCTTTCTGTCCTGTTGTACTCACAGCTCTTCGGGATTCTCCTGTCCTTTCTGTTGGTGAAGATCCTGCAGGAGAATTATGTGTCACTGTAACCTGTGGTGGGAGGATCCAGCTCAGGGTGTTGCTTGGGTTCAATCATAAAATATTTAATTTAAAGGAACTTTTCAGAGCAAGTGCCCAAATATAGGCAGTCTGTATTTTGCTTTATTGACTGTCATTGGATAATAGTTATTAAACACAATCTGTCTTCAAATGAATGTGTAGTGCAAATCATTTATTCATTTCAGTCCAGTCCATAAAGGTTTTAACTTATTTTAAAAAATTCTTATGTATTTCTTTTAAAATGCCTGGGAGATGAGGAACGTCTTGAGACATAATTCTTAGTGTAAGGTTCACCTTTATGTTAACTTTTAGTATGTTCTAAAATGGCTAATTCAAAGCAACTTTTCAAGTGGCCTTCATTTTTTTTTATTTTGTATAGGTTTTGAATTATTTGCCTTCTTCTTCTTCTGATTCTTTCTCATTGACTCCCATCTAAAAATAAATGCTCTAAGGCTACAGATGTAATGATATTGTTACTTTTTATTACTTTCTATTCAAACCCTCTCCCATTCATATCGGAGTCTCTTGATTAAGTCAATATGTGGTTGCTAGGGTAATTTGGATCCTAGCAACCAGAAATTGCAAACTGGAGAGCTGCTAAATAACCATAAAAAAAACCTCGGAATAATCATTCTCTACATCATACTAAAAGTTAATTTAAAGGTGAACAACCCCTTTAAAGGAGAAGGAAAGGTTAAAACTAAGTAAGCATTATCAGAAAGGTCCATCTAAATATACCAGTAAACCCCCAAAGTAATGCTGCTCTGAGCCCCCTGTCAAAAGGAACACTGCATTTCTTTCCTTCTATTGTGTACTCATGGGCTTCTGTATCAGACTTCCTGCCTTCAGCTTAAATCTCATTGCCCTGGGCAAGAGCATGCTCAGTTTGCTCCTCTTCCCCCGCCCTTCTCTGCTGTAATCTGAGCCCAGAGCAGGGAGAGACTCGGGCAGGAAGTGATGTCACACCATGCTAATACTGCAGCTCCTATCCTTAACAAACAGAGAGTTTCTAGAGCTTTTTACTCAGGTATGGTAAAACATTCTACAGAATAAATATAGCATTCTAGCTTGCACTATTGCAGCTAATCTATTGGAAATAAAATGCCTCCGTAGCTTTCCTTCTCCTTTAACAAATATTTAGAATAGGAAAGTTAAAACTGGGGGCCAGAGATAATGTTTAATAAGGATGGGCACCACCTGAAGTTAATAGACTTAGGGTAAGGCCAGACGAGGAGATTCGGGGAGGTTTTGTTGCCTGGCGACTTATTGCCATGTCTTTTGCGCGACTTATCTCCCCAAACTGCCTCAGCGGTTTTTCCCCATAGGCTACAGCGCAAAATCGCCTGTGAGGCAACTTTGGGCGATTATTGAAAACACATTGCTGCCTGTGCATTAGTTCAGGCGATTTTGCGCTGTAGCCTATGGGGAAAAACCGCTGAGGCAGTTTGGGGAGATAGTCGCGCAAAAGACGTGGTGATAAAACCTCCCCGAATCTCCTCGTCTGGCTTTACCCTTAAGAGCAACAGAGTGAGTCTGTGACTTCTTCTAGAACTTTTGTCTAGTTTTTGAACTTAATTGTTAGGGGGGCTGCTTTAAGCTTAGGACTATCCCATAAATATTTCCCTTTATATCAATGTAATATTGCACCTTACCATGTACAAAACCCTTTGTTCTATGCATTGGTATAAAGATAATGATCTTGTGTATTAATATCTAGTATTGTGCTGCCAAATGCCCTGCACCCAAGGCCTTGGCACACACAGCTGCAAATGCAAATATGAGCTGGGTGCCAGACTAGTACAGACAGGGTCAAACATGTGCCCAGGGCTGACATTTCTTTCTTCAACAACCCTCTATCAGTTGTTAAATAGGAAACTAAATCTGCCTCAGCCACCTCACAATATGTTCCTTCCCTACTGCAATATGTTCCTTCCCCATTCCAACTAAAACTTTGGTTAATGATCACTATATTTCATTCTATAGCCATCTAGACTATTTTGATCCCATTAATTATTTACTCATTCCCACCCCTCTTGGTAGGGAATCCCATAACCAGACTGCCCTTACAGTAAAGAAAACCCCCTTTGGTGATGGTGAAATCTCCTTTCCACCAATGAATCACTCATTTTCCCCCTCTCCTGGTAGGGAATCCCATAACCTGATTGCTCTTACAGTAAGGGTAGAGACACACACTCAGATTCGTGGAGATTAGTCGCCCAACGTCAAATATCCTCTTCTTCTGGGCGACTAATCTTAAACTGCCTCCCACCAGCTAGAATGTAAATCGCCGGCGGGATGGCAATCAGTGAGCTTCATTTTCCGAAGTCACCAGAAATTGCCTCATGAGGAAACTTCGGAAAAAGAAACAATCCGCTTGCCATCCCACCGGTAATTTACATTCTAGCCAGCAGGAGGCAGTTTGGGGAGATTAGTCGCCCCGAAGAAGAGGCGATTTGTCGCTGGGCAACTGAATCTTCACGTGTGCCATTACCCTTAAAAACGCTTCCTATGCTGATGATGAAATCTCCTATCCTGCTCTACTCATACACTCATACACTTATGGGCAATTTATTAGAGGTTGAGATGAATTTATAGTGCACTGGAAAATCAGTGCTTAATAGTTATCACTGTGTTCATGTATGGAAAAATAAGGTATCGATTTGGGAGTGAATCTATTCAGGAAACATTACTTAATGCAGAAGGTTTTTTTGTTACTTTGTTTTCCTACCTTGAAGGCATAGAAAATAACTGTATAATTCTGTGTCTGCAGAATAAATCCAAGCACAATGATATCCCGGCCCCTGTGCCAGTAGTGTCTGTACTGGGTGGCATTGCCGTGGGTGCTCTGTTAAACTTAAACAATGCTACAGAGATGCCAAAGCTTTAATATTCAGCATATAAAGCATTTATATACCATGCGTGACTCAATATACTTATTCGCTGGCTGCAGTTCAAGCTTTCCTGGTCCTGTAGCCAAGCTGGATATCTGAAGTTCTCTCCCAGTACAGTAATGTGCAGCTAATGGAAGAGAAATAGACTGTAAATGCTCTGTAATCATTCCTGAAATGACTGAGCTGCCCCCTACCAAGAAATGGTATTACTTCAATAATATGAGTTCTGTTCCCTGAACAGTGTAAGGAATACCTGATGATGGTGTTCAGGAGCCCCAAAACCTATAGGTTGACAGCCTTAACTCCACATCATAAACCATTGTATTGCTCCATCACTAATGCTGCTGCCAATGGAAAAAGCAGGAGGTCACAATTTCCTTAAACTCCTATTATATCTGCTGCAAAACTTGCTACACAAATTCTTGCCACTGTGAGCTGCTTTTTTGGGGGGTACATAAAGAGAAGCCTTACAGGGAATAGGTTAGCATCACTATCTGGATCAGTAGGGCTTATGTCAAGCATTGCCCCATGTATGCAAACCTCTTGCATGAAATTTAAAAGCAAGGACATGTTGAGCCATGCCTAGGGTTGCCACCTGGGTGATCCCAATGTTAATAGGGAAAAAGGATAAATATATAGGAAAGCCGGTATTTTTTTCGAGATGCTACAGCTATGGTTGGTTAAAAGAAAGTAGCAACATACATGAAGGTAAATTTGTTGTACAGTCTTAGTACATCTCAATCCTTGCACCTTCCTATGTCTGATGCACTTATTTGTAGCATTGCTTTGCAAACTTACATCTTTGCCCCTCTCCTTGACATCACTGCCCCCCCATGATGTCATGATGCCCCCCCAGCTGGTAAGTTTGTTTTTAAAAGGTGAAACCCCTAATTACAGCTCAGTTATGCTCAGACAAAGCCCTACCTACTTCCAGGCAAACTCTACCTTTTTGAAATACAAAATTTGGAACTACCCTCTTTAGGACAACAGGTAATGAGAGCAATGGGAAAAAGAGCAGCCCAGGAGCAGGATGTACAAAGAATGAGCTCTTTAGCTTGCAAAATACTGGTAGGAGAATGTATTCCCCCTTCCCAGGGACAGGCTAGCCACATGATTGGGGGGGGGCAGTTCCAATGAAAGTGTAGACCCAATGAGTAGGGAAGTAGGTAGGTGAGCCAGTGAGTAACAGGGGGAAGGGGGTTGTGGCAGCATCTGTGTTGGGGGGGAGGTTGTGGGTGTGAGCAGACAGGGAGAAAGCTGGTGGGGTGGCAGTATTACTTGGCACACCTCTGCCCAAGGAGCTGGTTCCTGCCTGACCATGGGAAAGCAAGCAAGCCAGGAGTTTGAGGTAGAGAGAATCAAGAGTGATATACTGGGAGATTAGGTTAGCCTCACTTACATAGAGGAAGGGACCAGCCCAGGAGTAGTACTTTGTACAGTGGGGACAAAATGTTATCAAAAGAAGCAGCACAAACACAGGAGATACGCAGGCAAATATTTCTCAGAAATCAGGAACCTCATCTGAGAACCACAAAATCCTGAACTTTGGTTCAGGAGACAATCTGTGACTAGAAGACAACACTCGCTCCCATTAAGGCACTCCACTCCAAAAGAAAAATTCCTCAGTCAGTCTCGTTTCTTTTAAAAAGTCCTTCCTGACTCCGAGATGGCAATCGGACCATTCCATGGATCAAATTTGTACTAATAGTGATTTTCTGTAACCCTGTATTTCCTCACTTGATGGCTAAAAAAACATCCAAACCCCTTCTTGAAGCTATCTAATGTATTTGTAGGTACAACTGAGTAAGGGTGAGAATTCCACAGCTTCCCAGCTCTCACTGTACCTACCTATTACAAATATTAATATGGAATCTCATTTCTTATCAGAATGGGTGCCCTCACGTATGCTGGAAGGAGCTACCGGTAAATAAAGCATCAGAGAGTTTATTATATGCTCCTTTTATATATATAGAGAGAGAGAGAGAGAGAGAGAGGTAAAGAAGCTCGCACTCACAGGTCTTATCAAAATCCAAAATGGTGTTTATTCAGTAAAAAGCAACTAACGTTTCGGCTTGCACTCAAGCCTTTCTCAAAGTATATCATATCTTCTCATAACCAATCCCAAGTTGACCAGCCTTTCATTTCCTTTACCAGCTTAGTTGCCCTTCTTTGGACTTTCTCCAATTCAATAACGTCCCGTTTGAGCACTTGTGACCAAAACTGAACAGCATATTCTATATGAGTCCTAACCAGTGCTCTTTAAATGGAAGAATGATCCCCTCCTCCCATGAATTGTGCCCTTTTTAATACAGCGCAAAACCATGTTTGCCCTTGAAGCTGCTGACTGGCATTGCTTGCTACAGCCAAGTTTATTATTAGCTAGGTTTATTACTTGCCAGGTCTCCAAGCTAAAGCTGCTCAGATGAGTAGTGAAACGTCTTCAATGATTACTCAGCAAGTCCAGTTGTTTTAGAATTACTTATATTAGATATTGTTATTCAACAATTTTATAGACTTTTTTCCCCCTTAACTCTCCTAATTCCCTCAATATATTTGAATATTTACAATAAATCTTAACTCTTCCCTCTATGCAGCAAAAAGCTCTGGCTCCCTGCCCTCTGTGCCCTTGCCACATCTGAGAGCTCTTTGCATGAAGACATAGAATTTAATGGCAGAATAAAAAGTAGTCCTTTTAATCTTCTTATCAAACTCTCAGATGCAGGCCTGAACTGACAATCTGTGGATTCTGGCAATGTCAGAGAGCTGCTGTATGATGCCCTGGAAATGCATTATTTATTGGACTGGTGGGGCTGTTTCAGCCTGTGTGTACCTGAAATGCCAGGGCCTATTTTAATTCTCAGTCCAGGCCTGCTCAGATGACATCCCTTTTAAAAATAAATAGGTCAACATGCGAACCCCACAAAATCTTTCATGTTGACCGTAACTGCCTTACACGAGTGCTCTACTTAGCACAAATCTGATCACTAAAAGGTGACACTGTTATTAATTCCCATCATTTCACTCAATACACAAAGAAAGGTTTTTGATTCCATCTCATTAATATACAAATATATATTTATTCATAACTGATGTAAAGTAAAAAAATATATATAACAATATATAAATATAAACACATATTTTGAGATTGTCCTCCGGTCTAGGGATCATCACATTCCACTGAATGGTGCCGGAAACATGATGTTAGGTTTGTGAAAAATGTTGGTTTCTTGGATTTCCCACTCTTCTTCTTTCTGGTGTCTCTGAGATTTTGAATAAATTGGAAGAAGCGGATAATCTTCTTTTTCTTCTTCCTCTTCTCAGGAAAAGAAACAACTTCTGTCTCTTGGCTCTCAGTGGGTTCTGTAGTCAGCACAGTGATATCTAGATCCTTATTATAGACACAACTATTGCTCATACAAGGTTTTGCCTGGGGAATATCTTCATGGCCAACCTTATCAATCTCTTCACTGCAACCATCTAAAAGCAATATTTCTTCTATGATTGCAGAATATAATGGGTCCACTTTTTCGTCAGCAGAGTTTTCTCGCTCCACAATCTCCTGCACAGACTCTATTGGCTCCACAAGCTCTTGAGCAGAATCTCTTTGCTCCGGGCTGACCGTGGGTTGTGGTTCTGGTTGTTTTTTGGCCCTTTTGTGTTTCTTTTTGCCTGCTTTCTTTCTTTGGCTGACTGGTTTTTCCTTTTTGTTGGCTAGTGTCTTTACCAACATGCTTCCCAAAGAAAGTACAGAGCACATGAGAGACAGAACTGCTGCTGATATGACAGACACTGCAGTTAATATGACAGTTTGGCTGATATCTCTCATTTGCCTTCTGTTCTCCTATACAGAAAGATAAGACAGTCATTATACAAACTGTTATTACCCACAGGAGGGTAATATGAGAATGAGTTAATTAGGGTCTGTGTTTATCCTGCTCTAAATTCCCCCAAATTTGAAGTGTACTCACCTTGCTCCGCAGATGTAACACAACAAGACTCAGGAAAAGCACCACAACATTGCTGATGTAAAGGCTTTGTAGGCAATTAAATGCTTGAGTGTCTTCTAGCTCGGCCTCTGGAGGAATAACTTGGCTTGAATGGCCGCTTCTGAAGATATTGGGGAATATCCACCAGAAGGGCAGTAGAACTCCTCCCATTTTCACAATAAAGAGCAAGAGAAAAACTGAGAGTGTCAGTTCTCTGCTGTTCCAGAAATATAACCAAACCAGGAAAAGCCACAGTAAAACATCGGCACAGATGAACTGTAGGATGGCAGCGGTCTCATCTTCCCAGGAACTGTCTCCATCCGTCTGCCATATAGGTTTGGAGTTATAGAGAGGCTCTTCCATCATATCCAATCCACTTCCATAAGATACATGGGGGATTAAGTAGCTGGAGATAAGAATCCAGTAGATCAGTTGATTTTGATGCATTTTGAAATTAAAATTTGAGATAAAAAGACAAAATAACAGCAACAAGTAGGTGAGATCCATCACTACTCGATGCAAACAATGATTTGACAGTTATACAGCCTGAGATACTAAAGGGTTGGTGGGCAGCATTGTGATGTAACAGTCATTGTGATGTCATCATTCAGCTGAGTCCTAGGAAGCAAGATTTAAAGCAACAGTTCAGTGTAAAAATAAAAACTGGTTAAATAGATAGGCTTTGCAAAATAAAATAGTTTGTTATATAGTTAGTTAGCCATAAATTTAATCTATAAAGGCTGGTGCAGTCGGATATCTGATGTAATAGCCAGAACCCAATTTCCAACTTTACATCTCTCTAACTTTTAGTCAGCGATATAAAGGGGAACCACATGGGACATAACTGTTCAGTGCGTTTGTTTTGGATCCTTAGCATGAAGGTCTGATTAGGAAGTAAGAGGTTATGACCCATATGGCTCCCCCCTCAAGTCACTGATTGTACTGGTGACCAATCAGAGAGCTGCAAAGCAGGAAGTTGGGTTCTGGCTACTAAGTTAGACATCCGGTCACTCCATCCTTTGTAGATTACATTTTGACTAAATAACTATATTGAAAAATGCTTTATTTTGCTCAGCCTATTTATCCCGTTTTTATTTTTCCATTGAACAATCCCGGCTTGAAAGAACCAGTTACCATTTTGTATATTCCTTCTTAAGGATACAGACTAATAAGGACCTGACATGGAAATTTATGAAATGAAAAAATTCTATTTCATTAATATTTATATGAATTAAATGTTTGCAGTGTTATCTCATAATTTAACCAAAATAATGCTTAATTTTCTTATCCACAGGCAAAACATTATGTCATACGTCATACTCATAAATAATGTGGAATGTCACATACAATGACCTACATTGCAATATTGCTTCGCATTGTGAACCTTAAACAATAATACTCTCAGTAATATGTCTCCTCATTATTTATATTGTCTCCATCATTCTCTTATGATAGTTATCTCATAATTTTACATAAAACCCCCCAAAAAACCATTACAGATTCTGTGGAAATAACTTTCCTTAAACAGCTGTTTCCCTAGCCCTGAATAGTGGTGCTCTTGTTCCTCTGTTCATTCCCTTGATGCACGTTTATATCATGTCCCCCGTGCAGTCTAACTCAGTGGTTTCTGAGATATTTGCAGTTTTTGACTACTAAAAGCAGACATGGCTCAACAGCAAATTAATGTAAATTGCAAAAGTGCTCAGTGAAGCACATTGTGTAAGTTCATTAATTTTGGGGGGTTTGGGTCCCCTTTAGCTGTATAAGTTAGGGCTGATGGCCTACTTCACCCCTTGTGGTTCCCATTTATATGAAGATGTAGTTGCGTCCCAGCAGTGTTTGGTGCTTTCCTGTGCCTCAGTGAACACAGAGTGAGCTGCATTTCTTCTTGTGCTCCCCTGGGGCAGATCGCATGAAAGCTTCACCGTAGGAGAATGTTGTTAGAAATGCCCATGTATAAGATTTTTTAGTCCCAAAATGCCATTTTGCGTGTTATCAGTCTGAAGTACCTGTGCCATTGGTCTTAGTTATTTCATCATCAAATAAATGGAAGCTGCAGGAAGCAGGGTGTGGCTTTTTTCATCTGGCTAAAATGCGCCACATTCGCCATTTATTGTGAAGCCCAGCCATTCTCACTTCCCTCCTCTGTTCAGTTTGCTGTATTAATGTTTTGCTAGAGACAGGGATCACAGCATGTAGCAGTGGCCTATAGTTCAGTGCTAATATTGTATCTCTTCCATCAACACCTAAAGGCAACTATACACTGGCAAACATCGCATGCTATCCAACTGGGCAGGTCTGTGGGCTGAAGGGCAGATAGAGTACGACAGCCATACAACGTATGGCCAGATTTCTACTGTTGAGATCATTTTAACAGACAGCCTTAATAATGTAATTTACTTATTTATAAAGTAGAAGTGGAAGGGTGGTTTTGCTTTTACACAAACATACCATAAGTTAGGTGAATCGTATGAACTAAAATGTCTGTTTAAACAACCCCCACCCTTCTGCCTTATAGACAAGTAGAAGCCCACTATGAAGGTGGATTATCTGTGAGCTGGAAAACCAATTATCTACTTGCAAGGACCAGATATGAAGCAATTAAATTTCCCTGATTAGCTGAAGGAATAACAAAACCATAGATCTGTCATTGCACTATTCATTGCACTCATGTTGCACAAGGGTGGATAGTGCCCATTTACTATGGCTATTATGGGCCTTTCTTCCGTGACTCGGTGTCCCTTTCAGCTGAAACTGGTTACATACCAACAGAATCTTTTTGCAGAAAAGAACCAGTCTGACCATATTTCCAATCTCCAAAATTGCTTTGTATCTTTCCCAGGAGTTAAATTTCTTCTACCACCCCTACAGGATAAATTTGTTCTAACCCTCCAACCCAAAATACCTCTCCACCCAAACACAGTTCATGAGACCGAGGCTTGGCCAAACTAATATTTATTTTATCATAAAAATACATTGTTATTTAAAAATAATTTAGCAGCACAGTGATTTAAATAGGAATATACACACACACAAGAGCATTTTATTTCTCTACAGCCTCGGCAGTTCATTTTCTAGAGATGCCAGTTTGCAGAGTTCTCTGCAGTCTGGCAATGTTGGCATCCAATGCTGCAAGGCCGTTCCTAAAGTCCTGCTCATCATGGGAAGTGAAGGTGGAGAAAGAGGACATGCTCCAATCTGATTTTCCAGTGTGGAAGTCAAACATGGAATGGTCAGTGGGATTTCCATCTTGTAACTGTAGGTTACTTATCTGACGATGAATAGGAAGACGGTTGCCAGGTACAGTGTGCTGTCCCATAGGTAGCACTCCCTCAGCTGATTTGAGGTTTGGCTCCAAGGTGCTGGTAGAATTCACCAAACCCATTCTGTATTCAAAATCCGCCTTAGATGGTTCAGGCTCTTTGTATCCCAACTGCTTTGCAATAGAGGCCGGCACTTCCAAGTCAGAAGATGCAATCCCAACCTGAGGGGGGGTGCACATTTGCCTTTGGGATGAGACTACAAGACATTTTTGAGGGCTGCTGGTTAATGGTAAATAGACTGTGTCACCAGGTTTGTACTCGTCACAGGAGGTTGCGGCAGACACACTGTTTGCCTTGGATTTCAGTTTCTCTGGACTATGAGAGAGGACTGGAGTGTAAGCAGTTTGATGCAAAGTTTCAGGCATTTTGCCAATTAGATTTTCACTGAGGTCAGACATGTATTTATTGTAGCATTTGCTGGTTGGATTACAAGGCTCATGCTTATCAGGGAACGTTGCATCTGCAATGGGCAAGACTTGTTCAGTCTCTAACGTCTTTAGGTAACTCATTATGGACGTGCTGGCCAGACACTGATCTCCCTGGAGCTGCTGTTCGTAGCTGTCTAACACAGACTTGGTCAGGTTGAGCCCAGGTTTCAGTTTGCTGCTGTCCTTGCTGAGATCACAGAGGAGTTTTGCCATGCTGGCCTGCAGGGTTCTGCAATATAAATATATATCTAGTCAGCAAAGTACTTCCATATTTCTAACTCAGATTGTTTTGTAAAAAAAAAAAAAATGTATAGCTGGAAGCCATAATGCTACATTGGTCATAAGGAAGTTGATAGATGTGGATGGTAACTGTAGCTGGGAGGAACAGGGCTGAAAGAATAGGAACCTGTTAGCAATACGCTCTCTCGCTCTCTATATATGTATATTGTTTATAGTCTGTTCCTACAATAAAACAGTGTACAACACAGTCAGCAGTGGGGCCTATAGGTTGTTACACACTGGATTTGTTTCTTTGCAGAAACGGACAACGGACGCTGAGATTATGTTATATCATTTAGCTATAGACAGCTAATAGCTAATGATTCCCCTGCACCAGAAACAATACACTATACTTGTCTTTTAAACATTTACTACAGATCTGAGTAGCGATAAGCCGAGCAGTCACGCTACCTTGTGAGTTCCTGCAATCTGCTCACTTCTGCATCACGCTGCCGCAAGGTGATTCCCAATATCTGATTCTCCTTTTCTGAAGACTCTAGTTTGAACTGAATGCTCCTCATTTTGCCTAAAGCCTCATCCAGATCTAAAAGGTAATAAGGCACAGTTATTGCAATATCTTTCTTCTTCACTGCTGGGATACTCCTTAGGTATCAACATTCCTGGGAAGTTGTACAACTTACTAGAAGATGACAATGATCACATTCACGTTCTACACCCTAATCACTTGCCTGTTTTCCCTTTTGTAGCTGCAATCTCACGCTGCTGGCAAAGCTGAACCAGATCCTGCTCTTTATCTTGGAGATGCTGAGTGAGATTTTTATTATCATGTCTCTGGGCCTCAATTGCTTTTAAGAGCTCCTCATTTTTGGTCTGCAGGGTATCCAATCCTTTCTGGGACTCTGCCAGTTGGTGTTGTAACGTTACATTCATGGAATGAAGGGAAATCACTGAAACCAAATAATATTTTGCAGTTTTAGTTAAACATTATCTTTTAACAGCACCTTTATTATTTTCGTTGAGGGGTTCCTTTGCCCTGTATATATTTCAGCATAGTATTGACCCCTTGCCCCCACAGAATGTATTAACAGAGAATGTACTCCAGCTGTGCCAGAGAGAAAATAAACATAAAAAGCATTGCATCATAGTTTCCCTTTACGTATGTTGTCATGTAATGCAGCTGGAAAGCCCTGTTTGATCATTAGAAAATAATTGAACAATGCAGCAGAATAACAAGGGGTCTGAAGACAGCAGCACTAATGAAGTGGGAGCTAAATGCAGGGAATTACGTATTCCAGCAGACGGAAATTCCTTCTTTACAGAAATGGAACTTTGAATAAACATTTTCGGATCACTTGTAAGACAAAAAGCGAACGCTGGCAGCGTCTCACATCCCAGTTACGTTTACAGATCTAGAGCTGTTTACTGTAATGAGTCAGAATTCTATGGCTTGGGGAGTATAAAAGGTGTTGAGATGATATTATTTGCTTCATGAATTGGAGGATTTCCAGTTTCTATTTCATTCTATGGATCATGGTCCATGTTGAAGGATTTTGCAGACACAAGAACTGATTAGACTAGAACACAGTCTGTTTTTGTCTAGTGCATAACCCCCACTCCAAGCTCTTTTATACTGCAAATACAAATCACCCTGGTACAAAGAAAATGACGGCTCTCTCAGCATTCCATGTCTCTCTAAAGTTGATCATAAATTATAAAATATGCCATCATGGCCAAGGCCAGTGTGTTGGTGGCCAAATCAAATGAGCCAGTCTTTAGCTGATTTGGCCAGCAATGCACTGAGCCCTCAGGCCACAGTCTGATCATGAGGTACCAGTGGGGAGAGGACTGCATCATCATGCCTAAAAGATATCTGGCCACTCTTTCTCTCTCTCTCTCTCTCTCTCTTCTATAGCGAGAGTGAGAGTTGGCAGTAAGGATCAGATCACTGGCCATTAAAGCAATTATTCCCATCTTCTTCTGCCTTTTCCAGCTCTTAAACTTGACCCCGGCAGCCAAAACCTATTGCTCGGTGAGTCTACACTTTTTATTGTTACATTTTATTACTACCTGCATCATACTACATGTTAATTTTAAGGGAACTATTCCACTGCCTAGAGTAAAGCAAGGATCTTATAAAGCAGATTATGATGTGCTTTATCATATGATCTATTGCTTGTGTTATGATCATTAAACATTGCATCAGAATATCCTGAGCTGCAGCTCCAAGCATTCCCTGCAACAAAGATCAGATTGGCAATCTGGGAAACGCAGAGGGACTGCAGTAAGGTGCCAAAGGCAGTCACTAATGGGTCCCAGACTGGACCTACCTGCAACTACCAGAAAATGAAGCTTCTTAATACCATTTGTTTCAAACTTGTTTTAACAAATAGTTCTTACTTTCAAAGTTCTGTTCATCAGATCTTCCTGCTTTTTCAGCTCTCTCCCGATCCCGAAGTTGCTGGTTCAATATTCGTAACCGCCTTTTTTTTAAAATTATTGAAGAACCGCAAAAAAAATAAAATAAATAAAAAAATGTTAGTGTAACTGCTAATTCCCTTTAAATACTTTTTATTCCCTAAAAAAACATCTACAATATAGAAGTACAGACAGACAGGGACCTGTTTACAAAGCTTTAAAGGATAAGTAAACCTTAAAAAAAGTGAATGTAAAATTGCTCAACGTGCTTTTCTAAGCACTTTTGCAATTTACATAATTTTTTTTCTGTTTCAGAGCTATTTAAGTTTTTATTAGCTGCAAATATACCTAGATATAACTAGGAATGCATCGAATTCAGGATTCTGCCTTTTTTAGCAGGATACGGATACAGCCGAATCCTTCAGCCCGGCCGATTCCAATCCACATATGCAAATTAGGGATGGGGAAGGAAAGTTTTTGTCACAAAACAAGGAAGTAAAAAATGGTTTCCCCTTCCCACCCCTAATTTGCGTCGGCAAATTAGGATTTAGTTCAGTATTCGGCCAAATCTTTCGCAGAGGATTCTGGGGTTCGGCCGAATCCAAAATAGTGGACGTGATGCATCTATAGCTATAATGTCAGAAGTAAAACAAAGAATTGTTCTGAAAATAAATATGAAAATTTTAACCGTGCTTACAAAAGTACCCTGAACAAGTTTAAGAAGAACTGTGAACTGTTAATGCAAGGGTGCTGGTTGCTATTCTTTTTAAGTGCCTAGAGACAGCTGTGTTCTGATTGGGTCCTCACCTCCGAAGCTGAGCATTCTCACTCCTGAGTGGCTGGAGAGCCAGAGCAATTTCAGCATGAACATTTGTGCTTCCGACAACGGCTGGCAGCAAAGACAAATTGTGCTCTAGCTCTGTAATGAGGCGAAAGGCTTCTCCGTCTCCTACAAAAACAAATAAAAGCATTATTCACTGCGTGAGAAGATGTCAAATAAAAGATGAACAATATATTAAAAGATTCTCTATAAGCCCCATTAAATGCAAATGTGCAGTTTTTCAGGATATTACAGTGTTGATTACAAACTACATACAATACATAATAAGGCATATGCATAATAATATAATGCCTTTGTCAGGTCTTGAGATGTAATAATTGCACAGATGCCTCATTTAGCACAAGAGAAAATTATGAGCCCTAGAGTGTACATTATAAAAATATGGACCAATTGGCCTGACTAAGATTAAGATTAAGGGGTCCTGCACAGAGCAACAGTCAAGTGATTCAGCCAGAGATGGTTAATATGCCGACAATATCACTATAATGCACCTTGAGCAAATCTCATATTCACTGTACATCAAGAGTCAGACTTAGCCCAAATGTTTATTAAGTCATTTATTAAGTCAGCGTTTTAACCATTTCTGACTGAATCACTTCAAGTGATCTCCTTTCTCCTCAAGTCACAGACAAGGGGCATACAATAGCAGAGCAAAATGGAGGCACAGATGCCTGCCGTGGCAAGTAGAAATATAAGTAGAAGAAATACCTTGTTCTGCCACTAATGCCTTTATTTCTCCAAGAAGATATTTCACAGTTTTAATCTTCCTCTCGGTTTTCTCTGGGCTACACTTTTTGTTCACATCAAAGCTTGTCTGACAGCTGATATTCCTTGCTGGAGCTGCATCCTCCTCCTCACTGGAAGTTTCATCTGTCTCCCTTGTGGGCTGTTCCCTTTCTGATTCATACTCTACAGGGGCAGGTTTGGAGTTCAGCACTTGATTCCCCTCTGCCTCAGAACACCGCAGCTGAGCCAAATGGGCTGCTATACACTGAAGCAGATTTGATTCCCGTATCTTCTCGATGTTACTAATTTGTGGCAAGGTATCAGCTTGAAAGGCTAGCGGGTAGCAGGTTGGCACTGCCGGAGTCTGCTGCACAGGTGTTGGAGCATTACACATAACAGCGGGGGCACTCTGCACTGCTGCATATGAACCAGATGGAATGTGTGTTGTTCCCCCTTGTGGTAGAACTTGATTATGACTAACATTCTAAAGAAAAAGAAAAAAATACAGTATATGTGAGATTATTGCATGTAACACTCTAAAGGAAAAAAAAATAAAGTAAACTTTTTAAGCTCATGCTAAAAAAGGAGGGTTTTTCCTTTAGGTAGTTGAAGCATATACAGTTGGCAGAAAATAATTATGTAAAATGAAAATATTTTACCATTGAAAAGGAATGGCTGATCCTTGGAATAAAATCTATGACAAAGGATAAAGACAAAGACTCCCTATATGGGATGAGATGCTTCTTACCAATATAGCCTGTAATGTTATCAAAAATATTACCAGAGATGAACAAGGTCCTCTTACATTTAAAATGGAAAGATATCTCAAAGGAAAGCTTTATGACCGTAATCAATAAGGCTTTTAGCTTTACAGTTGATTTTTAAAATCCTAATTCAGTCTGAAACTCACTAATAAACAAAATGTTTTTGTAAAGCTGCAGAATGTGTTTTCCCTATGTAAATAAATGATTATAATGATGAACTGACAGGGATCAATTTGTAGCTGTGCCGGATAACTAAATAATAGCATCAAATCAGTTTCACATCATAAACTAGATCCACTTACTGAAGCACTGCCAGGAAGCTGAGGGGACAGGGCAGGGGTGGATGAAGGCAAGCGGCAATTAAAATGAGTAGTCCCTCCAATACCTGCAGGCAGCAAGATAGTGAGATGTTATATTTACTTCCATAATTATGAAATCTTCAGTAAGGTACTACCTGCAACATTACCCCAAGCAAACCTAAACCACATTTAATAATGTGCACTGTGCAGACCTGGACTGAGATTCAAAATCGGCCCTGGCATTTCAACTACACAACTACTACAGGCCCAAACCAGCACATTAAATAATGAACGTCTATGTCATCTTAAAACAGACTCCTGGATTTTGCCAGAATCCACAGATTGCCAGTTGGGGGCTAGCACTGAGTGGTCCTTGATTTGCAGCTAAACCCCCAATATGTTTCCAAAGAAGGGCAGAGTTTAAGGTATTAATATATAAAAATTATAATTACTTACCCTGCTCATTTACAGCCTGTGAGGAGGGAGGAGGGAACCCCTGGCAGTTGGCTTGTTTGGCAAGTTGATTTAAGTGAGACATCTGGGTAGATACATTCTCACATACTGCAGGCTGCGTGATTGGGGAGTGTGAGTTGGCCCAGAACGCTGCGGCCTGCACAGAAGGATAAGCCTTTTCAATGCTGAATCCATTTGATGAGATGTTCTTCTTTAGAGATCCTGCCAAGTGACCTACAATACAATAGTTTCAAAAGTTAAAACGCATGCACAGGCTTTGTAAATTCTCAGCTAAAAATCCCCAGTCTTAGTGCATTCGATCAAATTCTCATAGAAAGCAATTTTTAGTTTAAGAAAGGAATAAAAAAATGTAATTGAGTCAACACTTAAAGGGAGAACTAATTTCATCCCAATTGCCATAATACCAACCCCATCCTAAACAGCATCATTGGAAGTGTGTTCCTGTATCATGGTGGCATATGCAGAGCTGCACAGGGCTACTATTCTGACCATTTTACTTCTTGTTCCCTGCCTAGATAACTGTGATCGGCAACTAGTTATATACATTGGCTCAGAACCACAGGTCAGCTTCCAGTGCATGTGAACCTGGTTCTGATAATGGCAATTCAAAAAGAAGTATCCAATATGGGCCATAGTGCATAATAAGGAAGGTTTTAGTACTTCTTCTTAATGATGCAGTTCAGGAGTGGTATCGATGGTAAAGAAATTACCGTAGTAGCAACAGGTTTCCAATTTGGGTGCATACAAGGTTAGTTGCTTCATAGGAAACAATGAAAACTATTTGTAGCAAGCTACAAATTTCAGCTACTAATCATCTTGGGATATTAATGTAAGTGTCAAGTTCATGTTATTAAAGGGGTTGTTCACTATTAAATTAACTTTTAGTATGATGTAGAGCAGTGATCCCCAACCAGTAGCTCACGAGCAACATGTTCTCCAATCCCTTGGATGTTGCTCCCAGTGGCCTCAAAGCAGTAGCTTATTTTTGAATTCCAGGCTTGGAGGCAAGTTTTGGCTGCATAAAAACCAGGTGTACTGCCAAACAGAACCTCAATGTAGGTTGACAATCCACATAGGGGCTACTAAATGGCCAATAACAGCCCTTATTTGGCACCCCAAGAACATTTTTCATGCTTGTGTTGCTCCCCAACTCTTTTTACTTCTGACTGTTGCTCACAGGTTCTAAAGGTTGAGGATCCCTGATGTGGAGAGTGTGTTTTTTGAGTTATTTTATGAGCTTTTTTTCAGTAACTTTCCAGTTTGTAATTTCATTAATTTCAAATTATCCTAGCAACCATGCTTTGATTGGAGTAAGAGACTGGATTATGAAAAGGACTGGGCATGAATAGAAACATGAGTAATAAAAAGTAGCAATAAAGATAAATGTGTAGCCTTAAAGAGCTTTTTTTTTAGATGGGGTCAGTGACCCCCACTTGAAAGCTGGAAAGAAGGCAGCAAATAATTCAGATCTATATATATAAAAAAAAAAACAAAGAAAAACGATGACCAGTTGAATTTTGCTTAGAATTAGCCATTCTATAACATACTAAAGGTTAACTTGAAGATGAACTGTCCCTTTAAGTGGAAGGGATAAACCTAACACAGACTTAACGCAGTACAAACCTATTTCCTTATGCACGTGAGAAGCTGCACCGGGCTTCTTGGTCAAATTCCTTTTCCCTCTGACACTGGAAGATTTCACGGTATGTACAGGTCCTTGGGTTGGATGGGATTGTGAGTTGCCTGTTTCAATTGAAGAGATGCAGTGCAATTAAATGGATTGAGAAACAACTACATTAGGAGAGAGATGGACAACCCATGACCATAGCAAAAAAAAACTGTACCTCTCATGTCATGTTGAAGGATGTCTTGTAGTAAGGCTGCACATCGATCCAGCCCTTTATTTATGACAAGAACCTGCAATATAACATTAATATAGCAACTGGCGATTGAATTAAACGGGTTTGTGTTACTAATGCCAACCCCAAAAAGAGCAAAGCAATGGCTTTATATGGTAATATTACCTATATTTGCTACAGTTATTTGGCCAATTGGATACTTGGCTAGCAAGCTATTATTCAGTAAGGTCTTCCCTCTGTGCAGATCAAATGTAATGCAGTTGCACCACAACCACAGTTCAGAGGCCACAGTTCAATCAGCAGGGGGCACACGCACACTACATGTGGTACAACTGCATTACATTTTGCGGACAAAAATTATATTTTAACTTTTCAAAGCATTTAAGCAATATAATAGATGCATGTTGATATATGTACCCCCTTTCCAAGAGCAGCAATAACAAAATGAAGTATCATTACCCAATGGTGTAACTAGATATTACGGGGCCCGACAGCAAATTATTTTTCAGGCCTCAAAATGTCTAGAGGTTGATCCATTTTACCAATATTTATTGAAACTGTATATGAATTATGGACTCATGGGTCCCCTACACCTCCTGGGACCCCCGGCAGCTGCAGGGTCTGCTTCCTTTGTAGTTACACCCGTCATTACCTGATCCTCGGAGTCTGTGGAGCACAAGGAGTACCCGGAATCAACACATGTCGTGGAAACCTTTCTCACAGCCACCCTGTAAAACAGCCAATCAGTGGCCACATAGGTAAATTATTGCCAACTTGCACACACTTTTTTATTGCATCAAATAAATAATTTCCAATGTGGCATTAGGTGCAGTATCAGAATTATAAGTGCCACCATTGAAATGGGCAGCTGGGACCGCTAGAGGAAAGGCTATACCTAATGGAGGTTACAAAGAGCTCACAGTGCTGGACACTGTCATTCTTTAGTATGGGGCCCTTGGGACTTTTGGTTTCATTGATGCGGATGCCAGGGAGCGCAGCAGGGCACCATTCAAATTTAACAAATATATGTATTTTTTCCAACATACCTTTTTTTACCAATTCCCAGTCTGACAGGTCCAGTCAAGCGTCCCGAAGACACAACCTGTTGTGGAGATTAACACGGAGAGGTTAGGGGCATTACAATAACAAGTCAATATGGTTTTAATTTCAAGGACCTAGGTGATGCTGGCCATACCCATGGTACCCACAGGCTAAGTGAAAAATACTGTAGGTACTGACTCCTGTGTGCATGTGCCCTAAAGGACATGTGTTCATGGTTCTGTAGCCCCACATTTGTTCCGATCCCCTTCAGTTCCTAACAAAGATTACAGGTGTTAAAAATTGGCTCTGAAGCCACCGGTTATAATTCTGGGAATAACCAATATTACAGGATGCACACCACAATATCAATGTCTGGCCTTGAGATTGGGGTCAATTTACAACTTAGGGCCTCCCTATGGTGGTTGCTCACTTCTCCCACACTTCTGAAGTTCCTGAATTAATAAATAAGTAGTCAAAGAGAAAGTAGAATAATAAGAAACAATTAAGTTACAGTTCTACAGACTGTGCCACCCAATGACTGGCAAGCCCAGACTTACCCTTCCCTTGCTCACTGGTCCCTCATGAGTCTTCATACAACTTCGTGTATGTGTGTATATATATATATATATATATATATGTGTGTATGTATATATGTATGTATGTATATATATATATATATATATATATCCCACCCAAATATACAGTTTGAATACAGGAGTCTCCCTGTCTGATTATAAACCCTGAGGAACGAGACTCTATCTGCTGTTACCTGTTACTGAACTACAAATCCCAGAATCCCTCACCAGCCTTCACACCATTAGACACCATTAGACAGTCTACTCCAGGTTGTGTCTGTGCCATACTGTCCCCAAATAGCCCCTGCCTATAGATACCTTGCCTGCTCGGCCACCCGCTTTTGCCATGTTCGAATCTCCTATCTCCGCAGCTGCCCCGGAACTGTCACCATGGATACCAACTGCGACAGGAAGTACAAGTGCCGCGCTACTCCAGGCGGGAAGACGAATGCCTGTTTCCACGGTAACAGGAGTGGGCGGGGCCGGTGCGTCACTGGGAGAACAATATGCTTACAGTCAAGGCATCCGATAGCAATGTGGGGATTCATTCCTCAGCATGTCAAGAACTGTCAGCCTGTTCAGTACCACCCCATTATCACTAGAACCCCCCACAGCCTTATTATCCTATTTATGGTGTTTCCAACCGCATAAGATCTGTGGGACAGGGGCATCATTATTTGAACATAAATGTACTTGTATTTATTATTGATGCTTGTTTGTTCTGTGAATGTATTGTGCTGTAGAGAGCTATGTATATACCCATTTAGCAGTAATGCTGTTTATCCTATAGTTTATAAAACATTTTGGGTTAAACTATATACAACTCAAATCTTTCTCAGGACTTTAAAGTGGCATAAAATGCTTGTTAAAAGAGAAGGAAAGGTTAAAACCAGGTCCTGACTGAGAATCAAAATAGGCCCTGGCATTTCAGGTACACTGAGGCCCAAACAGCCCCACCAGCCCACTAAATACTGACTTTCTATGGCACCTTATAGCAGCCCCTCTGGCATTTGCCAGAACCCACAGATTACCAGTCCGGGCCTGGTTAAAACTAAGCCTTATCAGAAAAGTCCACCTAAATACACCAATAACCCCTCAGAGTAATGCTGCTCTAAGTTCTCTGGCAAAGGAAACACTGTATCTATTTCCTTCTATTGTTTACACATGGGTATCAGTCTTCCTGCCTTCATCTTAAACCTCCTTGCCCCAGGCGTGAGCATTCTCAGTTTGCTCCTCTTTCCCCGCCTCCATTCTCTGCTGTAATCTGAGCCTAGAGCTATAAGTGAGCAGGGAGCGACTCAGGCAGGAAGTGATGTCACACCAAGCTAATATGGCAGCTGCTATCCTAAACAAACAGAACTTCAAGAGCTTTTTACTCAGGTATGGTAAAACATTCTACAGAATAAATATAGCATTCTAGCTTGCACTATTGCAGCTTATCTATTGGCAATAAAATGCCTCTATAGCTTTCCTTCTCCTTTAAGAAGGTTATGAGGCTGGGAGTGATGTGAGAGTGGGCGTCAGAATGATGACCCTTTAATTTGTATGGTGGGCCCAAACAGCCTATGGATGTTTGCAAGTGCCAGAGGGGCTACTGTACGATTTCATAGACAGTTACTATTTAGCAGTCTGGTAGGGGGCTATTTGGGCCTCTGTGTAACTGAAATGCCAAGGCCTATTTTGAATCCCAGTCCAGACCTGCTCCCAGGCCTGCGGAATTTGTGTAGTTGGACCCCGGAGTAGCAGCAGCAGTGGGAGCCTCGGAATTGAATGGTTTTAAAATGAAAGGGCTCAGCGGGATGAAGGGAGAGGGGGAATCAACACAATCCCTTTCTATGGGCTGCATAGTGCCGAACAGAAAAGGATGAAAGAGAAGTCGAAAATAAAGGGACGAACGTTTGAGTGAAGAGATGGCAGCATGCAAGAGCAACACAAAGGAGCCCCAGCATCAAAAGAATCGGAGCTGCCTCTACTCACTTGCACAGGAAACTATGGGATGGGAGAGCAACTGCAATAATTGGGCACAATTCATAAGGCTGGGGATTAGCAGCAACTCCCAGCACCTTGTGTTCTGGATCTGAGCGACTGGGAGTCATACACAACTGCACATTAAAGGGGAACACTTTAAATGATTTGTCTCTCTCTCCTTACCTCTGCCTAAAAGGAAACTGTTTCAGCAGATAAAATATTATCTATGAGTCTGAGATGAAACATTCTTCTACTTCTATAAAATCACTATAATAGGTGTTTCTGCTAAATTGTGCTTAGTACAGGGAAATACCTATCCTGCCATAGTTCTATAGTATCAAATGTAGAGGTCTGTTCCTGCTGAAGTGTGCTTAGTAAAAGGAAATATCTATGCTGTCATAGTTTCATGGGATCTCTCTGTACAGGCTATGAGCCAATTTGAATGCTGAATTGTGTGTTGCCATAGTTTTATAGTACATTATTGTACTTACTGTCTAAGTTAGAAGTTACATAATATCTGAGTATCTTTTTTTTTTATTAACACTCTTAAAATGTCACTTTCCAAGACTTACAGCATGCAATGGGTCGCAGGTGATGTATTATTGGGATTAAGGGAAAGGGCATAGGCAGTGTTGGTATTATATTATCCTTTATGTATACAGAGACAACATATCCTGTAGTACTGTGCAAATATTATACATCATTCCCATCAGTCCCTGTCCCAGTGGAGCTTACAATCTAAGGTCCCAATCACACACACACACACTATGGGCAGTTACATCAGGAGCTATTTACTCTGCTTGTGTTTTTTTGGGGTGTGGGAGAAAACCAGGGTATCAGGAAGAACCATGTGCATACACATAGGGGAAACACACGCGTCCTTACAGATTGTGCCCAAACTGAAATTAAACTCAAGACTCCAGAACTACAATACAGAACTAATACTAATTATTTACACCCTTTTTACCAGTAGGGCCCATTGCAACAGTGACTCAGCTTGAAAACTTTGGAGAACAGGAGCAGTGGCGTAACTAGATATTGCTGCCCTCACAGCAAATTATTTTTGAGGCCCCAAAATGTCTAGAGGTTGACCTGTTTTAGCAATAGTTATTGAAATTGTTTATTAATTAGGGCCTCAGGCCTGAACAGGAGCACAGAGATTAGTTTTCCCCAGAAAACCTGTGGTCCCACAAGCAAGTGAAATCCAAAAATGTGGGTCTATAAATAGGTCCTACATCCAGTCTCTGTATTAACAAATCCAATTTCCATTCCTTGTGCCCATTAAGATGAGCAAATAGTAGGGTGTGCCTGGGAAGGAAGCTCAGAGGTAAATATTCTCCATACCGTACCTGCCAATATTTCCATATAATTGTGATTTCTCTCTGGTGCATGTCTGTACAGTTGTCAGAACCAAGCAGTATGTGGATGTTGGTACAGATCCCCCTGGCACAGGGTGCATATTTCCATATCTCTGGGGCTCACTGTGAGTGGCTTTTAAGTCCACCAATCTAATTATTTAGAGAGAGGCAAAAGGGGGATACAGCAAAAAGTCAGCAGGCAATTCCAGTATGATGGTTCAATAAAGTAAAAATTATTCATTTATTAAATAATACGTGTCCATAAAAATGCCTGATGCGTTTTGTGCTGCAGAATAAATAATTAAATACATTCCCCTACATCTTGAATCTGTAGCAAGCTTGAAAAGGAGAAGCATCCATTTAAGTCAAACTTGGTATATTTTGGACATAATAAAGATGGACAGCTGATGAAATAAATCAGGGCAAATAAGACTTTGGATGTATTTAAAGGTCACTTGGGACCCCTACTCATTGTTTTACTATAACAAGAACTTTGTTATTTGGGATTTGCCCAGACTTGGCATGAATCACAGTCATTAAATTTCATAGTGTGCCAGCCGCTAGCCATAAATAAACAAACATATTGGGCGCCCAATAAGCTTTTAAGCTTAATGGAGTGGATTAAGTACCCACTATTATGCAGCTTTAATTGGCTGAATGCGAATTGATGGCGGAGCTATAAAGTGTCATGTTTGCAGAATCCTATACAATGTGGGCCACGGGGTCCTTTTGGTTTTGGAAGGATTACAGATTTATCTCTGTATTGGGGCATCATCTCTCGTTAAAAACTGGACATGTGCATTGGGTTCTGTAACCACATATCTTAACCACCTTTTTGTATTAAATGAGACAATTAGGATAAATGAAAAAGCCCTAATTTTGTAGCCAATTATAAGTAATATATGATGTTGCTTTTACATGGTGCTAAAAATTAATATTATCTTTAAAAATAACACCTTTATTGGAGCTCCCTATAGATGTTATCTGGTCCCTGCGACTTTTTCAAATGAGGGGTGGGCGTGTCCCAACGTTCCTTGCCAGAAGCACAGTAGGAGGGGGACAGCCAATCACAGCCCTGCAGTCACACAAGAACAGCCAGGCTTCAGTTCCCTATCAGGTCCTGCTAGCTGCTGATTGGTTCCTGTCCTACAGTACAGTGTGCTGAGAGCCAACGGCTCCCATGCACAGCCTCGGAATTCAGGGAGCAGGAAAAAGAAGAGAAGGAAGGGAATATTAGGGTTTTTGCAGAAATATTCAATAAATCAGCCTGAAACACTACTTTGTAAAGCACAATTCTTCTATATCTAATGCACTGGTACACTCTTATTTTTTACACAAAATGTCTTCTTTCAACGGCAGGTAATATCCCATCTAGACTAGTAAGCAGTGCAGTTTTAAAAATGTGACTGGGTGGATGTTCCCTGAGAATCCTGCAGGAGGCACTTATGTATAATCCTTAAACTCAGCCCTTTCACTTTCAGATTATTTGCAATTTGTCAAGTAGTGCTGAGGTCACGGAGTCTGATCCCGTTTCTGGCTGCATTTTTGGGCTATTACCACTCACTGGTATTTGTTATACAGACGGCCAGAGCAAATAATGCTGATCAGGCATGTAACCAGGCTATAGGAGCTACCAAGGGAGCATAGGGCAGTATGAGGCAAGAAACACTGGTGGCATGGGAAGTGCAAATGCCAACAGATTTATGAAATTTTCATTCAAGTGGTTAATAAAACCTGGGGCATCAGGAAAAAGACTTGCCAACTGCCCCAATTTTGCTTGGTCGGACAAAAACAGAAGGTCACAAAAGGGTTGAAAGGTGCCTAAAATGGGTGGGATTTGAGCAGTGATATAATATTGTACTCCCCAGTACTAACACCCTACATGCAGTGGATCATGAGTGACAGCAAGGTGGAGGCCCATAAGTTTAGCAAGGCACAGCGGCAGGGTCTGCTTCCTCTGCAGTTTCACCACTGGTTTATGGGTAGACTAAGGATGTAATAGGGTACCCCCTTTTAATTTAAAAGGAGAATTAAAAACCCTGTTGTACAGGGCAAATTCATGTCTTCACCTATTCAGTGCCAGGGGCAGTCAATGTGTCTGCTGCAAAGGGGTTAAACCAACCAGGCTGTCAGCTTGTGTTTCACTGTGCTGTGGATCGATGGAAGGTTATAGCCGCTACGTAAGGCTGAGTCTGTCTCATTACACAGAGAATGTCATACACATATTAAAAGTTCATTAAGCCTGACTGTAAACACAGAGCCATTGATTCTGACAGCTGCAATCACTGCCCCAGGCCTCAGATCTGTCTGTCCCCATGCTTAATCATTCTCTCCATTTCTTCAACACATTCAGCAGTTCAAATTGGTCTTTTTATTGTTGGCCCAGTAAGTCTGGGTCCCAAAAGCACCCCAAATCTCACCCTAATTGGCCTTCAGTCTGGCCCCTTTAGATAATAACAAAGTTACAGATACTGTATATAGAAACATTGGGGTAACAGTCATCCTGCTATAGTTCCAGGGGTACCCAGGGCACACATAAGCACTCACCCTTCGGGATGGGCCCCCTTAGCTCATAACAAGGTTATAGATATATAGAAACATTGGGGTAACTGTCACCCTGCTATATTTCCAGGGGTACCCAAGGAACAAATAAACACTCACCCCAAATCTCACCTATATTGGATAGAAATTCTCTTCCTGTGACACCTGACTGCTTTACATTAACATTAGCACAATATACAGCAAGAGTGAGCAGATTCTGGTGATGCCTCCAGCTGCCCCTCCCCTTTTGCCTGCAGCCAGGAGGCAGTTATTGCCTGTAGGAGAAACTGCACTCAATTGTGGCAGATGGTTCCAGCTCCCTTTGCAAATGCTAAGAAAGGGACAATCAGGGAACATGTGGTGAGGAGAGAAGAATCAGGAGGAGCTCACTCACTTATCCACCCTGGAACTTTATGGTTTTAGAATACAGCCCTCCAGCTGTATTATTGTACTGTCTGTTTTTCCTGTAATATTGTTATGGCCTTACAGCTCACTCTTACAATATTAGATATAATGTATCCCACAATGACACGGCCAGCCAAATCAAAACCTTGTGACTTCTATAATAGCACTCATTCTGCAGCCTAAGTTTATAATGTCACAGAACCCCTCAGTAATTTCTAATATCCTTATAATTTACAATAGGCGGTACATTGTACCTTATACAGTTCCCTTTATAACTCAGTCTGCCTCCTTGTGCCTTTATATGGTCACTGTAAGTGGGAATAAGGATGTTTGGGTACTTATGGGAAAGCAATGGAGGATGACTGCTGGGGGAGCTATATAATTTCAGCATAATCAAGCTGTACACTATTTGTAGAAACCAATTTATCTATCTATCATCTATATATCTATCTATCATCTATTTATCTACCATCTATCTATCTATCATATATCTATCTACAATCTATCTATCTATTTACCTATCATCTATCTAACTATCTATCTATCTCTATCTATCTATATCTATCAATTATCTATCTATCTATCCATCTATCTATCTATCTATCTATCTATCTATCTATCTATCTATCTATCTATCATCTATCTATCTCAGAGGTGTCCAAACTTTTAGTAACAAGGGCCAGATATATCTATCTATCATCTATATATCTATCTATCTATCATCTATCTATCTATCTATCATCTATCTATCTATCATCTATCTATCTATCTATCTATCTATCTATCTATCTATCTATCTATCTATTTACCTATCATCTATCTAACGATCTATCTATCTCTATCTATCTATATCTATCAATTATCTATCTATCTATCTATCTATCTATTATCTATCTATCTATCTATCTCAGGGGTGTCCAAACTTTTATTAACAAGGGCCAGATTTGGTGAGGTGAAAATGTGTGGCGGCCGACCATTCAGCCTGACATTCTTTGAACCATTAACATCATTTAAATCATTTAAACAAGGAATCACGTAGCCGTAGCAGTAATATTTGGGCACATTAGTGAAATGATCTGGCACTTGGTCTATACTGCTGCCTGTGTGCTGAAGGTGTTAACAATAGACACGTACTGGTACGTAGTGACGTGCCGCTCTCACATACTTTTTTAGTTTACTGTACTGGCACGTCAGTACGTCTATTGCACCTTCAGCCATAAAGAAGTATGCGAGAGCGGTGTGTCCCTCTGTGCCAGTACTCAGGCCTGGATTTGTCGAAAGGCCACCTAGGCCCAGGCCTAGGGCTGCAGGATTTTAGAGGGGCGGCATGCTGCCCAACCACACCCACATTGGTTCAAAAACACTGGGAAGTGCTGGAGATACAATCATATTTTAAATTTCCCCATTGATGATGAAAATTTGCACGAATGAAGGGGAGGGGACAGGGGCGACAAACGTCAGTGGGCCTAGGGCAACCCTCTATGTAAATCCGGCCCTGCCAGTACGTGTCTATTGCTAACACCTTCAGCACACAGGCAGCAGTATAGACCAAGTGACAGATCATTTCACTAATGTGCCCAAATATTACTGCTACGGCTACACGATTCTTGATTGCACTGTGCTGGCGGGCCACAATATTATTAATTTCATGATGGAGGCTGAGGGTCGGTGTAAATTTGAAAATGGCCCGCAAATGGTCCCCTGGGCCTGACTTTGGACATGCTTGATTTATCTATTTATCTATCATCTATCTATCTATCATCTATCTATCTATCTATCTATCATCTATCTATCTATCTATCTATCTATCTATCTATCTATCTATCTATCTATCTATCTATCTATCATCTATCTATTTATCTATCTATCATCTATCTATCATCAATCTATTTATCTATCATCTCTCTCTCTCTCTCTCTCTCTCTCTCTCTCTCTCTCTCTCTCTTTCTATCTATCTATCTATCTATCTATCTATCTATCTATCTATCTATCTATCTCTCTCTCTCTCTCTCTATCTATCTAAAATGTTATCTGTCTTTCTTATTAATAGCATTGACATTAAGCATCATCTTGTTTATATAGGGCCAATATGGAAGCTACAATCATGATGGTGGGGACCCTGTAAAAGGGGCAAGATAAATACTGACTAGGGTTTATTTGAAAATTGCAGACAGGATGCAAGGGCCACTGTAAAGATGTCAGAGAGATCAATGAGACCCTTATAGAAGTGACTCTCGATTCTAAAGGGTTCCTATTGAGGTGGCATAGAGGATGTTGTATGGGGCCCCTGACACGGGGAAGTTAGAGAAGTGCCTATCAGTATGTGTGGGTCCTTATAGAGATGTCAGAGAAGATACTGGCTGTGGAATTGGAATGCTGGGTCCTCATAGGGTTGGCAATGAGGGTGATGGCCGTGGCCCCTATGGAGGCTCCAGTCAGAATCCGTGGGCCCCTGTGGAGAAACGGCAGCAACAGATGCTAGGGCCCCCATCAGGATATTGGAGGTCCTGTAGAGTCCTACAGAGTGTGGCCCCTGAACGGCAGTAGCAGCGAGAGCGGAGGGGCATTGTTGGGAGCGGAGGGGAGGAGGGGAGCAGGAGCTGATGGAACAATAGAGGGAGGGAGGGAGGGAGGCTGGAAGGAGACAGGCGGAGGAAGAGACACAGGCAGCGGGGCTTGCGGGGGATATGAATCCGGGCAGAGCAGCCCCAGTGCCCGCTGCAGCACATTGAGCGCCTCCCGGATACAGCCCCGGCCCCCCGGCCGCAAGCTCGGAGCCATGAATGCGGCGGAGGGTACTGATGATGGAGGGGGCACGGATTCCGAGGTGGATGCCTTTTTCCGCACAGGTAAGACGGCCGGAGAGCCCAGGCTGGGGCAGAACGGGTACCGAGGGGCGATGCTGGAGCTTATAATGTCACATTGGGGGAAATGCTGGGGGAAGATGTGTCATTTGGGGCAAGACCTGCCATTACGGGGAATACTGGGTGGCAGATATGACATGGGGGTGGGGGTTGCTGAGAGCAGATGTGACACCGAGATGCATTTTTGGGAACAGGTGTGATATTGGGGAATACAGGGGCAGATCTGACACTGATAGATGTGTTATTGGGGGGAAATATGTATTTGGGGTAAATACTGGGGCAGATGTGTCAATGGGAAAATACTGGGGGACAGATTTTTCATTGGGGAAAATATTGGAGGGCAGATATGTAATTGGGAAAAATACTTGGGTGAAATACAAGGAGGGGCAGATGTTTCCTCGGGGAAAATACTGGGGGACAGCTATTTCAGTGGGGAACATACTGGGTGTGGATTTGCTATTGGGTTAAATAAGTGGAACATATGTATCTTTCTGGAAAATACTGGGGGACAGATGAGTCGTTGGGAAAATACTTGGAGGGAAAATACAAGGGCTAGATGTGTTATTGGGGAAAATACTGCTGGACAGACATTTCATTGGGGAACATACTGGGTGCAGATGTGCCATTGGGCTTAATAAGTTAGGGGAACATATGTATCTTTTGGGAAAATACTAGGGGACAGATAAGTGATTGGGGGAAAATACTGTGGGACAGATGTGTCATTGTAGAAAATACTGGGTGCATTGGGCTAAATAAGGGGGTAGATGTCAATCATTGAGCAAAATACTGGAGGACAGAAGTTCATTGAGGAAAATACTGGTAGACAAATATGTCATTGGGGGAAATACTGAGGGACAGATGAGAGAGAGAGAAATGTATCATTGAAGAAAATACTAGAAGGGGTGCAGATGTGTAATACTGGGGGACAGATTATAGACATCGAAGTAATGGTTAGGAGCAGATATGACATTAAGTGAATTCTGGGGGGTGCAGATATAGCATTGAGGGGAATGTTGGGGGCAGATTTGTCATTAATGCGTAGAGCTCATTTGAAGGGTATTAATATTGGGCCAATTGTTGATGCAGGAATAACATTGGGGCAGCTGTTGCAAGTATATGAGTCAATAGGGTAAATAATAAGAGTCAGATGTAACATTAATGGGAAGACTGTGGGGCAGATGTTACAGTGTAAGGGAAGGCAAATGTTATTTGGTGGGTGGCATTGTGGGGGCAGGCATGACACTGAAGGGGCTGTTACAGGAATATAAGTACAATTTACTCATTTCTGCACCCACTGTGCTATGGTGCAGCCTGTTATCCCCAGCCTTGAAAGTCCATCATTACCATTCCTGCATTTTGTCAGTCTGTCCCTATAGTGTTACCATGGCAATTGGTGTTACTGATGTCGGCTTCTCAGTTTTGCACCAAACATGGACCATTGCCAGAGTGCCCATGAGTTATGAGTCTGGCACCCAAGGAGAGCGGTGTTCCTAACGTAAAGGAAAGTGGAAGAAGTCTGTGTGTGCATGGTTCATATTCATAGGGGTGTATTGTATATAGCAAAGTACTATGCTTGGGAGTGTATGAGCAATGAACATGATATGGGGAATGTATGTAGGAATGTAAAGTATAGGAGAATGTATGTGACTATGTAGAATAAACGGGAGATTATCTAGAAATTTAAAGGATTTTGTCTTTAATACCTCATCTCTGTTTAAGTATCTCTGTTTAAGTATATATATGTGAATCTGCTCGTTCATGTTGCTTAACAGAACACAAATTCAGCAGCTGAAATTCTTTGGTTACATTTCTGGTACTTTTGGGGCTCAGGCCCAGTTGTCTGATAGGCTTCTACTTTATGTCTAAAGCTGGCCATACACTATAGGATCTTTCCCGATATGCCCACCAACGCAGGGCTATACTCCAAACAATTAGATTACAATGAGGAGCAATGGGAATTGGTCTAAAGGACCAATATCAGCAGCTTTAATTTGCCCGTGTATGGTCACCTTAAGAGGGCCTGTGTCTGGGAAATTCTAATGAAGATTTTATGATTTATCTCTTGTGTAAATTTATTTAATGCAAATCATTTGTATGATGATTATTAGCGTCCTCCATCTTTTGCTATCCCATAATGCTGCTGGGAATTCAGTGAGAAACCCTTCCTCATACTCTCACTATGTGATTGGCTGTGTTCTGTTTGGAAAACTGGTTATGCAATTATGCTCCTGTAGGGGTAAGTTGGCAATTCAGTGTTAAGGATCTGTGCAGTGTTGTGCTGCTTCCTTCAGTAGAATTGATTAACTATGACCCCTCTCCTGGAACTTTTAATGACTGTTCTCTAATGATATCACGGCCTCTCCCTATATATAAAGTTATACATTGTGGCCTCTTATGGCCTCTTATTATGTAGAAATATTATGTGCCTGTTTAATGTGTGGCTGTCCTATATCTATATCATGGCCTCTTCCAATGCAGAAATGTGAAGAGATTGGTCTCTAACTATAATATGGCCTTACTCCACGTTTAAATGTTATGTGACTGTCCCCTAACTAAATCATGAGTTCTCCCTATAAAGTTATGTGATTGTCATTTAACTGTATCTTGGTTTTTCTCTATAAATACATATGGCCTCTATAGGGGTAACTTGGCAATTCTGTTTAATTTTAATGTCAATATCTGTGCAGTTTCCTGCTACTTCCTTCTGTAGCCTCGATGGCATATAATCCCCATCATGAAACTTTCATGTCACTTGTCACTGGTATAAGATTTTATATGGCTGGTTTGTAATGATACCATGGTCTCTCCCTATGCATACATGTTATGTGACTGCTCTCTGACTATATCATGATCTCTTTCTATGTGTAAAGTTATGTGATTTTGATCCAACAATATTATTTGTTTCTCAATATAAAGTGGCTTCCCCCCTATATGTCAATATTAATGTAATGGCTTCTCCCTATGTATCAGCTACCAGCTGCCAATACAAAACAATATAAAGGTAGGTGGATGAGGTAGGCTAGAGCTGAGCAGAGTCTAATGGAACTCACATTACGCAGTTGGATTTGGAATGGAATGGTTCAGATGTTCTTATACTGATGGATTTAATATGCAGTATTAATTCTCTAGTTACCCTTGTTCTTCTGTACAATCCTATATAGACTTACTGTAGAATGGGAAATGCTGCAAATACCTGTTCTATTGCTTGTGTAGACAAATTTCCAATATCCAATATTTTACAGCTTGATACACTAATGGTGTCACAACTGTAACAGTAATTTATGGGAGGTGACTGTAGAGAATAAGCGTTTATTCCTTTACCATTGTGGGTGTGGGCTTCCTGGCAGTCACATGACTGTCTAAACTTCCTTTCTGGACACAAACCAGCAGCCCTGTCTTGCTTTATGGCAGGTATTCTAGACAGAATGGAGGAACATCAGGGCAGAATCACTGATTTTTTTCATTGAAATTGAGATGCCTCAGATTGCTGGGAGTTGTCGTCACCCATAGTGCTGCAGTATACCAATCCCTGAATTAGGTATTTAGGACTAGGGAATACTGCTAAGGGTAAATATTCTAAAGGCTAAATCCTGTGCAAGAATGTGATTGCCCGGGAAACAGCAAACAAGTATTTTTTAATCAAACTACGGATCCTAATCTAATGTGTGTGCAGGGGGTGGAATATGCAGTTGAGCGTTCTTCCCTTTTATTTATTAAAAATTAAAATGCTAGCATCATGTGATATCCTCTCCAGTGTCTTAAGATTTATTATATTTGGAAAATTCCATAAATTTAGTTTTCAACTTTCCCATCAATCAGAAAGGTTGAAACTGTATTGTTTTCTATTTCTTTCCATTCTGGGGTCTATTCATATTTAAATGGTGTAATAATCACGTAGGGTATAGCAGCAGCTGTGGTATAACTATCAGGGCAGCATAGAGGGGGGCCCACGGAGACGGGCCCAGTGGGTACCCATGACTCTAGTTATATGCCCAAGCAGCAGGGTGCATTTTGCACAATTGCAATGTTCAGGGCACATTTAACAAATGAGTACTTTGGCTAGTATTCTAATTCTATGTTTTTAATGAATTTTGGCTTGTAACCCATAGCAACCTAGTAGCAGCTGGGTTTTACCTTTCTACAGCAGTTAAGCTGGCCATAGACGAAAAGATCTGATAGTACGAATCGAGGATTCTTACGATTTTCATTTTGTGTGGAAAGTCCCGACATTTTTCGTTTGGCAGAGATCGGTCGTTTGGTCGATCGGACAGGTTAAAAGATTTCTGTCGGCTGCGGGTAATATCTCTGCATGTATTGCCGGGCAGAACATCGGCTGATCTGTTCTTTTGTACTTTATTTGATCTGAATGGTTAGTGGCAGGTCGGGAGATGGGGAAGTCCAATCGTACGTTGATTCGTATGATCCGATCTTTGCGTCTGTGGCCAGCTTTAGAATAATGAAAGTAAAAATCTGATTGGTTGCATTGGACAGAGAAGGGGTGTGTTGTAATATGAATTCCATAACCTTATGTAGTAGCCTTGAAAGGTTACATGCCAGAAACTTTGTCCAAGGTGATTTATTGCCCATGTTCCCCAGTGTGCTGCTTGGTAGAGATTAAAATATGTTGTACTAACATTGCTGGGGGTTCATGTAAAGAGCAAGGGGCCCCCAAGAACTGCTGCGGGAGATGTTGTGGCAGAAATCTGGAAAAGAAATAGACATTGTTGGTAAAAGGAAAGCCAGGAGCATTACACGTGCCGCTGCATAGATTAATACCGAGCACCTTTGGTTTACATTTCTACTCTAGAGCTTGTTAGTGTGGGGCGTGGGGTCTCCAATTTCAAAGTCTCATTTCCCTCTGATTATATTTGTAGTTCTCTGGAAGTATTGGTTTTCATGTAATTGATCCAATCCCACTGGGGTTTATCCTTAAGTCCCCCTCCAGTCTCGCAGAGACCTATGTTGAGTTCAATAAGCAGCGCTACGCAATATGTTGGCGATATATAAATACATGTTAATAATAATAAGCAGGGGCCCAGGGTGATTAAAGTTTATTATTGTTACTCCAAGTCAGACAGAGTGAGACTTTGGGCACCCCCTGCCCCCCCAAATACTAGTGATCACACAGGGATTCTAGTTTATGGGAGGCAACATCATGTGGTGACCCTGTAGCTTCAATGAATATGATGCTTGGACTTACTGTCCTTTAGAATAGAAAGCATTTGAGTCAATGCTGATATTGTTGAACTACAACGTTCAGAACTTCCTGACAGCTTTCAGCTCTTGGTTACTCTAGTTTCCTCCCACACTCCAAAACTGTGTGTGTGCATATCTACTCAGAAATCAGTACAATCAGCAGTAAGCATATTAATTCACTTCTAATCAGCAATAAAGAAGGGCTGCCCACCCTTGTGCCCTTTGCATAAGGGCACAGCTTCATTCATACATTGCTCCAAGTCCCACGGAGTCTGCAAAGCTCTATGCACCTCCGTCCTGCCTTACCCCATTCTGCAGTGCCACTTTTCTTGCAGGCAAATTGCGGTTCCTCACCTTAATGGTTCTCATTTACCCAAAAGCACTCAGCTATGTAACAGCTTCTTTATTATCTCCCATGTCCTGTTAAATAAATAAATACTGCACACACTATGTTCCCCCCAGCAGTTTCGCTGCCATCAGACTCATTATGGCTCCTTTTACTAACACAGTAGCAAATTTGCTCCAGTTCAGTAACCCATAGCAACCAATCAGCAATTAGAAGTCATCTGATGAGTGCTTCTGAAACAATGAAAGCTAATTGCTGATTGGGTTCCATGGTTAGTGTCATGAACCCAGTTGGTGAAAATATTCACCTTGCAATGAACTCTTATTTTAATGGTCAAAATACTCTTCTTTAATATTTATCAACATTTTCATCTTTTAATTCTTTCTGATATTCGATTTCACTTTTTTGCTGGCAGACACTATTATTCCCACTGCTACTATAGGCATAATTTTTCCCTATTATACCTGCTATGCCAGAGATACAGTCCCTTCCCAGAGACTATTATCCCACCACTACTATACGCACCATCTCTCCCTACTATACCTGCTATCCCAGAGATACAGTCCCTCCCCAGAGGCTATTACCCCACTGTTAGGATAGGCACCTGCTCTGCTTACTTTACCTGCTATCCCACAACCATAGTTCCATCCCAGAGGCTATTATCCTTATTGCTACTATATGGACTGTTGTTTTTTTCTCTTTTGGGGCTACCATAAGATGCTGCCTCGCAAAAAAAGGTGCCTGTGTGCACAGCAAACTTACCCCTGCTGCTCATATAGGAGAGGGATTTTTTTTAACTACAGAGGAGGCATTTCTTGGCTGGGCCCCCAGGATCGGCTTCTGTATAGTCTGATGAGTAAACAGCTAAGAAGTGAATATGTATTATATTATTGAACTATGTGCAGTGCCCAGGGCCAGCTATGGTGGCACCTTTCCTGCTTAGCGTATGCCTCTCACCTGCTCATTCTAATCGCTAGATGCAGACTGCTGTCCATTGCTGCTGTAGGAGAGGACAATGCGGGGGACTCCTGCTTGTCAGACAACACAATGGGGCTGATGATAGAGGGAGGGGGAGACTTTTGTGTGGGAGACAAAATGACGGCAGATGGCTAATTGGACAAGATAAAGCACCAAGGCCATCATACAGGATAAAGAACGACCCATAGGGATTATCAGGCCTTGATCTGTCTCTTAGGATGGAATGGAAGTTGGTCAAAGAGCCACTGCCGCCCTTCAATCTGATGGTTTCCTTGCCATATGTCAGCCAGTTAACAAGCGGCTTTACTGAGTGTGGCTGGGGCTAATGCCTGCTCTTTGTTACTAGCCAAAACAGTCCCAGTCACTGTGAGGCCAGACACAAAGCCTTCTGGCTGAAAACAAACAGAGAAAGTCAAAAGTCACTCCATTAGTGCAAATTGAATTTGTATGTGTCAGGCAAATGGCTAGTTTTGTCATTTATTTGCACAAGCAATTGAGTGCTGGTTTTGTTGGAATTACCAATTCTTTTGTTGTGACATGGATGTTGGGTTGTATAGGCACTGATCATCTGCTTTCCTTTCTGAATTTGGGATTATGGAAGCGTGGAGAAGGCACAAAGCTCCTCTGCACTCCGACATCTAGGCCACAGGTCTTGTACTTCAACAACAATTGCAGGGATGATGTTTAACTAGCACTGATATCAAGTGTTATTGTAGCCATATTGTATTATCAGGACCTGCTGTCTCCATCTTGCCCTACTGTCTCTATCTTGCCCTTCATGTCGCCATCCTGCCCAGTTGTCTCCATCTTGTCCTACTGTCTTAATCTTGTCCTACTGTCTTCATATTGCCCTTCTGTATCCATCTTGTCCTACTGTCTTCATATTGTCCTACAGTCTCCATCTAGTTGTACTATCTCCATCTTGCCTTATTGTCTTTGTCTTGTCCTTCGACTCCATTCTGTTCTACAGTCTTCATATTGCCGTACTGTTTCCATCTTGTCCTACCATCTCCATCTTGTCCTACTCTCTCCATCTTGTCCTACCTTCTCCATCTTTTTTCTACTGTCTCCATGTTGGTGGTTCTACCTTCTCCATCTTTTTTCTATTGTCTCCATGTTGATCTACTGTTTTGGCCTTGCCTTATTAAATCCACATGCCCCAGCTGTGGCTAGTTTGCCTTTCTTCTGCCCTCCTTCTTTATTGTCACCATCTTAACCTAATATTGTGGCATTTTGCTGCTGTTTCCATCTTTACCTACTAAACCTACTTTCCCTGCCCCACTTTGTATAGCACCCCAACTATAATAGTACCCAAAAAGATGGAGAAGGTAGAACCACCAACATGGATTTGTACTTCCAAAGTATCCTTAGGCATATGGGACACAGGCACTTGTGATTGCTCTGTCTTAATAACAACCTTCCCCTTCAATCAGCTGCTTTCCATTTAACTGGGATTGTCAATTCTCTCTCACTCTCCAATCACGAATGGGTGACATGATCCATCCTGGCCAAAAGCTGAATATAGCCCAATTAGGCCATCCTTGTGAAATTTGTCTATAACAAATGTGTGCATGTGTGGCTTCAAGAGATTGTACTGGGGCATCTCCAGCAGGAGGGACGTTACTACCCACGGTCCATTGATTACCCCTCCCTACTGGCTGATCCATTAGAGTTGTTTCCTTGTGGAAGTGATTTATGGCCTGGGCATGTTAACCCTTTGTGTCACAACTCTAAACTTTCTATTGAACAGCATTGTCTCAGTATCTGCCCAGTTATGCCATAGATGAAGGCAGGGGAAGTGCAGGGAGTAATGGAGACACTGTAGCCCCAGAGGAAAACTCTCAGTGAGTGAGTGACATGCAGCTGTGTAGGCAAATGGTTATCTTTTTAAATGTTTTATTTATAACTTCACGTCCTATCCCTATTATTGCTGTGCCAAAGGGAAATAACGAATAAACCAACTGATACAATGTTATTATTGCACAATTTGTAATTTAAGGTAAAGGAAATACATCATATTGTTTCTCTTAGGCTAGGACCAGACTCCGGGGTTGCTGCTTCGGGGCCCTCAAACCCCCCCGCCCAGCGGTGAAAACTACTCAGCCCCCCCACACACACACACTTTTTTTCCTGCTCGTGGTGGCAACCGAGGGCCGGAAAGGGAGTTCAGGAAGAACCGCTAACAGCAGGTCTGGGCCAAACCTGTCCTTCTGTCTTCATGTCTAGAGACCTTGTGTTGGTTTCGGAGCAAACACACTTGGTGTATTTCAGCTAAAAATGCAGTCATGTGTTTCTTCACTGAAATCCGTTGAGTGTGTTCGCACAGGTGCCGACACACGGCTTTCTGGACGCGAATGCTGAAGAGGATAAGAAGAGGATTCTGCTTACGGTCAGGGGCTGAAATCGGGCTGCAGATTTCAGCAGGCTGATTTCAGCCCCATCTGGCCCTAGCCTAAGACTGTACAGTACGAGGATACAGCTTATTGTGTGTCCAGAACATTCCTTCTCTGTATATTTGTATTTATGAATATATATGGTAATGGTCCTTTGATGTTATATATAGGAACTGCTGTATTGTTTCCCTTAGACAGTACAATATGAATGTATAGCTTATTGTGTGCCCAGAAAATTCCTTCTCTGTATATTTGTATTTATACATATACTGTAGATGGGAATGGTCCTTTGATCTTCCTTATTGCAGTCCTGCAGTCTAAGGCTATGCTCACTCTGGGCTTTATTGGCAGACTGAGAATCAGCCCTTACGGATGAATCAGCGCTCTTTTGTATCTGCATCTGGAGCACTGCATTGAGAATCAGCCCAGTGTGACTGTTGGCTAAAGATTTGTTTGTTATTAGAGAATAATTAAAAGGATAGGAGTGTAGTATCTCTTTCCCCAGCCTGTAAAGCAATCATTAGTGATTCAGATAAAGGATGCTGATGACTTCTGTGACTGCAGAGGAAATTAATTATATACCCTTTATTCGACTAAAATAACAGATAAACTTACCCTTTAATACCACAGGGATATTGCTAAGCGACTTGCTGGGTCCCCATATATATGTGGCCATTTAACAAAATCTACATACTGTAGTACAAGGGGTTAACATATTTTGTAGCCCTAGGGATCAGTTTCTTGTGATGTTTTCCAGGTATTTTTTGCAGCAGGGCACTGGCAGAGCAGGGAAATGTTATAAAGAAAACAGGACTAATTGCGGACAAGCTGAACCAGCTGTGAACATCGTTTGTCTGCATCCAGCTAACCCAGTCTCTATTTATTATTTATGCTGCACTGATGTCATGTCATTCAGAACAAGGCAAATTTAAAGGGGACATTATCTATTCATAGGAGATCCTATGATGAAAAAACCCTGCTTGTTCTGTCCATACTGGGCTCTTAGGTTTGTTTTCTTCCAGGGTCTTTGCTGAAGGTAGAGGATTGGTACCTCTGTGGGTAGGGGTGCAAGTGCTTTGTGAATGAGCTCTTAGGGGTGCAATATTGTACTTTTTAGTGTTACAGAACATTCACCCTTGCCAGTAAATGAGCCCTTTGGATGATACTCTGTTCCATTACCTACATGGAATTCCAAATGTTCATTGTCACTCACAGAATACGTCTAGTGCCGGTGACTGAAAGAGGAGTAAAAATAAATCCAGCGATGATGGGTACAGATCTCATACTCATCACTCTGACACCTGATGGCATGTTTCTCACCAGTCATATAACCATGCCCTCTGAGACTCTTTTGTCCAGGTGTTTTCTCTCCGGGTTCACTTGACAGCACTGATAGGCCTCAGGTTGCTCAAAATAAAATACACATAGGGATGTTGATGATATATGTGCTTATTCTTTAGTGCAGTGCCGTGCCAGGTCTGTCAGTTGCCCCAGGCAACACGTTACCCGGCTGGCTAGGGCGCGCAACCGAGAACGTGCATGCGTAACCGTGCGCAAAGCACTTCGACTTCACAGAGCGCACCCACTTTTCAATGTGGTAACACTTGCCGGACTAGGGGTAGGCTGCATATTAGGTTAATGCCTGGCGCCCCCCAAGCTTTGCGCCCTAGGCACGTGCCTCTTGTGCCTACCCCTAGCCCTGCTTTAGTGGATTTGATATCATGTCCTCACTACATATTTGTGTATGTCAAGGTGACAAGTGAATCGCTCCATGTGAAAGCACTGCCTCTGCTAAAGTCATCATGACTCCCATTAATGCTACCGGCCCAGTAATGTGCAGATATTTATTTACATGGAATTATATTTGGGAACGTTACAAATAGGATTTTACTATCTGCTGGTAATCAGTCTGAGATTACCTGGAATGTCTCTTGATTTGGAAAAATGTGCCGATTTAGGACAATTTGATACTCAGGAATTATGGAAATGTGGGTGTTGGATTTGGAGCCCTAATGATACTGAATTTGGGGCTCTACTGAAATGATTTCCTCCTGAAGTGGGGATAATATACTCCATCAAACTGTAGACCTTGGGAGAGTTTCAGACTCAAGGGCTTGTCTGGCTGCTGATGGGCAAGTCACTGTCTCTGCTGTGGCCTCTCTGCTTAGAATGCGGGGGCTGCTCTTGGTTGCTTCCCTGCTGTTTGCTGCCAGTCTGGAGTCTGCAAAAAGGACTGTGGAAACAGTGACTGGGTTTGTTAATGATTTAGGATCCAAATGCACCAACCTTTCCCTCTGTATTTGTCCACCAATATGATGGGAGCAGTAGATGGGCACAAAATCATGGCAGGTGTAGAACACCAACTGGCAGGGGGTGCTGGGAAATAGTTAGAGATGAATGACAGAGAGAAAATGGTGTTTGTTGGAGAAAGGGCTTCTGTTCTGAAAAGGGGTCAGTGCTGTAAGTTTGAGGAAGTATAGCTCTAGAGCTGTAAATGGTAATAGCCCTAGTACTTCTGGTGCAAGGGGTAAAAGCTTGGAACACACTGGTTTTGTTGGATGAAGTTAGAAGTATTTTACTCCATGTAAAAGGTACAGTAGAAGCAGGAGAGTACTTGTTATTATGTCCTGTGAGTAGTGGTAGGTACAGTATAAAAAAGAGATTACTAATGCTAATGACCAATGAGTAGTGGTAGGTACAGTAGAAACAGGAGAGTAGTTATCATTACAGTCAACAAGTAATTGTACAGTACAAACTGGAAAATACTTATCTTTATGGCTGTGAGTAGTGGTAGGTACAAAATAAACAGGAGAGTACTTATGCTTAAGACCAGAGAGTAGTTGTAGGTAGAGTAGAAGCAGGAGAGTACTTAGCCTTATGGATGCGGTAGTTGTAGGTACAGTAGAAACAGGGGATTATTTATCCTCATGGCCAGAGGGTAGTTGCAGGTACAGTAGAAACGGGTTATGGGAGAGTACTTATCCTTAGCGCCAGAGAATAGTTGTAGTTACAGTAGAAACAGGAGAGTACTTTTCTTTATGGCCAAAGAGTAGTTGTAGGTACAGCCATTGTAGCAGTGAGTAGCTCTATAGAATGGTATGTTTATGGCCAATCTAAGATAAACCTTAGCAAGAGTTGATCGATGTGGGCGGGGCCTACTCTGTGTTATATTGAGCAATTGCCGTGTTCCTTACAGTTGTGCATAATGTATCTGTTCTATAATCACACTTGCTATAATGGAGTTGTAGGACAATGCAAACGTCTTTTCCAATCAATAATCTTTATATATATATATATATATTATTGATATATATAAATATCTCTGCATGTTATTTTGCCGTGAAGCTCCATTGTACTCACCCTTACAGTTATTTGCTGAAGGCAAAACCTATACAAACTGGGCCCATATATCGTTAATTCTCTTTCCTTACTATGTGTTGCCGGGCTCCAGTTATTGTATCAAAGGCCCACTTACCAACATCCCAGACCACCCACAGCCAGTTCACCACAGTCCTCCTGCTCACTGTTGCTGTGTGTCCCCCTCCCCACCCCACATCCAGGTACATAAGACTGGGTCATGTAGTTGCTTTTCAAGTGTCTTATTTTCCATTTAGTTAGAGCACAGGTCACCAGATGAATCTGCTGTGCCCCCTGCGTTGTACACAAGATACCTAACGAGCTTCCCTACCAAGAATTTCCTGTACAGTAATTAGAAAATGTCAGGCAAGGTCATGTCTGCTGCCGATCCAGGTAATGACTGTGAGTTTCCCGATGTTCGGAATTTTATTATTCAGTAGCTCCAGGATGAGCTTGAGATATGATCGAGGAAGGGGCTTCTCATGATGTGGGGGCTTGTCTTGTTTGTAGATACACTATCAGAGTTAATTAAAGAGTTGGGTGATTTATCCTGAAATATGGTCCCCTAGTTTTTCTTTCTGGTGTCTAATACAAGTGTAAAATCGGGGGCTCCTTGTATTGATTTGTGGGGGCTCTACAATAATGGGCCCCAGTTGTACCCCACTGATGGAAGCCCTGCTATTTGTTATCAGATAGTTGCATCCCTGGTACAATCGCTCAGTTCTACTTTGACCTTTGCCACTTACATTGAGTGACCCCAGTCATCACACCCGCCAGTCACACACTCCCAGCCCCACACTCCCATCCCATATATGTGCTCTGGAGTGACATTGCCACTTGAGTGACTTGGCATCACAGCACATCCACATCACAAGCGCCTGGTACAAAAGTAACCACAGCCGCAGTGCATTTTCCCAGTCCGCTCTACTGCCCTCTCAGTGCATCCTATTTTTCCAGGTCACAGAGCAGATCTATGGGGACAGAGCGGCATTACGGTTAATTTTACTGGTTTCATTTATTCTGTTCAGGATTCCGTGTAGTTTACGTTCTGCTTTGGGAAAACCAGGTGGCTTGTAGCCTATTGTCTGTGCGTGAGTGTGAGACACACGTGTATAAGGTACATGTATAGTGGCAACCCAATGATAATTGGACATCTGCATAGAAGTAGTGTGTGCTGTTAATAAGGCCATTAATCAATTCTCAGGGACTTACTGTATTTTACAGTATTGTCAACCTGTGGCTTTCCAGCTGCTGTGAAACTACAACTCCCATCAACACAAGCCTGCGGCTTGGCCCATCTCTCTACTTGGCAGTGGTTCCCAAACTGTGGGACCCGTTAGGAGCTCCTTGCTGGCCTTACCTAGTTAGTTTACTAAAGCTCCAATCTGCCCAAAAGTATATCCTTTGCATTTGGGAGTCATAACATTAATTCCCGTAACAAGCTCAAAGCATTATGGGGAAATATGTCACTTCCCATCCAGCAACGTGGGCACAGGTCGTCCCTCCGGCAATGATGGGGTAGGCATGTTTCTAGCACCAAAAGTTTAATCCCAACACATAGCGCTGGGATTTGGCCTGTTTGGCGACACGATTGGAAATATTTGTGGTTTATGAATATTTATTGAGGTGCTGGATTTGCAAGGAAACTAGGGTAAAGAATCTGCTGCTGCAGCACCCAGGAGACTGGAGGCGTTGTATGGTACAGCCCACAGTTTAATTTGGAATCAATGGGACTGGTTCTGCATAGTCCCTGGTCTAAGGATGAAAAATTATTAAAAACTGTGGTGTTCAGCCTGTGGCCCTCCAGCTTTCCTCTGTTTGTGTGATCCTGGGGGTTGCAGGTTGGAGTCCCCTGTCCTTTTGTCAACATTTTATTTCCAAAGGGCCCCTTGGCTACAGGGGCCCTTGTCCTTAATCCTGTTAGTGGTAATGGGCACATGGGCAATGTTTACAGTAGGGCAGAGATATGTTCTCATCTGTAACCAGTGTAACCAGTAGTCTAAATAAGCATGACTGTGTTTAGAGAAGGCAAGACCCTTAGAAATGTAGGATGCCTGGAGACCCCATTTGGGTTGATTACATTGATTTGGAATGTCTAACCTGAGACAAAGTATGCCAGTATATTAAGAAGTTAGTAATGCACGGGAGGCACTGAGCTTTATTTAGTGCACTCACCCCTCTCTCCTGATGTTTTTCCTCAGTGGATAGGAGCCCTACAATAGAACATTCTCTAATAAGCCTTCCAGACTTCCTTGCATAGTAACACAGGATTAAGCGCCCTAGCTGCACATTATAATAGGGAGAGCACTGACTGTATCCAAAGCTCATTTAATATGCAAAGCAGGGATCATTCTGGGAAAGAAGTCACATCTTACTTGCTTGGTTTCAGAATCTACAGTCTATACCTTTAAGCTCACACACTGCGGTCGTAAATAGCCAAAACATCAGAATTAACTGGCCATGCAAATAGTGGGGGCCCAGTGTTGCCCTCATATTAAAGAAATTTGTCTTTGTTAAGTTTATTTATTTATTTAAAAATTAACCTGGCTTTACTTTAAACACTAACAACTGCAGCAAAAACAGCAACATTAATGGCCTCAGCACGGTTAATTGGCTATCTACTGTAACATTATTTTACAATGAGGAGACCAAAATTGTCACAATTATAGAGAAAGCCATTGGAGGGTCTGATTACAGTTTAGTTGAAAAGAATTTCCCCCCCTCCTCAGCCACTCTCCCTTGCAGCCAGGGAACGGGTAGGAATTGCTGTGTGCCGGGCCCAGAGAACACAGTTCTGACTAGTTGCACCACTGCAAGGATGCCTTTTTTGATAGACCCAGAATCCTCTTCTGTTCTACATACGAAGTGGAGCATCCCAAAGTGTGATTTGCTCATAATGCTTTGCATCTCTGCATGTCAATGTGTGAAGCATCCTTTTGGCAAAATGTGACTTTTTTCCTAAGGTGCTTTGCTGTTCTGCATACAAATGAGGTTGCACAATTATTGTGTTCTCCCCATTTTAAATCCACTCTTGTTATCATTGGATCATATTGTGTTTGCAAAGTTAAAGGATTTTTTTATTATGTACAGTCCATGCTAATTATAATATTTATTATTATCTTTCAATAAAAAAAAGTATGGTAATTATAATGCACCGGCTTGATAACTATAAAGCCAGGGTGTATAGTTGATAGTATCAATGAGATGGGGCTCCATAAAAGCTGCTGTTTCTTCCAGCTTTATAGGAAACTTTGGAGCTAAATGGTCTTCTTGCTGAGGCTGGCAGTTTGGGATTGAGGCACAATGTGCTGGTTTGTATGGCCGCTCCTGATAATGAATACTAATTAGCAGCTGCACCCTAGACCTGCTCAGGGACCCTATGAACCAGGGCGTTCTTCCAGGCAAGCTTTGCACTGGCACTGTCCTGCTTTGCCCCCAGTCCCCTGAACAAGCCTCATTCTGTGATGTGATGGTACAAGTGCCCTCAACTACATAACGGCTTCCTCCACCAAGCCCACGGGTCCGCAGCTCCAGCCTTTTGTGCAACTTACTTACCGTGTCTCTGTATTGTCCTTATTGTAACCCAGCAGCCTTGTTGAACTTCAACTTGAGAAATCCTTTACTGTACTTAGTCTTTAATGCCTCTGACATTGCATTGGGGCCCTTCTAATTAAAAATTCAATAACTATCCACATATAAGGGAAACTCCACCCAAAATCAGCTTTTTGAAAGAAAACAGAATTCCAATCAACCACTCTATAATTGTATACATATATACATTCATTTATTCATTATTTTCTATATTTTAGAGCTGACTCTAACCCCTCTCACTAACACATAGCAACTGTGCTGGCAGATACATTTGATAGTTTCAAGGATAGGATTGGGCAACTGACATTTTGGCGTCAGAAAAAATATTTTTTTCTTCTTTCCTTTTTCTTCCTCCTAAGGTAACATTCCTTGTCTTATTCAAACCTTAGCTACTATGTATCTAAGGCTGAACCCTGAGCATTACATGACAGCATGTTCCTAAAATGGAAAGCATAACATGAAGGGCTGTGATGTCATCTCCCGGGGGCGACTGTGTCCGCACAAGTGCGGTTCTTTTTATAGCAAGGATCTGGACTTACTGTCTGAGGACTGGCTGGGTTTTTTTTGGGCTTGGGATTTTACGCTCATTTCCAAAGGCAGCAGGAAACTGTGGGGATGGGTCACATGACTGATTTGTTAACCTCTCATGTGCTGGAGAGCCTGCAAATCTCACAAAATCTCCCGGCCAGGGAAATTAATACACTTAAGGAGGACAGAATAGAGGGGCAAAAGCTCACAGAGATGCTACAATCCCACATACAATCAGGCAGATAAATCACCAAGTGCAGAGATCACCACAAACCCCCCCCCCCACGCCCCAGGGATGTATGGCCCGATCATGAAATATGGACTTGTAATGTTATGCATTCCTTTACAGATCATCATTATATGTATCTACCGCACTTTCACAATCCATTCAACAGCTCTAACTCCCTTAACAAAAATAGCCCTCCTCAACCCTCCATTCAACAGATCAACCTCTTTAGTGCCCTCAGTTGAGCCCTTTCTTTACCTTCTTCCCAGTCCCTGGCCCGGCTGCTGGCCACTTCGGCCCCTGTGGCAGCAGTGCGCAAATGCGCACAACCGAGGGCACTCATGCTTGGTCCGCAAAGCACTTTGGGGGTCACATATAAAGTTTGCGCATGGCATATTTATTCGCAAACGTTTGTATTACTCATGCTTTTTCCTGAACGCTAATATATTGCACTGCTCTGCTCTTCCAGTTTTTGCGAATTCGCATTGTGAATAGATTTTCAGAAATGGTTCACAAATGAGACAGGTGTTTGCATCCACTGTGCGAGGTTGTTGTGTGTGAAAATAGCATTGACAAAAACATAAATTCTCCATTTGTGACATATTTAAAAAGCTATTATAGACATTCGCATTGTGACAAAAAAAATCACAATTCTGCACATTCTTATTCAGCTTTATAAATTTAATCATGTGCTGGGCAAATATATTCACTCTGCGAAGTGTATAAATGAGCCCCTTTGACTTCAGAGAGCGCACCCACTTTCCACTGAGGTAACACTTGCCGGACTAGGGGTAGGCTGCATATGCGGTACGTGCCTGGCGCCCCCCAAGCTTTGCATCCTAGGCACATGCCTCTTCTGCCTTCCCTTACATTAAACATGGCAACCACCCCCTATACCGTTCATTCAACAGGGAAAACCATACGCAGCTGCAGCAGGAGCGTTCATTTTATAATGCTGCAAGAGCTTGTATGACCCAGGGATTAAACACTTTACTGCACAGCTGCAAATATTTCACAGGGATCTCATTCTTACTGTATCCTATAAAAATTAACAGTCAGTAAAGCCTGGGATTTACAACCAGTGGATCGTTTATGTTCTTGGAGGGGGTGGGTATTTTGTCTTCATAATGAGTTCCATGTGGGTTCAGATGCCAGCTAGGCAGAACTGGGTCCTTTGGGAATGATTTTGCATCGATATTTTCCCTGTACAGCAGCTGGCAGTTCTACAGAACTCAGTAAAGGGTTAATGCATCTCTGGCAATGTCTGGCTCTGTCTGTCTGGACCATGCTGTGTATGGAATAATTTACCCTATCCATGTTTCAGGTTTCTAGAAGGCATAGAGATGTCAGGGGCAGGATGTGCAGCTACTGGGTTCTGTGGGTGCCATGTAGGGAGCCTGAAGCTCTGTTGGATCCCAGTTACAGGATTAAGGGAATGTATGCCAGGCTTGTAATGCAGCACAGCTGGACTGGTGGTCTCTGTCCAGATTAACTGCTCTTTGGCACAAAAGAAGAGACATTATTTGCCTGTAAATCACACTCTGCAGCCACAAACACCCCACTCTGTCAGGCACTGGCACTGCTCCATGCATCCAACCTGATAGTTGCTGAGGTTGATTAAAGACATACACCAATTCATTTTTAATGCTAAGAAACTTTCCAGTGTGCATTTGAGCTTTTGCCATTGAAATCACTTTCAAGAATTATATTCTCTGCACTGCAGAATAACACATCGGAATAAGAACTGATTCTGCTACATCAGGCATGTCCAAAGTCCGGGCCGGGGGCCAATTTCGGCCCATTTTCAAATTTACACCGGCCCACAGCCTCTGTCATAATAATGTGGCCTGCCAGCACAGTGCAATCAAGAATTGTGTAGCCTTAGTAATAATATTTGGGCACATTAATGATCTGCCACTTGGTCTATACTGCTGCCTGGGTGCTGAAGGTGTTAGCAATAGACAAGTATTGGCATGTAGTAGAAGCCACTCTTGCATACTTCTTTAGGGCTGAAGGTGCAATATACGTACTGACTTGCCAGTACAGTAAACTAAAGACGTATGTGATGGCATTGCGTCACTATGTGCATGTACGTTTCTATTGCTAACACCTTGAGCACACAGGCAGCAGTATAGACGATCATTTCACTAATCATGTGCCCAAATATTATGGCTACAGCTACACGATTTCTTGTTTAAATGAGACATGGAGAATAAGTCCAAACAGACTCCACTTCTCCACTTCCGAAACCCTTTTTCCAGGAGTGAATGATCCTGATCGCAAGCTACCTACTTCGAATTTATATCAGGCTGAATGGTCAGTCCCCACATATTTTCACCTCTCCAAATCTGGCCCTTGTTGCAAAAAGTTTGGACAACCCTGTATTGATCTAAGCTGTGTAGTATACAATGGTTTGATCTCTGACACGTGAAGTGACTTTATGGAGTGGGTAATAGGCCTTGCTGTAGCATAAAGGACTGGACTGGAGGGTTGTAGAAGTCAGGGTAAGAAGGGTTGCATTTACAGTCCTGCATCTTTTGGTTTCTGCCCAGAGATACACTGGGAATTGAAGCTGCAACAAAACATATAGAGGATTATGTAGTGAGTAAACCAGAGTCTGCTGTGTTGATGCTGAAAGTTTGTGCCTATGACAGAATGAGCTCAGCCTTTGCTATGTTTAGTTGTTGGTGCTGTCAGCCCAAACAAGAGGTATGATGGATAGTTGTAGGGGTACCCGCAGAGAAGGGGGGATGGAAGGGATTTGTGGATGCTTGGGACTGGTTGGGTGGGAATAGGATTATAATGAGAACAGGAAGATACAAGGAGACATATGAAGGTAAGAGGCTGAATGAGGTATAAGGGTAGGAGAATGTGGGGACTGGATTGCAATGAACTGGATTGGGTAGCAACAGAGCGCAAGGTTGCCTGTTATTTTGGAAACACTTTTAATCAGAAGAGAAATTGATTGATTGTTAATATATAGGCTAATAATTAGAGATATAGAGCTTTAATTTTTTATAGGAGCCGGTTTATATAGAGTGTATCATTATTTGCACAACATTTCCCAGTGTTTATTTCTAAAGAGTTTCTAAAATACTTTATAATAGGAGAATCTAATTTTTTATTACTGCTGCAAACCCGATCTAGCAAGCTAGTCAGGCTCATTTTCTGTCATATTGTGACATTATCGTGTTATACTGCAGTCAGAAGTCACATTCCTGGCTTTTTTTCCTGGAGTTTTCAGGATGAGGGTAGTTAGGTGAAAGGGCTTTCAGATGACTTTTGCTGTAAGCAATGCCTACAGCGATTCTTACACTCAAGCTGAAATGAGTCTGGCCAGCTTGCTGTGTAGGGTTTACTATACTAGTGAAGAAAGGCATTTCCGTTTCTGTAGGATTACTTGTGCCTGATGGTAAATCTCACTATGTTGGTGTCAGGCTGGCTCCTTGTGAATTATCCTTCTGTATTCCATTAGCTAGGATTTTACAAGGACCCGTTCCCTAAGCTGCAGCTAAGGGGGTAGGGGGAGATATGCACGGTGCATATACTCCCGTAAATCTATCATAGCCAGTAAAGCACAGGCTCCAGCTGGGTAATAAAGGAATTCCAGGAGGGGAGACAGAGGGTCCTCATACGTTAATAGGAGAATAAACAATAGCTAGCTCTTGGAGCTCAGACCCTTATCCCTTGTGCCCTGTACTACCTGGTCAGACTCTGGACCCCAGCATCCTCCCTATTAGTGATGTGTGGGTTGACCTGAAACCCACAGGTTTACCTGCAGGTTGGGTGGGTTTTAGTTGAACATTGAGTGACCATTGCAGGTTCAGGTTGGTTGTGGGACAGTTGGTGGTAGTACACTTCCCTCTGCTCTCAAAGATACCTGTCTTGAAATCAGAGGTGGTCACAGAAGTAGCATATGGAGCAGGAAGACACAGGTATGGTTGGGTGCGGGTCCAACATTTTGCAGATTAGTGTCGAGTGCAGGTTAAGCATGGCTTTCTTTTAGCAAGGGAGAAATATGAGGATGCTCATACAATGACATTTAGTGCAAAGTTGATCAAGGGACTGGTCTACTTGCGCTTTGGAGTCAGGAAGGTATAAATTGGGCAGGAAATTATATAAGTGAGCACAACCTTCCACTGCAGTTGAAGTGAGTTGGACATGGACGTTCTGCTCTGCACTGAATTCCTGTGTTTTTGGAACAAAATGAGCTCAGAACCGTATCCCTTGTGCCCTGTACTACCTGGTCAGGCTCTGGACCCCAGCACCCTCCCTATTAGTGATGTGTGGGTTGACCTGACCTCATAATTGGGGCATTTTCCAAGCAACCAATGAATACAAGATCCACCATCAAATTGTCATTCTGTCCACAATTATAATATGAATCCAGCCTGTACCTCTGTAGGGTACAAGTGGTCTTTTGTGCAATGATTTCCTTTGCACAACAACATTGTGTGGCAGCAAGAGTAGAGTTAACTACCCCCTTAGATGGATTTGTATTTCATTAACAAGCAGTTGTGTCTTATTAACAATGTACAGATTATTCACCCAGATCCTTCTGCCTCATTTCCAGGAAACAATAGGATTTCAGCAGCGGGGCCCCAAGTGTCAAGGATTTGGCAGAACTGGCCCCAAGACATAAATCACAATAAAATCCAAATGAAGCCTTAATCAGTTCCGCATTTCTCAAATGTAAAGGCAAAGTAAAGTACTTACAGAATGGTATTTTCCCCAAAATCTGTATGTCATTTTGTGCAGCCTTAATGTGACGTTCAACTTGCTGGGCAGCAGAACCAACTTTCCCATAATTCTGTGCAAGCCATTTACTTAGATTCAGCTTAGATCAGCTTTAACTAGGAATTTATTTGCATAGCTGCTAGAGGATGCTGGGAGCTGTAGTTTGTAATGAAGAGACACAATAGCCTGGTGGAGGGTCAGTGGCGTTGGATGCTGGTTTCCCCCAGCGATTGGCTCTGGATCCCACTGAGGGGCCCATGTCAGGGCGGGAGGAATGGGAACTGAACACAGCTCAGGGGACCCATTCATGGAGCACAATGAGAGATTGTCAGGAGGCCGTACTCTGCTCTCTGACCTGAGCTCCATTTACTCACCATTCTGTCCTGCAGAGCTGCGTATTAACCCCTTGTGTGTTTTCTGGGCACTGCTCTGGCAATGGACTGGAAGTATATTTTCTCAACAATGATTTCCATAGACCTCTGCATCTGTGTCTTTATCCAACAGGCGTGTTGTGTCTGATGCAATCAGCTTGTACAAGCGACTTTTGTATAACTTACCTTAGACTCGGCACATCCAACGCGACACCTGCGATTAGTTTAATCGCAGCGGAAGGTATCGCAGGTAAAATCACCGGTGGAGTTCTACTCTTATACACTGAGACATTTACATATTATATTCTGCCACTAGGGCCCTTTTACATGTTCAATGAGTTTTTAGCAAATTTATGATTTTTTTCTTGATGAATAAAAATAAAGTATATTATATGACCCCAAATTCTGGGCTCTTGTCTGCTGCTGTTCTAATTAACGAGCTAATTGTAGAGGCTCCTAGTGCCCTGGCGTTAATGAAGAAGGAACGCCTGATAGGATGCTATAAAAATCTGTCAGCATTGATCTGTTCTGCTGCCCTCATTCCACAGGCTCTGCTGGGTCAGCGAGGGAGGGGGTAACGTCATGAGGCACAGAATGATTCCTGTGCCACAAACAGCAAAAACCTTATTTATATAGTAATGTTTATCTGTTTGTCTGTCTGGCATACATATGTGGGTGATCAGTGGTCTTTATCTCTCAGTAGCTAATGATCACTCATAATACCCCAACACAGGATAAATACAGTGAGACTTCCATGTATAATACCCTAGAACACATGGCAGGATAAATACAGTGCCAATCCTGTGTATAATACTCTAGAACACATGACAGGATAAATACAGTGCCAATTCCATGTATAATACCCCAGCACACATAGCAGGATAAATACAGTGCCAATCCTGTGTATAATACTCTAGAACACATGACAGGATAAATACAGTGCCAATTCCATGTATAATACCCCAGCACACATAGCGGGATAAATACAGTGCCAATTCCCTGTATAATACCCCAGAACACATAGCAGGATAAATACAGTGCCAATTCCATGTATAATACCCTAGAACACATGGCAGGATAAATACAGTGCCAATTCCATGTATAATACCCCAGAACACATAGCAGGATAAATACAGTGCCAATTCCATGTATAATACCCCAGCACACATAGAGGGATAAATACAGTGCCAATTCCCTGTATAATACCCCAGAACACATAGCAGGATAAATACAGGACCAGTTCTATGTATAATACCCCAGAACACATAGCAGGATAAATACAGTGCTAATTCCCTGTATAATACCCCAGAACACATGGTAGGATACACACAGTGCCAGTGCCCTGTATAATACCCCGGAACATATAGCAGGATAAATACAGTGCCTATTCCCTGTATAATGCCCCAGAACACATAGCAGAATAAATACAATGCCAATTCCATGTATAATACCCCAACACGCATTGTAGGATAAATACAGTGCCAGTTCCATGTATAATAACCCAGAAAACATGGTAGGATAAATACCGTGCCAATTCCATGCATCATACATGTGGCAGCAATTTCCCCCAGGCTACACTTTTTTCCATGTTTTCAATTGTGGGGTAGCCATGCTGCTTACTCTGGCAAATTAAAATGTAATCCAGTTCAAGAGACATTAAAAACCACATAAAGTCTTTTTCACTAGGGAAGGAGCAGGGAGGGTGCCAAAAAAGTAGGAACTGTAGGGACCTGTGGAATAAACTGTCTAAGCACCACACCAGCATTTTACTTACCTTTCTGATGGCATCTCAGGCATCCCATATGCTAAATCCTGTTCCTGCATGGGCAGTAGATTACACCCATTTGAGTTGTGTCCCTTTAAAGGGGACCTGTCACCCAGACATAAAAAGCTGTATAATAAAAGTCCATTTCAAATTAACCATGAAACCCAAATTCTTTTTTTTTTATTAAAGCATTCATAGCTGTTGTAAACTCATTTAAGAAATCTCAGCTGTCAATCAAAACATTGCTTGCCCCAGGTTGAAGGAAGCAGGATTAAAGAAAATTAAAAGTGTAATTAAAGTTCATTTTGCTTGACTAACATGATAAAAAGGATTTGGAGCATTTTTTTTTGGTGACAGGTCCCCTTTAAGAAGTAATATTTTTTTTTAAACGGTAACTGGTTAGTAATGATGTGACTTTTCCACGATCACTGTGTATATGCTTTATGGCAGAGCTTATGCCATAGCAACGAGTCAGGGCCTGTTCATTGAAACAGCACCTGCATCATGATGTCTATAATAATGCTGCAATTTAAGAAAATTAAATGCGCAATTTAGTAGATAGAATTGTCAAACAAATGGGAATCAGTCAAAACAAACAAAAACAATATTTTTTTTTTGTCAAACCTGATATATACAGAATCAGTGCCGAATAGGATGGAATATACAGTTTTATATCTATCTATATCCAATACAGCATCTTTATTATATTGATTTCTTCCTCAGATTAAAGAAAGCAGAAAGCATATTTGTTACATATTTTTTTACCCCAGGAAACTACAAAGCCTTTATGTTGCCAGAGCCAGGGGAGAACCTGGCCCCACCCCGCCTGAGGCAGCAGCAGTTGCTGCTGCCCCCGTGCGCTTACCTTTTTGCGCCTTAGGGGGTCCACGAGGGCGGCAGAGAGGGCCAGGACGCTAGCGCAGAGAGCCTAACCACACTCTCTGTGCTAGAAGAGGTGAATTTCCAGTTTGAAAATTGGAAATTCAGCTCTTGAAGTACCAGGAGCGGCATTTTTTCCGCCCCTGGTACCAAGTGGGGCACTTCCGTCAGAGGCAAGAGCCTCAACTCGCCTCATTGGCGAAGCGTCTTTGGCCAGAGCCATTGGTTGCCCCATTCTAGGTTAAATTACCCAGAGTGAACTTTTTCCTGGGGCAAAGCCAATAGCAGCCTGTAATCCTACCTTTGTATCCACTGGACTTGCCCCTTTCCCTGCTTGATACTCATGCCACACAAATTCCATGCAGAAAGAGTGTTGGGGGGAATGGGAGCAATTGCGTAGGTGCAGGGATTCAGTGAGGAGATCCATCCCATGGACAACACGGCGGGTGCAGGTCTGGAAAAACCTGAACATCACTAGCCTCTATGTACTTCTCTCTATGGATACAAGGAATCATCACCATGTTACTCCATTCTGTACTGTACATTCATATCGGTATTATTATCTTGAACATGGATATATCTCCAAGTGTGAGGGGAGTAGAATTTGGCTTTTATTTAATAAACATTATGTTGGATAAGCCCTGCAGGAAGGTGCTGCTGCTAACACAAGGAGCTCATCTCCAGGGCCGGAACTAGGGGTAGGCACAAGAGGCACGTGACTAGGACGCGGGGGGCGCCAGGCACTTCCCTAATATGCAGCCTACCCCTAGTCCGGCAAGTGTTATCACATTGTGAAGTCGAAGTGCTTTGCGCACGACCACGCGCGTCCTAGGTTGCGCACGGTTACCCACGCGCATCCTCGGTTGCGCACGATTACGCACGTGCGTCCTCGGTTGCGCACGATTACGCACGTGCGTCCTCGGTTGCGCACGCGCGTCCTCGGTTGCGCGCCCTGGCCAGCTGGGTAACGGGTTGCCTAGGGCAACTGAGAGACCTGGCCCGGCACTGCTCGTCATCTCTGTCTCTATCTCTGCACCTACAATAATAACCTATACAAAATGTCTGATCCCAAAGATGAAATTCCCATTATAAATAATAGGTGTAATTTCCTCTGATTGGTCTGGGGCTCATCCTGCTTTTTGGAAAGACACTGAATGGGGAATTTAGACTATAGCAGAGGCAGGTACGGGTGATGTCACACTTCTATGTTCCCCATGGCTGGAAGCTGTTTGGGTGAATTGATGGTTTTGTGTCTGATTGTTCTGGCTAAACCCAAATACATTGGAATGGGGGGTGGTGCAGATTCTCTGACTGTGTGGGGGCTTATGGGAACTGCCAGGTCCAGTCAGATTGCAGGGCTGCCTATAGTCAGGGGCGTAACTATAGAGGAAGCAGACCCTGCAGTTGCAGGGGGGCCCAGGAGTGTAGGGAGCCCAGTGAGACCCTAATTAATTAGCAATTTTAATATATCTTGGTAAAATAGGCCAACTTATAAATATTTTGGGGCCCTAAATTGAATTTGCTATGGGGCCCAGTAACAACTAGTTACGCCACTGCCTATAGTTTGAGATTAAGGGAAGTTAACTTTTACTTTGCTGGCATGACCAGTGATACTGGTAACCAGAAAGCAGATTGTGATAGTGAAAGACTTTATTGTTGTCATTTTTTTTTGTCTCTCTATTCCCAGCTTTTTTGAGCTCAACTTCCAGTCTGTCATTTTGACCACTGCCTGGTTGCTATATGCTCAGAGAACCTAGCAACCAGATAGCAGCATAACATTTCAAACAAGAGTATTGATGAACCATAAAAAGTTAAATAATTAGAAAAAGACATTTAAAAAGTTATACTGCCCTTTTGATCTGACTTCTCCTTCCCTAATCAATCACTGTGTCACCCAATCACAATGCTCTGACAGTGATGGGCATAGCGAGTTTAAGCTCGACAGCAACTGAAGGGCCACACTTTGTACAACCCTATTTTATGTTTTCAGGCCTTGCCATCACTATACATGGCCCTAAACAGAGCGAGGGCTGAACATATCCCACAGAAGGGTGGGGGGGGGGTCAGTTTCTTGAGATCAATGTGAGGGATGGCACTGTAAGGGTGGGGAGGAAATTCCAGAATTATTACTCCAGAGGGCAAAGCAGGAATCCAGAGTATTTGTTTTTCATTGTTTTCTGACAGAACTGAGGGAAATACTGGGATTCCTTACTGGGTGTGAAAGGGCAGGAGATTGGGGCAGCACCACTGGGCTTACACGTTTGCAGATAACATAAAATGTTAGCGGTATCCCCAATGCTTCGCTGTCAGCACTACTGAGTATTGTAGTGTACATACAGTGTGTGTTAAATTACAACGCTAATGAGTAACTTTAGCATGGTGACTTTATCTGTAACCAGCCTGAAGGCCAGTTAGGGTGAGATTTTTGGGCAAATGTTTATTTGTGCCCTGGGCACCCCTGGAACTATAGCAAAGAGACTGTTACCCCAGTGTTTGTATATGTAACCTTGTTATGAGCTAAGAGGGCCCAGCCTGAAGGCCAGCTAGGGTGAGATTTGGGGTGCGTTCCTATGTGGATTCAGAATTATGTAAAAGTCTGATACATTTCTTATATATATATATATGTTATTTAGTTGTAAGCTAAGGTGGGCTCTGACCTAATAGGTGAAGTGGTCTTGAATTACAGTATTGGGACATCACTGGTGCAGTGGGTGCTCAGTAGAATATAAAGCTTTTGGATTGGGTGGGTTAATAACTTTATGTATCTGAACATGAGCATACGGTACTGGAAATAGTTAACGGGCTCGGCCCTGGGGCACATCTGGGCTGATTTATAAAGTTATTATTTAATTAAAACAAATACCCTTCCAAAAATAAATCCCTAATCCAAGTTAATGTGCTCGTGCTGCTAAACACGATGTGGCCCTGTACTAGCGAGGAGTGAGCGGATCATAAAGCCCTTACATTTTATTGATTCTTGGATTTCAAACACAGAGAACCGCGGTGTATAAACAGCGGGCACGGCAGGAACCGACATATGTTCTGAATTTGACTGATTGTATTTCTGTGTAGGGAGAACAAGTGGTACAATCAGCTGCTTGTTTCATCCACGAGGTAGGGAATGGTCCCTTGGCAGTGAATGGCAGCTGGGAATTCAGTTCTGTGGCCCTCCGGCATGTAAAATATACAAATATAGAACCAGTATATGCAGTGTATTAAGTTCGTTAGATGAGTTTACCACTGAGTACGGTAGGCCCGGGTGCACACGCCCCAGACCTTCAGCAAAGCTTACATTTTATTCTCCATAATTAAGAACCAAGGCCTGATGCGTTTCATGTCTACCAGGGACACATAGTCATAGGCTATTACTATGTCACTATTTATTGGGCTGGTGGGTGCTGTTTGGGCATCTATGTATTGAAAAAGCTAGGAACTATTTTGGACCTGGACCCAGAGATGTACTTCATGCCCCTGGATCAGGAGTAACATGTGATTACTGAGTGTTTTGGAAAGTTTAAACTTGTTGGAGTTTTTTTCAACCTCACTACTATGTTACAAGAAAAATCCAATATTTCCGTTATATTTATAGTTGCTTCTTTCTGTCACCTGCTAGTAGTAACAAGGCCACATCTCTGCGTTCATATAGTCCCAAGGGCCCTAGTGAGGTGATGACAAGTCAATAGTGTGTTGTCCTGCTGACAGTGGGGGATGCTCTGAGCTATTTATTATCCTGCTCTTTCCTGTCTGCACAGCCTTAAAGTACCAAAAGTACCTAAACACCCTGTATTTTTCTCTTTACTATCTTGATGTAGCTAAAATGACCCTGGGAAGTGGCAGAATGTCACCTACCTCTCCCCTCTGCTGAATGATCCTGTTACAGACCAGTATCGTGTGCCCAGAACATTCCTTTTCAATGGATTTGTATATATATATATATATATATATATATATATATATATATATATATATATATATATATATATATATATATATATATATATATATATATATATATATATATGGGTGGGAGGTGCCATATTGTTTCCCTTAGAGTAGACTGTACAGTGTGAGTGTATAGTTGTACAGTTATTGTGTGCCCAGTACATTCCTTCTCTGTGTATTTGTATTTATACATATGGGTAGTTGCTGCCGTATTGTTTTACTTAGTACCACCTTATTATTTGTCTGTTTGTATTGATACAAATGTTTTGGAGCCAGGGACACTCTTCATAAGTAGAGGATATAAGGATGAATACTATAATGAGGCACATTGTTGCCATATTGATATGCCCGCATGCTGACCTTCTGTCCCTACAGTCTGGGCTAGTGCTACTATTGAGGGGGTGGCAGATATAGAAATAGATATTATTATCTCAGGCAGAGTGGGAGCCAAGCATTTCACTGCCAGGAATAAGAAATCTGCTGGTTATAAGCAATTTTTGTAAGGTTTTAGTGCCATTACCTAATTTCTATTCCTTATCTTTACTAATGTCTCTCTTCTCTGCACTGCACTCTGCTAGCTATTTTAAGTACTGACATCCAGCCATACATCTGAATCCCTTCTAAATATATAGAGGAGACCAAATATTCACCCAAGATGCACCTACAATTATACCTTTTATCTCAATATACCTAATTCTAATCATAATGACAGTTCCCCTTTAAATCAATGACCTCTAGGGGAAAGGGTATTAACAACTCCAAAATCGGAGTACTCTACAGAATGATGTGCCATTAATAACTCTGAAATAAAATCTGGGCACCTTCTTCTGATCATTAAATAATGTCACTAGTTTATAATACGGGTTCCACTTTCCCATCCATTCTGGTACAGATGGGGGATTTTTATTTCACTTTAATCATTTTCATTGCTCTGAGTAACAAGCCATGAGCTTTCCATAGAACGTGAACTCTCTAGTGAGCTATAAAATCCTCTTCTCCCTATTATCTGTGATATACAAAGATCAATGCTCGGTTCCTCGATACCTCTTTGCAGTGCACAGTGTCTGCCTTCTGGTTATTTCAAAGCCTTTTCATAGGGCCACTAGAAGTGGGGTTTTGTGTGGCTCCTCGTTGCTTATAAAGAACGATTGTCCCACTGATGTTCCTGCAGTTGCTGGTGAACTACAACTCCCAGCACCCCTAACAGACAGTCCCCATAGGTTGCTATCAGGAATATTTTGGAATACACTTGCATGTTTGGAGTCAATATAGCTGTTATCCATTTTATTTAGTTATTATACAGGCAAGTCTGGGGTTAATAGGAACATTATCCATTTTATTTAGTTATTCTATTGGCATGTATGGGGTTAATTTACTCATTATCCTTTTTTTATAGTAATTATGCTAACATGTGTGGTTTGTATACAATGGGCATTGTATGTAGGGGTGTGGCACGACATGTGACATACCAATAGATGTGAGTTCCTCCAAAAAATAATAAGCCAGCGAGTAAAAAAATACAAAATATTTATTAGGACATATTGGGCAAAAACCTATTGGGGGCAATTACTGGCACAACATGGGCATGGTCAACAAATATTGCACACACTGCACAGTTACAGAGTTCCTGCCACCCCCCCCCCACCCCCCATAAGAGTTCATTACATTTTTCCAGCCCCACCCCTGCTTGCATTTTCATGAGCTTGGAGGCCAGTGGGCACATTGGGGATCACTAAATCAGAAAGGAGGACAGCTGAGAGAAATCGAAAGCGAGTTTCTGCTCCAGTTAGAGGACAAATTTGTCTCCTGCCATAATCACCAAGTGCAAAATCATTTCATACCTAATTAAATAGCTAATTATGTGAAGTTTATTAATTTGTAATGCAGAGCAAATGAAAGAGTGTGTGTTGCCGGTAAGTGGCAGTTGCAGTTCAATAATAAACTTTGCTAATAAAGTGTCTTGAAGCTAGACTTTGAAGCTAGAACCTTGTGTGGTCAGATGTCTTTAGCTTCAAGGTCCCATTCTAGGTTTTCTTACCTTGCAGAGCCAAAGTTTTTTCTGTACCTTTCCTCATATTATACATCTACCTTTTTTGCTGGATCCCAGCTCTGATTCTGTATTCTTTTTTTATTACATCAACTGGGTTCTATGTCTCTTTTCTCTTGTAGGGTCCCAGCTCCAGTGTCAGACTGGGGGGGTGGTGGGGCCCACAAGAAAATGTGCCACATAGTCTGGCCATATACCAGCACACCAGGTTATCTCCCAGTGCCCCAGGGGGCAAGTTCAATCCTGCCCATCTCTGTTCTGTTTTCCTTCCCTCTTTCAACTCTGTTTTTGGCCTATCTTCTCTCACAGAATCCCAGCTCTGTTCCAGGTCATTCTCCAGTTCTGAATGACTGCTATAGTTATTCTTTCTTTGTTTTAATTTAACCTGGGTTCTAGGTTCTCCTTGCTTGGTAAGGTCCCTGGTCTTTTCTTGGTCTTTTTGTCTTATAGAATCTCACATTGGTTGTAGACCTTTTCTAGTGCAATGCCAGTTTTCTTCCTTTCCAATGTCTAAGTGCTTGTCTTCCCCAGCTTCTATCAGGGTCTCCATTCTGCTCTTGGTCTACCAGCATGGTTTTGCTTTGCTTAGAGGACCCCAACTTAGTTCTTCTTTGCTTAGTTAGAATTGTGGGTCTTCTTTCCATTGATGACCTCTAGCTGTTTTCCAGCACATCCTCATTTCAGGGTCACAGTTCCTTTCTGGTCTTCCAATATGATGAAGTTTTATAGTGTCACATAATGTATATTTAGTAACACATCAAAGCTCTTACTAATACAATCAACACCTAATTTAATGACATCATTGTAGATTATAATAAACAGATTATGCTGATTGGAGCAACATTCCAGAGGATATATATTCTCGAAGGAAGATTTACAAGGTATTCTGAATTGAGAAAGCCAGTTGGATGACTGGTGAAACGTCTTCAAGGAAAAAAAGCCAAGTCCAGTCGATTTGGCCTATTTCTATAGCTATACCATGACCTGGATGAATGAGAATCTTCACAAACATAATGTATATTTCAGGTTTTAATTGGTTTAATTTATCTAGACAGATTTTGTAAGAGTTTTTAGTCATGATCTGTTAATCGTATTCTAGGTCTTCCTGCTCTTGCAGTGTTCTAGATTTTCTCTTGTCATCCATTGTCTCATAAATTCTCAGTTCTCTTTTGATTCTTCTTTCCCTAAAGCTTCCCAGCTTTTTTAGGGTTTTCCTTGGCCTTTAGCATCCCAGATCTTTTCTGCTATTGCCTTTGGAATCCGCCTCAGAAGTGTCACAGGGTGATTTCAGGTACTTTTTTTCACAAAGTTTTTGTAGCTTGGAATGTGGGAACACATTGTCCAAAGTTGTCCAACATTTATTGTTATGGCAAGCAATGGTGGCAAGAAATGGTGGATAATGTGGTCCTTTGTCACAAGGTACTAAAAATCCCTGAAGTCAAGACACCCCCAGTGCCATTTCAAAAGCAAGTGTTTTGCACAAAAAGTGTGTATTTATTTTATTCTTCTAGTAAAGTAAACAGTATTGGGCTGTGTGCCCTCTTTCTAAAGCCCCTTGGCACCAGCACTAGCCTATAAAAGTAACTTTTGGGTGAAACATTTACAGCTTGATTCCATTGCTGGCCACTGAGACTGGGGTAATGAAGCTTAAATTATTCCACTGTTAAAATCTAATTACAAAAGGCGTATTGTCAATTAACCTCATTACGCTAAAGTGCCACACGCAGGAACGGAATTGACTTATTACACTTATTCATCTTAAAATTACAGCATTGCAGTGCAGAGAGGATTTAATGCCCCAGCAATGAATGGATTTGTAATTGCAAGGTACGGAAAATGAATATACTTTCCAGTACCTTATACTATACTATAAGGTACTGGAAAGTATATTCATTTTCCGTACCTCTACAAGGGGGGGGGGTCATGTTCAATTACATTATTTTTTTCTAAAACCTATATTTTGTTCTAAGATTTCTCCTCCCAGAAGATCTGACTCATACTAATTTCTGGACAGCAGGTTTCCCCTAGCCTGGATGGTTTCAGTTCTGATTATTCCTGGTGCTGAATGGGAGGTTTTATCACTAAACTTATTTACTTATACATGTACAATTTCTCTAATTCCCCTGCCACAAATTGATCTGGATCCAACTAAAGGGAAGTAAACACTGTTTGGTCTGCCATAATATACCCATTGGACTACAACTCCCTGTTATGTAAGCATGCTGGGATCTGTAGTGCAGCAATAACAGGCGTGAATTCTTATAGCAACAATGTTCCATAAACCAGTAACCCTCTAAATGCAGTTAATGCAAGAGGGGCCTCCAGTGAGAATCCAGGACCTGTTTTGGAGCCATTAAGGGTTTTTTTTCTCCCAAAGATTCAAGCACATACCAGTGAGACTGGATACAGGAATACTCTTTAGGCGATTGGTCCTAATGTGCTCTGGCATTAAACATGGGACTTTTGGGACATCGGCAGTGAGCAAGAAATATTTTCATTAGAAAGAACTTTCATTATGCGAAAATTAGAACATTCATAATCTGGTGACCTGAATGAGTTGGATTTCAGAATCAAGGTTGACCCAATTAGATTAATAGGGCTCTTACAGACGAGCGTTTTTAGCTGCGCTCCCCTGCGTTCCGATCTCATGCGTTCAGCAGCACGGGAGCGAAAGAGTAGACGCACTGAATTCTTTTCACTGTGGCTGTAATCACACAGATGCATGTAAGCACCAAATGCAGGTTGGGACGCAGCATGTTTCATTTTACCTGCGTTCAGGGCTTACATGCGTCTGTGTGAGTACAGCCACATTGAAAAGTATTCAGTGCCTCTACTCCTGCGATCCCCTTGAACGCATGAAACCGGAACGCAGGGGAGTGCAGCTAAAATCACTTGTCTGTAAGAGCCCTTAGTTGGTTTTTAAAAAGAGTCAATCAATTTGCAAAGAGACCATGTCCAGTTTATTCTTGTAGTTGTCAATTTTGGCCTTAATGCCCAACATTCTCCACAGCAATGTTCCCTCTGATATCTTTTTGGCCATGAGTGCCTAAGTGATCACTTGTGTGCAGGATTGTGAGTTCTTGTGTGCTTTCTTGTGAGCAGTGTGTGAGCACACAGGTCAGAGGGAACATTTCTCCATATGGGCATCTTGGGAGCTAGATTTGCTGGACCGTGTTGGTGGCTTTTGTCTTGCATAGATTTAATCTGACCTGGGAGCTGCCAGGCCTGGATTTATGGAAAGGCCACCAGGCCCAGGCGTAGGGCAGCACGATTTTAGTGGGGCGGCGTGCTGCCCAACAACACCCACATTGGTTTGGAAGCTCTGGGGCTGATCATGAGATACAATAGTTTTTTTCTGACTTGATGATGAAAATTTGTGCATGTGCACAAATGAAGGGGACAGGACAGGGGTGACAAACGGCAGCAGGCCTAGGGGCTCCCGCTATGTAAATCCGTCCATGGGCGCTGCTAGATTATATACCCTCTCTGGGTAAAATATACAGGCAATTAGTTTCTGATTGGACTGGCCTGTATGTGTCGAGCAGTGGAGAATTTAGTGGATTGCTGATTTTTATGTGGACAAACATGTTCTGAATTTTTTGCATAATCATCCTTTCCTCTCCCCCTACAGATCAATTCCCCCGAAATTCTGCAGGGAGTGAATACATAGCTCCCAAGTACCCCAAGTTTCACAAAATTGTTCTCCATTGCTAAACAATGTGCCAGGCGGGCTGTTCTGTGGAGTTATGGAGGTAGAACAGGAGGTGTATTCAACACCAATGCATCTGCATTAGGTTTGGTTTATTCTCTCGGGCCACACAGGGGCACCCAGACTGGACCTGGAAGCGTTTAGCAGACCCATGCAGGGAATTCTGCATGTTCAAACCTTTCTGCCGGTCATTTCTCAAATTAAAGAAGAGCCAGAGGATGTTGCACCACGAAACACGTGTCTTCAATGGGACCTGGGGGAAGGTGTGAACCTGAGCCTCGAAGCACAACACAGTTTCATGCTGAATAGGAACTGGAGCATCATACAAACAGACAGTGCTCCATTAACCATTTCCATGCCAAAGTCCCCTTGACCTTGCTTCATTTTGTGCTGCCAGAAAACACATTCCCCCATATGCAATAAAAGGCACTAAGTTTACCCAGGAGCAGTAACCCATAGCAACCAATAGCCTTTTTTAAACAGGTGACAGTAAATTGGTTGCTATGGGTAACTGCACCTGGGCAAACTTAGCACTTTGATATTCCAATAACTAACATTGTAGATTCTACATCCCACAGCACTGAAAGGGTTAAATGCATGATTTCTAAGCCGGGGCTGGCAGTAGATGAAAAACAGCCTCTATTTTCTGGGCTTCTTGTAAGCGTGGAGCTGAAAGGGTTGCCTTGGAAACACAGACGAAATGGGGAAATGACAAAGATTGAGCAAAACAAGAGAAGAAAAAGATATATTAAGAATTTGGCTGCAATGAGACCTCGGTCTTGTGCCATTACATGTTTCATCAACAAAATACTCAGTGGAGGATTTGCCCTTGAACCCCCTGGGCAATCTCGGCATGTGCCCCACTCAGCCATCTCTCATTCTCCAAGAATCCTTTATTCTGAAATTCAATCTAAAAATGAATTGCACCTGTGCCCTCTCCCCAAACTTGCACCTCCATATCCACTTGAGCAGCCAGTGAGTCAGATATGGGATACTTGGTATGTATACTGTAGCTATGGATAGATAGATAGACAGACAGACAGATAGATTGACAGGCTTGAAAGGCTAGAGATGGGTCTGTGTAGACCAGGCAGTTCTGGGCTGACATACAGCCTATAGGGCAAGTCAAGGACTGGTCACAGAACAAATGTATAAATGGACCCTCCTCATCTGTGATGTCTCTTATAATTCCTCTCCTGCCCCTAATTGGGTCCAAGTTCTATTTAGTGTCAGTGTCTATGATCCCCTACTGCTTGTGAGGCTTCTCTTGCAATATGCAAATTGTAATTAAAAGCAGGACACAGTTCTGATCCAGTTCTTGGTTCCCATGGTCCTATGAGAGCAAGGTTAAAGGGGTAGTTCACCTTTAATTTAACTTTTAGTATGAGACGATTTGCAATTAGTCTCAATTTTTAGGGCTTTCCAGTTATTTAGCTTTTCGTTCAGAAGCTCTCTGTTTTGGTATTTTAGCAGTGGCTATCTGGTTGCTAGGGTCTTATTTACCCTAGTAACCAGGCAATGGTTTAAATAAGAAATTAATTTAAATATGAATAGGAGAAGGCCTGCATGGAAAGATAAGTAATATTAAGTAAAAATAACCATACAATGATAACCTCACAGAGCAATAGGTTTTGGCTGCCAATTGCAAAGTTGCTTGGAATAGGACATTCTGTAGCATACTAAAAGTTAACTTAAAGGTGAACTACCCATCTTTTTGACAAGGGGAAGATTCACTTTAACCTCTTGCATGCCATAGAATGAAAATATAGCACAAAGACCTGACTAACAAGCTCCATGCATTCTGCTATAAGAATAAGGGGAAAGGGTACAACACCCAACTACCTGTCATATCGGTTGTTACAAAATGGCATTTTTGTAGCAATACCTTTGTCACTTTTCTTCTGTAGGAGTAAAAACCAGCTGTTCCTGTGTGCCCCACTCCAAAGCACATTCTACATTCCTAGAATGGCTCTTATTAAAGGGTTAATAGGGCCCGAATTTGCACATCAGAGGGGAGGAGGTGACCTCTGATTCGTCCTGTATGAGATGCTGGTAATTCCAGCGTGAATGGAACATGGGAGATAAAACAGCTCAGTAGCACAGATTCCTATGAAATATTCATGCACTCATGAGCTTTCATGTTAGAAACGAAATCAGCAGTGATCCCCCCATCTTTCTGAGAGCTGCTGACTTCGGGAAGGCATGGACGTTTAAGGGGCCCTGGCCACCAATATTTTTTTTGTTTTTTTCTGTGTGGTGGGAAAAGCGGACCTGTAGGTGGGGCTTGCGGTGGGTGCAGCCCAGGGGGCCCAGGAGATTGTCGTACGGGGCCCTGCGATTTCTTATGGCGATCCTGTGTGAGTGTGTATATGAGTGTGTTTGTGACTGTGAGGGAGGGAGATTGGGGAAAATGAAGGAGGATCTTTCATTTAATCATTGTTCATTGATTAGACTTGAGGGGAAGTGCCCTCTTGATTGTATTTATTTGGTGCATGTTTATTATGTATGGGAGCCTCAATCATGACACCTGGCAGTACCTGAACGAAATCTGAATCACAAGTGAGAACCTTGCTTCAGACGGTCTGGTGTCTGGTTAACAGGGGCGCCAAAACTACTGAACTACTATACAACACTTACCTGCAAGAACACAAGGAACGATGTAAAGCTGAGAGTTTGAGTTGATTTACGGGCGCCCAGAATCAGAATGTTTATCACCGTCTGGAGCGCTTATTCCTTGTGCATATCATATTGTTCGAAAGCAGAACCTTCTCTGCACATGGCAAGTTCATGGGAGTTGTTAGTGAGCATCTGTTGGTTGTACTTTCGTCCCTTGCTCCCTGGAAATGAGAGAATTCCTTGAGTGCAGAATGGCTCTGTAGCGGTGGTTGAATCTAGTATAAAGTATTGTGTTTATTTGCGTGCAGGACACTATTCCTTAGGGACTGATACAATTCCCGGTTGTGACGGTAGCAAAGCACTGACGGTTTGGGTTGTCTCCTGTAAAATGCAACCAGATTTAGTATTTCCTGTTATTGCTGCAACTTTCTTTCTGGCAAACATGCAGCAGTCCTAGCTTGCTTTATGGCCGGAATTGTAGATACACACTCAGAGACAACTTTTGCTGTGGATCTTGCTGCCAAATATGGTCTCTACCTTGCTTCACCCTATTTGCACCCACCCAAGGATGCTCTGTGTGTGATGTCCACCACCCAATAAAGTTATAGCAATTAACCCTTTCTTTCCAAGAAATGACCTATTAATTATTGTGCGACACTCAGTGTTTTATATAATGAAACAATCCCCCTCCAAGCCAGAATCAATAGAACCCAGCCTAGCTGCATGCATATTTTATAAGTGATCGCCCCCTGGGCATGGAGAAGGCCGGACGGCTTAATGTGTAACATATTACAGAGCCACACACATTACTGGCCCAGAGGAACTTGCCTCCTCCCAGAGGCCTTTGCTCTCACTAATCTTGTCTGGCTGGGGCTGCTCAGAAACTAATAGAAATTTTACTTATGAAAAAAAAAACCTAATGAAAAATCAAAGCAGCTTGAGCCCCCTAGCATTAGGCAGATGTCAGGTGCCCTCATCGAATGGTGTTTGCTTTTTTACTCTGTAGTCATTTGTAAGCCAGGGTGGGCTGTGACATGAATCTCTGGTTTCTGTAGTAAAGGAAATCAAAAGGAGGGGATTTGAGGGTGTTTGCTGCAGCTGAATACACAGGGGCTGTAGGTGTCGATATAGTTCAGGACAGGTGCAATGAGTTGGTGATACCATGTCTAATACAGAAATACGTATATTAGCGGCACGACTACGTGAAATCCACATCCTTTAATACCTTTATATGTCAAAAATAGCACAAAGGAACATATAGCAACCAATGAGCTGCTTGCTTTTAAAATGGTGGCCCATAAATGCCGCCCGCTGATGGGTTGCTATTGGTGACAAAACAAACGTTGCACCTTTTATTGAATAGCCCTAATAATATATCCCTAAAATGACACAAAGGGAGAAATTACTGGGGTGGCACTTTTAAGGTATTATTGTGCCATTCTGGGGGGGAAACATGCATTTTGGGTAAAAAAAGGACAGTTTGTACAGCGCCATGATCAGCCAGCAGACGGAGCTCCGGGGCAGATTACGTGCTGTGTTCCATAGGCCGTGTCTTTGAATGTTCTAGAGAAGGTGGGAGAAATGTTTTTTTGTCTGTTTAAAGGGGAAGTTTTCTGTTAAATCAACTTAGGCTAGGTTGTAGTGAACTGCAATATTGCAGTTGGTCTTTGTTTATTATTTTGTGTTTCTGTTCTGCTGCAGTTGCTGAACTTAAGCTCTTGCTGGGGGCTGGAGGTTGTCAGGGAATTCTGAGAGTTTCTGTGTCAGGCTGCCCATGATGATTAAATCTAGTCTTTATCGAAGGGTTTGCATAGTAAATAAGTATAATCTGCTTGGAACGTAAATAGGGAAAAGTTGAATTTGCAGCACCGTCTTAAATATTTCATGATGAACTGAGATTCTGCACCAGGGACATCAGTCAGGACCATGTACTGCCCCACAGTAATCGTAATGCCCCTGCACTTAGTATTTTTGTATCCAACCAGATTCCCTTTGGCCCTCACTGTCTTAAGTGACTACAGATATGTGGTGCCAATGCAGACAATCAACATGTTAATGTTTGGCACATATATATATAGCTCCATATGTTTTATATTCCCTTTGTATTTGTGGCAATGCAATCAGGGAACACAATGCACTCTGGGGCTTGTAGTTTGTGTGGTCCCCAGACAATTGCCATCACCCTCTGGGCATGGACTCATGTTGATGCATATAAACATGCCAACAATGGCAATGATTATAAAGCTTGGCAAGAAGCAATTCCCTGATTAGAGCCAGTGGGAATCACTCTGTGAGATTCTGTTTATTTATTGGTGAGCCGGCAAGTGCTGCCAGTGTCGGAATGGCCCACCGGGATACCAGGAAAACTCCCGGTGGGCCAAGGTGTCAGTGGGCCCTCCTGCTTCTAAATATTTGTCTTATTTCATGGCCATTTCCCTATTTCTATGAGAATAAAGAGGCTAAATAGACGGAATAATAAGTAATAGTATGTAAAGAAAAGAGAATAGTAGAATAGAGGTTGAGTAAGGAAAATTAATACTGATAGTGGGCCCCTGGTCTAAAGGTTTTTGGGTGGGCCCCTGGTGTCCCAGTCCGACACTGAGTGCTGCATGGGCCAATCAAGTTCTCGGGAAATGCAAATCAAAACTGGCATCAGAGAGTTTGCATGTCATAGCACAGAGAGCAAGACCGTGTATGTATATATCAGTATGTACACATCCCTGACAGGTTGGCATTGCTCATATATGTTCCACATCAGCCTTGCTCCACTTTCTTACTTCAGTCATAAGCATACCTCCCAACTGTCCCGTTTTTAGAGGGACAGTCCCTCTTTTGACAGCTCAACCTGCATTCCCTAGTTTGTACTGAACAGCCAGAAAAAGAAACAAAGTTTCTAACTTAATTGGCTTTTGGCAGAGAGCCCAGAACAGCCACAACAGAAGATAAGATATATTTGTAACAATTCAAATGTATCTATATAAGTAAATAAGTAATTGTAACAATATAAGATAACAGGTCCCTTGGGAGAAGTTAGACTCACAGCTTAAAGGGCAATTCACCTGAATTAGCAAAACTGTAATAACTAAAAAAAAACAGAAATATGTTCAAACTTTTATAACCTGTGAAATTTTGTAAAATGAACATAATTAGGGGGTGTGGCCACAAAAATGGGCGTGGTCAAAAAAATTGCCATACTACTCGCAGCAACTTTTTTGTCCCTCTTTTTATTTCCATAATGTTGGGAGGTATGCATAAGTACTTTTGTTGAGTAGTAGTGTTGAGCGAAAAATTTCACCATGCACAGTTTTGCCATAAACTAAACTAAATTTTTGCCAGCCTCGAAAATTTTGGTGAAACTGCTTAAAAAATGAACCCGCAGCTTATTTCGCACAAAAAAAAAAGATTGACACGCAAAAAAAAAAAGACGTGCAACAAACACATACGTCATTTTATCCTTCCCCTCTCCTTCCACATCAACCAAAGGAATCTGAGACATCTCACTGTCTATATAAGGACATACACATAAATATATGGTATATTCATTTTAGTGTGGGATACATAGCACCCACATATTATCCATTGGTGTCAGATTTATTATTGGTTGTTAGTTATAGTGCAGTAGTAGATACCATTACCAGTTGACCAGGGGTAATGTCAAAAATCACAGACATGTTTTTAAGAAATGGGTAACATGGGAGCCTTTTTTTCTATTGAAAAAGCAGTTGTAGCATAGTTAATAGGAGGTTCTCTAACAATGTAGGGCATGCGTGTAGCAGTATACTGAGTGAAAATGCATGTGACTTTGCCCTCCCAAAGCAGAAACAAGGTGTCACGAAAAAAACAACCATAGACTCTAATATAATTTGCTACAAAAAGCAAGATGGAGACAGTAGGATGAGATAGAAACAATAGGATAATATGGAGAGAGTAGGGCAAGATGCAACGAGTATTACAAGATGAAGTCAGTTGGGTGAGATGGAAACAGGAGGGCAAGATTGAGTGTGTTCATGATATGGAGACATTAAATGCAAGCAGCTCAGTGTAGCCCAACGTTCAGCCCTCATTAATTATATAGGGAGATGCAGTTTAACAACAGCTGAAGGAGCACATATTAGTCCAACTTTTTATAAATAAAATGACCCCAAAATCTGTTTACAGGCCCGGAATTCCTTTTCCATAACCCATAGGCCACAGGGTCCTGCACCAGCCTTCGCGTCCCCCTGATGCATGCTGCCCCTAAAATTTTGCCGCTCAGGTCTTTGTGGTCTCACCACAGGGCCACTGCACAAAGGAAGTATTTCAGCAACTGATCCCTTTTCCTAAGTCAAGGTCCCTCCAGCAGTGAAAGGGTGCCCCAAATCAGTCACCGTAGTCGAGCCTCTCCCTCTGCTTTTTGGCTTTGAGACAAACACACAAATATTTGTTTGAAAAGGGAAATTGATACAATGCAGAATAAATCTGCCTTCCAGAAAAGCGACTCTAAACACAGGCCGAGCCCATCAACCCGACTCCTGAAGCTGCAGTCCAAACAACTGTCAAAAAGCAGACAATACAGAAAGCCTCTGCTCTCCTCCCAGCACCTCTTCCTTGGAATTGTGTTATTTTCCTATTGTCCCCTTTACACCAATCTCAGCATTTCCCAGAAACTCTTAGGGTGGTGGCACATGGGGAGATTAGTCGCCAAGCAATAAATCTTCGCTACTGCAGGCCACTAATCTCACCAAAATGCCTTCCCGCCGGCAAGAATGTGAATTACTGACGGGATGGCATATGTAGCTGCCATGTGTAGCAATATCAGGCAGTGCACCATGTAACTTAGCCCTTACAGAAGAATTTCTCAGAAACGAAAAGGACCGCTTCAACTCACCACCACTTAGCTGTTCCTCTGTAGTGCCGGGTGCTCAGTCCGCAGTGTCCCCACTGCCAACAGTAATATACGAACAGGAGGACGGCACTCCGGTAAAAAGCAGGTTTTTATTGTAGAAAACTGCAAGGATACATAGACCTTACGCGTTTCGGGAACACCTTCCCTTAATCATAGGCAAGGTGCCTATGATTAAGGGAAGGTGTTCCCGAAACGCGTAAGGTCTATGTATCCTTGCAGTTTTCTACAATAAAAACCTGCTTTTTACCGGAGTGCCTTACAGAAGAATGCAGTGCAAAAGAGTAGATTTCTATGTAAAATGACCCCTTGAAATCAAGGTCTCAATTATTATCATTATTATTACAATTAATTACACAGAGGGAAGTGTTGACACCCAACAGGGGTGGAGTTGGGGGGGGGGATGATTTATTACTATTGATATTATGCCGACATATTACGCAGGGAACTTTTTTTTTGCCAATAACCAGCAAATGACGTTGGTGCTGCACCCCCACCTTGTATAAACCAATTAGAAACGCTCTGTCAAGCTCTGATTCTCCGAAAGCAGTGACATTAATTAATGGTACCTCCCGTTGCCCCCTCTTAATTGTGTGGCTTGCTCTGATGCTTCTCCCCACTGCACTGACTTATTGACTCCATGGTGCAATATGGTAGCGACGCTGGGACGATGCAGTACGTCGGAAGGAACCTGCAAAGTCAGTGAAAAATAAAAATGATTGGTAGTGGTTTTGTCTTGTGCAAGGGCATTGCTACTTTGTGCATGGGTTTGTAAGAGATGGGGGTTCAATATGAAAAAGGACATGGAGCATTGTAAATGTCATGAGATTATGACGACTTGTCAGCATATTGTATCTGATTTGTTTACTTACTTCACCCAAATAGGGTTGCCGCCTGGCCGGTATTTTACCGGCCTGACCGGTAAAAATGATGCATGACCCCAATGTTAATAATAGGGAAAAAATCTAAATATATAGGAAGGCCGGTATTTTTTTGCAAAAAAGTTGGCAACCCCTACACCCAAGTCTCCCTAGTAGCTGCAATTATGCTGGAATTGTGAAAAAAAACCTTAATTCTGGGTCCGATATTGCACCGTGTTCTCAGCACTTGCATAAGTTTATTAAGTTGCACCTAAGGAGGTCCGGACTGGCAATCTGTGGGTTCTGGCAAACGCAGAGGGGCTGCTGTAACATGTTATAGACAGTCTCTATTTAGTGGACTGGTGAGGGCTGTTTGGGCTGCTGTGTACTTGAAATTCCAGGAGCTATTTTGAATCCCAGTCCTATCCTGGGCCTAAGTAATGAGGTGGGTTGCTTAGACATTTAGACTTACTGTTTGTTGCCCATCCTAAAGTTTTCTGCCCACTTCCTATTTCTTGCACTTCAAAGTATTTCCATTTTGTCATGTATTCCAGTTTTCTCCCCCTGTCTCTTGTACTCCCCCTGGTGGCTGCTTTCTGTTGTACCCTTTCATTTTCTGTTGCCTTTTTCCCTTTTTGTGGGGTAGGGCGGGAAGCTTAACAGGACTATATCATGGAAGCATTCTGGCTCTTCATATGATTTATTAAATGCATACACTGGATATGTCGCTGTGCACAGCTCCCAGAACAACATGTAAACAGGCATAACCTTAATTTAATTGTACTTTAAAGTGGACCTGTCATCCAGACACAAAAATCTGTATATCTGTATAATAAAAGTCCTTTTCAAATTAAACATAAAAATCCAATTTCTATTCTTTATTAAAGCATTCATAGCTGTTGTAAGCTCATTTAAAAATCTCAGCTGTCAATCAAATATTGTCTGCCCCTCCTCTATGCCAGTGGCATAGAGGCGGGGCAGACAATTACTTTCACTTTCCATTCAGCACTTCCTACATGTCACTGATCTCCGCACATTCCCCCGTTCTCTTTACCGTTTAATTGTGTAGCCAGTGCATGGAAATAGACATCAGGTCCCCCATTCTGGTGCACAAACAAGATTCTGAGATGATGCAAGGCTTGTCCTATTAACAGTGTCCACAAAATGGCTGCTTCCTGCTTGTTATAATTATGAATTCCCAGACTGAAGGAAACAAGATTCAAATAATTTATGTAGTGTAATTAAAGTTCATTTTGCTTGACTAATGTGACAAAATAGGATTTGGAATGTTTTTTTTGGGTGACGGGTCCCCTTTAACAAAGCCCCCAGAGAACTAATTTGCATTTCCCTATCATTCAGCACTTTTAACCCGTTTAGTACTGCAATGGTGCTTTTCTGCTAACAGCTGTTTTAGTACAGGAGCAATGTGTTTTACATGAATTCAAAATTTATAAGCAAAGATAAGACCGGTTGTACTAAAGGACACTTGCATGTATTCAAGGCAACCTGTGGTGTTTATACAAATGGCCTGTAGATGTCACTGTGCATACTTCCTGGACAGCTTAAAAGTGAAAGTTACTGTTGTGTAATGCCTGCATTAGCCTGCTAATAAAGCACTGTTATACTCTACCCATCCTCGGCTACCCAAAACATAAAACAACCTCAATCATAATTATAGATTGTGGGGATGGGGTGACCATTATGGGTGGAAGCAAGCGCAGACAAGTTGAAAGGGTTACTGCCTGCTCTGCTAGTTTTCCTACAGATATAAGAAATAGTAGCACTAGATATGTGCCTAATATATAGGGAAAATACAATAGGAACGTGTTGCAAGGGTTACTGCCTGCTCGTTCTACTCTCATTTCCCCTACAGCAATAGGGATTGGTAGCATTAGGTAGTTGCCTAATATATTGGGACAGAGACAAGGGGAAAGTGTTGAAAGGGTTACTGCCTGCTCTGTACTCATTTCCCCTGCAGAAATATGGAATGATAGCACTAAATAGGTAACTAATAAATTGGCACAGAGACAAGGAGAACGTGTTTCAGGGGTTACTGCCTACTCTGTGCTCATTTATACTACAGCAAAAGGGATTGGTAGCACTGGATAGGTAACTAATATATTAGCACAGAGACAAGGAGAAAGTATTGTAAGGGTTACTGCCTGCTCTGTGCTCATTTCCCCTACAGAAGTAGGGATTGGTAGCACTAGATAGGTAACTAATATATTGGGAAGGTGACAAGGGGAAAATATTGTAAGGGTTACTGCCTGCTCTGCTTTCATAACCTATTCAGATAAAGGACCTAATTGTGGAGTTGGCTTGTGTTCCTATAGCAGGAATTATAAATGGCTCTGCTGTCCTTGGAACAGTACAGCATGAGTAAGTTATCAGGCACCATTTCAGATAGAGGAACAGCGTTCCCTTGTTGTGTACGACTGTTGTGCGCTTGTATTGCACAAAAAGGACTTGTTTCGGGAAAATGTTCCATAAACTTACAGGGAAAGTCGCCAGCAGAAATTGTGTCAGAAAGAAAATATATTGAAAAAGAATGAGGGTTGGTAACAAGGGGCGCCTTCTGTGTGACAGAGCTGTGTGTTTATACAATAAACTACTAACAGACCCAGCGAGGTTGGAGAGGCTTAACCCCCACACCCCTGGGATTGCTCTGACTTGTACAGTGAGCACATTCAGATTTGGGATCTTATGATGTTGATTCACCACAACTCCCAGCATGCAGCATTGCTGATGTCAATCATTTTCCAATGGCAGCATTTACCCTCTATTGGTGTTTCTCTGTTATGTTGATCGGCAACACTCTTCCTTGTGTTACTAAAGGCAAACCCCACCATGTCACATGCTGTAACTAAATCAGTGAAGGTAAAACCTACCTACATACAAGGAACCCCCCTCCCTTATATAAACTACTATCAGTTGTGCATAGCACTAGTTGTGTCACACAATACAGTAACCTTCATACTGAAACTATTGTTGTTGCACACGGGGCAAAGATTTTTTTCTTTGTTAGGGGCAGATATAGACACATTTTCTCTTACATCATCCCAAGGAGACAGAAGTCAGAGACAGACTGACGTTTCGCACGGCACAGAGAGCAGCCAGACTAGGGGGTTGATTTATGGTTCGGCACATGGGCTCTCCCCAGAGGGACCCTAAGATGCAAAGAAACAGCTGAGCCCCAGCATCCATGTGTGCAGAGTGTCTGGTTTCACACCTCCTGCTGTCAGTCTTGCATGACCAGCTCTGTTATGACAGCAAAATGCCCAGCAGGAAGGCACATAAGTGTTTCCCAGTGCCACACAATATCCAGTCCAGGCTAATATATAGAGTATACATGAATTATACTCAAAACTAGGGGTGTATCTGTACTGGAGGGATCCATTGTGTCCGGGGGGCAGACTCATTTAGCTGTGAAGGGTATCGGTTCTGTTCATTGGGGAAAGGATCCAGCAGCACCAGGTTTCATGGCAGAAGTGATATATTGTATGAAGAATATCTGCATCTTGGTTCAGTCTGTTCCCCAAGTCCAATTCTCAGGGACAAGAGGGAACGTGATGCCGGATTTAGGCCCACTGCCGTTCGTTGCCCCTGTCCCCTCCCGTTTATTCGTGCAAATTTTCATCAACAATGGGGAAATTTAAAAAATGATTGTATCTCTAGTGAATCCCCAGTGGTTTTGAACCAACGCGGGTGTGGGCAGCATGCCGCCCCCCTAAAATCCTGCCGCCCTAGGCCCGGGCCTAGGTGGCCTTTCAAGAAATCCAGGCCAGCATGGCAGAAAGGAGCAGAAATCCTTTATTTGGATGATTAATTGTGTTGCAGAAATAGATCTGTGCTTTGAGAGCATTAATGAGAGCAGCACAATCCCAGAGAGTCATTTTATTCCTAGAATCCCTGCAGTCTGCATTCCATTCAATATAGAGATAATGACATGGCCAGTATTGGTGGTTGTGGCTGGTTGGACTCTGCAATATTGCATCTCTAGAGGAAAAGCTGGAGCAAATAAAGGTATTCCAGAACAGGAATTCTACTTTTTGTTACATTGTAACACTTCACCAATCATATTTACTGTACCTAAAGTCACTGGGGTGTCACCAGTCAGCCTGTACTAAACACAGTTTAGCAGGAACAGCCCTTAAGTTTGCTCATAGCCTGTACAGAGAGATACCATAAAACTATGGCAGAACACGAAGACTGACAGTGTGGGGTAGAAGAAGGGGGCACTAGCCTCCCTTTCCTGGTGAGTATTGTGATCCTTTTGGGTGATGTCAGGAAATTCTTGAGATCAGCTTCACAAATTCAAGAGACATCCCTTCTACTGTTGTGCGGGCCGGCTGGGACATGCGGGTCAGTTTGGGCTGGCACTGGAGAATCCCGCTTGTGTAGGTGCTGTTCTGGAAATACATTAAAGGGCACAGACTGTATCTGCGAAAATCAGCTTTATTAATGAACACACAGTGGTAAAAAAAAAAGTGCTCTGAGGAAGTGCCGAGATTTGCGGCAATAAAACTACACAAGCGGGATTCTCTAGTGCTAAGGAGTTGTACTGGAGAGGAGTTGCCTACGTCTCACGATGGCAGTGTCTGGATGGATACAGCAACAGGGTGAGCTCTGATGTGGTCCGCATCAATCCTTTTTCGTGGTTCAGGGCAGGCTGGCTACCGCAAAAAACTTCAGGTCGCACCGCTGTCTTCCGACCTGTCAATTTATAGACTTGTGCCTGTACCACACCTTTTTTTTGTCACATCGGGGCGGGCACAGGTCTATAAATAGAGCTGACGGAGTGGGCCGGGTTAGGGTTGAGAGGGTGAGAGACTCGACCCGCACATCACTAATCCCATCACCCAGACTATTAAATGAAGTATAGGGAGATGTAGAAATGAAAAGTATAATATAAGGGTGAAGTAGGAAGAGGTGGTATTTCTGCTGGGTAAGGCTGCCCCTTTGCTTCTGATAACATATTAATTGCAGATTCCTGGAAGGCACATTCTAGTATATTGTACTTCTCCTTCTGCATAAATGCCTTTGTAGATTTCAAATTGTGTTTAGGGTCATTGTCTTGTTGGAATACCCATTCCCTGCATAACTTTGTTACTGATGCTTGAACATTATCCTGAAGAATTTGTTGATATTGGGTTGAATTCATCCGACCCTCAACTTTAACAAGGGCCTCAGTCCCTGAACTAGCCCCACAGCCCCACAGCATGATGGAACATCCACCAAATTTGACAGTAGGTAGAAGGTGTTTTTCTTGGAATGCGGTGTTCTTCTTCCAACATGCAAAGCGCTTTTTGTTATGACCAAATAACTAAATTTTTGTCTCATCAGTACAAAGCACTTTGTTCCAAAATTTTTGCACAGCCAGTTTTTCGCATGTGATTTAATTTCATACAACTGAATACTGCTTCACTAAAAATCTTTGTTCAGAAAACACCCCAGTAATCAGATGTTCCTGAAATGAAAGACATACTACGGGTATTTTTTTTGTTGAGAGTGGAGTAAATTATTATGCAGGCTGAGAGGGGTTCCCAAACTTTTTCACATGATTATATATATGGATCCAAAGAGAGCAGGTGCACTTAAATATAAAATAGGCATCTGTTTGGATGATGTTGTTGTTAATTGGCCCCTAGACTCCAAATGGATTTATTTCTGTGCTTTCCCCAGTTATCCCTGGGAATGTGCATGGATCCCTCCCAGCAATAAACATGGATCGGTTTCCCATTGATCCTGCTATAAGACCCAGATACCCTAGAAATATCCTAACACTCCTTATGGCACATGCTCTGCTGCCTGCATCTCAGGTTCAGCCAGTGAAAGCCCAGGATTTTTTGTGGGGTGGGGCATTTTGCTCTGTGGCCCCCCATAAGGGCAGATTGTGGTGCAATTAACCCCTTGGCCCCATAAACCACCCACATAAAAACACAGTTTGCTGCAATTATAATTACTTATTATTGTTAAACATTCCTAGAAAAGTACTAATCTGGAACAAACACTTAAATGTCACTTTTTGTTATTAAGAAGCAAAATGCTCAGATTTCCAGAATAAACAGCAGGAGGATAATTGTGTTTGAGGATTTGGAAAGAAAGAAAAGAACAATTTGTTTTTAGTAGAGATGAAAGGCAGAGCCAGCGGGTCGGAGCCAACAGGGGCCACACTTAATAATAAGCGCATGGAAAAAACATTGGGTGCTGAATGGGCCCTACACTGGGGCTTATTCATGGTACACAATGAGCGGCTTCTCATCTCCCTGGAGAATTCTACTGGTGGAGTTGTGATCGGAATATAAAATGAGGAAGGGAGAAAGCAGGCGATGGTGTGTGTGTAGGGGGGGGTTGATCAGTGTAAATTGTGCTCAAATCTTATTTAAGGGAGCTTTTCAAAGCAATGTCAGTAATGGCCTGGTGTAGCTGCACCCCCAGGTGAATACGTTTCTGTAAATGGATGGGATTAATATATGAAAACCCCAATGCTGTTTTTCAGAGATTTAAAGGGTAACTAGAACTGGGGGGATGTCACAAAACAGATGTAATTTTACGCCACACTAGTAACCAATGGCAACCAATCAGAATGTTACTTTCATTAGTGATGTTGCAGTTGACTGATCAGAGCTGATTGGTTTCTTTGTGCTACTGCTCTGGAATGAAAATTCTGCAGATTTCTGATCCCCATTAACAAGTGAATGTATAGAATGTATATGTAATTCCTGTGTATGTGCTTACTATTGTACAGCGCTGCAGAATAGATCAGCACACTTACATGTTACTGATAATTATTCTTTTTTATTTTGCTCTTTTATTTGCTTCTGAAACCCCACCACCACCATCACCTCAGGTTACCCCATCATATGAGACATCAGGGGACATCTAATAAATGCAACTTGCTGGGCTGCAAGCTCATACTGGTGTGTAAGTAGTGTAACTAGTAGTGACTAGTAGTGTCATTGGCCTGGGTGCACCCACATGGCAGAATTTGCGAGAGTGCCAGTGTGTAGTTGTAGATGGGTGAGATTGCAGGTGTGGATGGGTGAGAGTGCTGCTGTGTAGGTGTGAATGGGTGAAAGTGTAGGTGTGTATGGGGGAGAATGCTGGTGTGTAGGTGTGGACAGGTGAGAGTGCAGGTGTGGATGGGGGAGAGTGCCGGTGTGTAGGTGTAGATGGTTGAGAGTGCCGGTGTGTACATGTGGATGGTTGAGAGTGCAGGTGTGGATGGGGGAGAGTGCTGGTCTGTAGGTGTGGATGGTTGAGAGTACAGGTGTATAGGTGTGGATGGGTGAGAGTGCAGGTGTGGACGGTTGAGAGTGCAGATGTGTAGGTGTGGATGGGTGAGAGTGCCAGTGTGTACGTGTGGATGGGTGAGAGTGCAGGTGTGGATTGGTGAGAGTGCCAGTGTGGATGGGGGAGAGTGCCAGTGTTTAGGTGTGGATGGTTGAGAGTGCAGGTGTGGATGGGTGAGAGTGCCGGTGTGTAGGTGTAAATGGTTGAGAATGCAGGTGTGGATGGAGGAGAGTGCCGGTGTGTAGGTGTAAATGGTTGAGAGTGCAGGTGTGGATGGTTGAGCGTGCAGGTGTGGATGGGAGAGAGTGCTGGTGTGTACTACGTGTGGATGGATGGTTGAGAGTGCAGGTGGTTAGGTCTGGATGGAGGAGAGTGCTGGTGTTTAGGTGTGGATGGTTGAGCGTGCAGGTGTGGATGGGTGAGAGTGCTGGTGTGTACTACGTGTGGATGGGTGAGAGTGCAGGTGTGGATGGGTGAGAGTGCTGGTGTGTACTACGTGTGGATGGGTGAGAGTGCAGGTGTGGATGGGTGAGAGTGCAGTTGTGGATGGTTGAGAGTGCAGGTGTGGATGGGTAAGAGTGCAGGTGTGGATGGTTGAGAGTGCAGGTGGGTAGGTGTGGATGGGGGAGAGTGCCGGTGTTTAGGTGTGGATAGGGTTGCCACCTTTTTAAAATAAAATTACCGGCCAGTGGTGGGGGCGGGTACTAAAGGGGCAGACTGTGACACAAAAAGGGGCGGAGCCGGCAGTGACAACCCTAAACACAGCCCGCAGTCCTGAATCGCACCTTCCATGTCACGTAAGCGCCGTAACAGGCGCTGCATAGCTGGGGGATTTCAAGCAGGGAGGGAGGAGGGAGCAGCGAAGCTGCTTAAAATTAAGTGGCAGTTCCTCCCCTCAGAATTTTTTTAATACCGGCACCGGCCATGAGACTCTTTTTTCTTGCTGGGCCGTTTAAATACCGGCTGGGTGGCAACCCTAGGTGTGAATGGTTGAGAGTGCAGGTGTGGATGGTGCCAGTGTGTAGGTGTGAATGGATGAGAGTGCTGGTGTGTAGGTGTGGATGGGTGAGAGTGCTGGTGTGAAATGTTGTTAAAGTGGTCAGATTAGTTCCCAATTTATTCACATTTGGTATGTTCCTTTAAATTGTGCCATTTCCCATTCCTGCAGATTAACTGGGCCACAAATTCATTGGAGCAGGAAGTTTCATGTGCATAGGAAAATTGTCTTTACTCTCATGCATCAGTTCTGGCCCTAAAGGCTTCCAAGATATAAAGAGCACTCTATCAGGTGTATGTGTTCATAGGCTGATACACTTGTACAAAAATGAAAGATTGTGGGAGCACTCCATGGTTTAATAAAAATGTACTAAAATACAATGGAAGCTATGGATCTGGCCAAATTAACTACATGGAGTGCTCCCACAACCTTTCCTTTTTGCATTTTTTATTATAGCAGATCTATTCTGTTCGGAAGTTCAGCAGCTATGCTGCAGGCCAGGCTTCCATGTGGTTGTAGCACCCCCACACCTGTCCCTTTAAATGGTCGAACAATGCCTTTGGAAATGGGTGTTGGTCTGGGCAGTTTCTCTCTCTTAAAAGCCGCAAGCGGGGGAGGATTAATCTCATGGAACCAATGCTGGGGTCTAGGTTATCTCTCCCCTTTGAAAGCTAATGGCGGGGGAGGACTAAGCCCTATGATAAGGGATGGGCGAATTTGACCCGTTTCGTTTCGCCAAAAATTCGCTGCCGGCGTAATGTCGCCGACACCCATTAAAGTCTATGTGCGTCAAAAAAAAATGTTGTCATGTGGCGAAATTTTTTTGACGTGCGTCTTTTTTTTTTCGACGCACGCCGCCATACAAGTTTATGGGCGTAATTTTTGCGGTGAAACAATTGGCCCATCCCTACCTATGGTTGAAACCCATGCCCAGGTCGGGAGACCTTTATTTCAGGAAATGCTCTCATGCCGGGAGGCTTTAGCATTTGAAATTATGACCAGAGGTAAATAGTTAGGGACCGCCATATGGGTTTTACCTTGACGTGGTATGGTGGCTTATCAATCTTATGATCATAATTTTGTAACTAAAAAACCCCTGTCTTTGTAAATACATGCATCTGCATAGATTACTGATATGACAGGGGACCAGGGAATGTGCATTGATCAATTTTTCTTCTTTTTCTCCATGATACACTTGTACCCCAATGATTTCAGTGATTAAAACCCCCTCCTAGTAAAGCAGAACAGGAAGGAATCCAGGTTTGTGCCCACTCATATAATGCCATTGCAGTTCCCCTTGTAGCAGACATGCCAGGGACTCGTTACCCCAGCAGGGGCCCATTCTCTTGCCCAAATCATCAGAAACCTCCCTCAGCTTTGGATCTGAATGACAGTTGCCTGGTAACTCTGCTCTGCACAGGGACTTGTGGGGCACAGAGAGCGAGGGGGGCTCTCACACACTGATGGGATTTACACCTCAGTGGGTCTCCGCTAGAATTTAACCTTTTGCTGCCAGTGGACCTTAACATGTCTGTAGCTGTTTGTATAGTCAATATCTCAGTGAGAGACCCATTGTGATATCCAGGGCTTTGCCTCACTTGCCCTTCCTGCTCCCCTATTTGTCATATATGAAATGTTTACCCCCATGTACTGAAGGTTACTCCCAACCCTGTTCATCCTAATCTTTATTGCATAGGGAAAGCAAATCATTTAGTAGAGGGTTTAATCAATACTTACAAGCGCCGTGTGCAGAGTTTGACACAGAGAAAATTCTGCCCCGGGCTAATGAACAGCCGTGAGATACTCAAATGTACAAGGGGAATTAGTTATATAACTAGTGCAGCAGAGTCATGTGTATCAGTATGGTAGGGCCTTGGCCTGGGAACTGACAATCTCATTAATGCACTAGCACTCTCTTTATTCCGTCTGGATTTCTTAGAGGAGCTATAGTGGTCACAGGGTTTCCAGCAATTAAATTAAAGTTTAATTAGTGGTGTTCCTGGTATGGCTTTGTGTTCCATCTGACCTGTTTAAAATTAGGAATACATAAAATTCATATGCTAACAAGCTAAAAAAGTACTGAATTAAGATGTGGTTCTGCATGGCAGCACAGAAATCGGTGCAGACTGCAGCATGAATTCACCTATACTGCTCATTATCTGGGCAGGATAAGAATGTAACATGTATAGGGGTGAAGTGAGATTCCTCCTTACACTAAAGTCATTTGCTCATTGTCAGTATGAGTCTGTGCTGCTTTAACCAGCAGATTCTGACCCAAATAGAAGGGTTTCCTTCCCCCCGAAGCCATTAATTGTAATGTAGGACTGCAGAGCTCTGACTCCTGCTGGGAAATCAGAGATTCCTATTTTCCTGTGTAACTGGGCCATGGGCCGAGGGAGACATTTTAGCAGAATTCTGGGATCGTGGCTCATTTCTCCTCCTTTATTTTGTAGGTTCATTTCGGAACGATGGATTAAAAGCTACCGACGTCCTGCCTGTACTCAAGGAAAAAGTGGCCTTTGTCTCAGGTAGGTTCTTTTGCCTTGGCTTGCAGGTACAGATCTGGGGGGGAAGAGGGTTGCTGAGACTTATAGGACAATAATGGACATAGGTCCTCGGCATAGGGATAAACGTTGTTGATTCTATAGTACTATTTATACACTGTCTAATGTTTTTATAGGGAATTGTCTGCCCTGTGCTACAGATTTTTAAAATCCAACTCCTCATGGCCTTATAATAACTGGATTTGCATCAGCTTAGAGCAGGCCCAGACTGAAAATCAAAACAGTCTCTGGCATTTCAGGTACACAGCGTCCCAAACAGGCCCAATAACTAGTTACTAACTGGCATTTTACAGCAGCCCCTCTGATATTTGCCAGAATCCACAGATTGCCAGTACAGGGCTAGGTAGGGTTCATGCCATGCTGAGGGGTTGGGCACTGGCACCCCAGACTCTATGCTGCAGCCCTCCAGCAGGTATGGCACCCTCAAATACTTCAGCATGTCAGAGTGATGATCTTGGGTGACTCGCTTTGGCCCTGCCTGATGCTGCACTGAGTTCCACTGTTTCATTGCTGCATGCCTAAATTCTAATTCCAAGCAACTTCCTAATATCCATTCTTATATCCTTTCATTCCTCATTCATTCAGCTATCTTTCTGTTCTCAGGCTCTGACTCCTGAGGCATTGGGTTAATGTGTAGTGAAAGACATCTCAGGACCAATTACCTTCCCCAGCCTCTGGAAATGCACATAGACTATGGGATATATATTTATCAAAGAGCAAAGTTAGAGATCGCCACAGTCCTCTAGAGTGAAATTCTGCCACTCTCCATTCATTTCTCTGGGATTTTTAAAAGAGTATTTATCAATGGGTGAAAGTTCATCCTTTGATAAATACGTCTTTCAAAATCCCATAGAAATTAATGGAGAGTGGCGGGATTTCACTCTAGAGGACTGAGGCAATCTCTAACTTCACTTTTTGATAAATATACCCCATAGACTTAATGGGATACTAGTTTTTTTTTACCTCTAATCTGAGCACATCATATGCGTGTGCTAAACATGTTGGGACCCCAAGGGGCCTCTGTGATTTTGGGGGTTCAATGCTAGTGTGTTTGTGGCCAAGAACTTTCCTTGATTCTGTGACATCATTGTTTCAGACTGTATTCATTGGTCAGTCCTTGTTGGGGTAAATACAACTGATGGAATATGAAGCCTCTTGTAATAACTGCTTTGTTCCATGGTAATGTCATAGACTGACAGAAAGGGAGCCCGAGAAACTTGTTAGAAAGACTTTACGTGGGAAGGTGTGTGTGTGTGTGGGGGGGGGGTTGTCAGTACCCAGCAACCTCAGCCAAGACTTGTGAGCTGTTACTCAAATTAGCTCACAAGACTGACATTCCTGGTGTAACACCATAGTAGCTCCAGTGGTGCTGGACTGCGTGAGCTCTCTCTGAACTCATATATATCAAAATAACAGGCTGTGTATAAGGGCACATCAAATCCCCCCTTTAATCCCTGCATTATGTTCCCATTACTTAGGGAATTATCCTGAAAACTGACCGGACCTGGATCCTGTTCTCTGTAGCTGCTCTGGGAGTCATACAGATACTAACTGCCTGTGCTACTGCAACTGGCCCCATTATGAAACCAATAGCATGCCCATATGGGTTAGAAGGGAGTAGGTTTTTATTATTCCCCCACCCCAAACCTCATAACTTCAGGTTCCCCCCTCTGTTGAGAAATCGGATGGAATGTTCCGGAATGTCGGCGTTATCATGTAACCAGATGTGGCAGCTGAGTAAAGTGGTGTAATCGGAGATTCCCGGGTAATCCCAGTAGGCTGTGCTTTTCAGAACCTTGGATTAACCACCAGGCCAATCGCATTGAATCACACATACGATTTATACTGACATGACAGTGGCTATTTAAGCAGTGTGAGGGCCCTACTGGGTATACAGATTGTATATTATCCTGATGGTGTCTGGCATTTAACCCTTTGTGCCAAATATTTTAAAATCTACTGTACAAAATGCAATTTTGCCTGGACATTAAAACACACCATCTGACATTGCCCTAAGGAGCTATTTTTAAACATTATAATTACAACTCCCAGCAGAATGCTGCTGGGAGTTGCAGCTGAAGCTGTAGGGAGGGTCCCACTGATATAAGAATAGCTGTATGTATTCACTTTCAGCCATTGTTTTATTTAGTAGCCACGCCAGCAGCCTCTCCCAGCCAGGGCGCGTGCCGGGGACTGAACATCTGGGCCAAAATTCTTTCTCTGAGACCATTTAGTTTTCCTGCACAGTTATACTATTGCACCCCCCTCCCACCCGGTCCCTCCAGTCATTTCTTCCCCATTAGCCAGGCTTATCATATTACCCCCTTGCAAAAGATTTGTAGGAAAATAGCAAGCAGACAGTGGATTTTGTGTGTTAGACTTGAAGGGAAGGTGGGGGTCCAGACACTGGTGGGCTGCTGATTTCCCTAAAATGGCACAAGATTTACTGAGAAATGACTGGAGCTGGGTACATAATTGGTCCTTACTGTCATCGTACTTACAGTCTTGCACTACTATCCCCCACTCATTCTACCTATAAACTCATTCTACCTATAGCTGCTGCTCTGTTGGGCCCCAATATATGCCAGGACAGGGCTGCCCCCCTGCAGTTTGAGCCTTGCTCTTACCATCTTGCCCCATTATACACCGAGCCTTCTTCCCTGGGGTGAAGGGATCAAACAACATACAGGGATTTGGCTCTGAGCTGCAGAACTAACAGCCGTGAAACCGCTTTAGAGAAGAAGGAGAGCGGGTTGGTTTCTGAGGGCATTTGTAGGTTTTTGGTGCTGGCATTCTGCCAACCTTTTCTATAAATAGCCCAGGAATAGGAAACTATGTATAAATAGAAACCGTGGGGCCTCAGCCTTCTATTTCTATATATTCTGCAATTATTTGACTCCAGGAGGAACTCCTGGAGTTGAATCATTGCAATAATATTCTTTATTTTCTTCTGTTAAAGAAATGTATGAAGCTCCCCAAGAGTGAAGGGAAACTATTCTCTCAACACAGAGAGGCATTGGGGGACATCACAGCCATGGTGTGGGGTGGGCTGAAATAGTGACACAAAATATAAACTGTGCATTGTTCTGTGAAATGGGAGGCTCAACAGCTGGAGGGTTGCAGGTTTCATATCAATAGATCATAATTCCACTTGCCCCTCAGATTGGGACTGTACTTTGTACACAACCAGGAGCAGCCCACTTTTCTCTGTGATCAGCCCTATTTATTCCCTCTTGCCTCCATTTTCCTACTTTGTATTTTTCTCCTTCTCCCCCTTTTCTATTCTTCTCTAGTATTTGACCTGACTCTCCCCCATACTCTTCTTCTATATTTCTCATCTCTATTCCATTTGTCTCTCTGCTCCCTAACCCTCTTGCCCTTCTCATTTCTCCCTGTTCCTTTCCTATGCTCCCCAGATCTCCCCCATTCTCCCTCTTCACTCCTCTACTATATTTCTCATCTCCTCCCAGTTGTGAAAATGGATGTTACTGGGCCCCCCTGCAAATTAATTTTAGGGCCCCCATCATATCCAGAGATTGCCCTGTTTTACCAATAAATTTTGAAATTGTTCATTATTTGGGCCCCAAATTTCTTTCCCTTTTTTATACCCCTCAACTGTTTGGTCTTACTTACTCTCCCAATCTATAGTTCTCATTCCCTCCCCATTTCTCTCCTTCTGTCACTCATCCCCTCTTCTTTCCTTTTATTCCCTTCTATCTGTTCTTAGAACTTCTTCCCTTTCCCACCACTATTCTTCTATCTGTCCCCATCAGTTTTTTTTGCCCCCATTCAAATATCCCTTAGGGGCATAGGGCCCATAACCAGGTTAAGGGGGTTGTATTGTATAGGATAGGAAATCACCACACTGAGAACGGACAGGAGCATCCCATGTTGTAATTAGACAGGAGGTCCACTTATGAAACTCTGAAGTCCTAGGGTAAGGGGGGGAATCATAGTGCTGTGGTGGTTCTGGGGGGAAGGGGGGTTGGCAAATTGGCTGGTAGATTAGAGGTTGCAATAAAGCCTGTGTCCAGAATGACATGCCTTTAAATTGTGCCTGAACTACATTTCCCAGCACCCTCAGCTGTCAGCCAATGGAACTGGAATTCTAAACAACCAGAAGGGCAGCAGCCTGGCTGTGATTGGATGTGCCTGCTTCAGTAACATGTATACATGTATAATGGGTTTCAGTGCAATTTGCATTTCTCAGTTCCAGGAATGAATGAATAATTAACATAGAAATGAACGTATTTGATGGCGGAAGCGAACTTACTCAGCGTTTGAGTAATTACACTTTTTAATGGAAAGATGTGAATTAGACATATGGTTTGGGTCAGTTCTGGACCAGCTTTAAAGGAAATATAAAGTCTATCTATAGGTTCCGTTAGAGAGATTATGATTTACTAAAGAGTTCATTTGTGCCAGTTGTAATATTGATTGATTGCATTGTTATATAAGTCGGCTGTGCCAGTGCAAATGGCTTCTGGTGATTGGCATGTTTATAATTAGAGTTTATTGATCCTGTAACAGGATCAGCAGCAGAGTATAGGCTCATACAGGGATATTCAGAGAGAATTGGCCTTTGGGCTTAGGGGGCAGACTGTTGGACCCTCTTGTAGAATTTTTTTTTTTTTTGGCAGGTGGGAGAGATAAACGAGGGGGCCCCATTCTGACCTTCCCAGCACGGAGCAACCACGACAGGATACGGCAGGAAGATCTGAGGAGACTGGTCACTTATCTAGCGAGTGTGCCAAGGTAAGGAGGGTATTACCCAGTATGCTTGGTATCAAGGCATGGTTGTCATTATGAGATATTCCCTTTCTCCCTGTCCTGCCCTCCAAATGTTGCTCAGCATCAGCATTCCAACAATATCCATGGAGTGTCCATCCTATCTATAGAGTAGATAGGGAATGTAAGGGGACACTCAGCCTGGGACATTTGACATACACCCCCTAGTGTTACAGAAACAATATAATAAAACCTGTTCACCCCAGTAAGACAATAAATAGCACAAATCACGATGTGTCCTGGAAACATGCACACACTTGCACAGACATTTTTGCACAGTGCCCCCCCCCACACACACTCTCATCTAGACAGACACACCGACACTGGTAATTGGTTAAACATGATTTTATGATGATTCCCAATGATTTGTGCTGCAAGGACATTCAGGGTTGGAACTAGGGGTAGGCAGAAGAGGCATGTGCCTAGTGCACAAAGATTGGAGGGCGCCAGGCAAGTACCTCACATGCAGCCTACCCCTTGTCCGGCAATTGTTACCTCAGTGAAAAGTGGGTACGCTCTCTGAAGTCAAAGTGCTTAGCGCACGACTGCACTCGCTGCCCCGGTTGCGCACGGTTACGCACGCGCGTACTTGGTTGTGCACTGCTGCAGCTGGGGCCCATGCAGCCAGCCGGGTTGCCTACACCGCCCGACTGGCCTGGGCCGGCACTGGGGACATTACACTAATATAATAGATATGGGTCCCTTTCTGATCCATAGAGGAATAGTTACTGATGCCTAAAAGCAACGTTTCAGTGACATAACCACATGACACAAAGTGGGAACATTTTGCCTGAAACGCAGACATTAGTCCTTGTATCTGTATATTCAATAGAAATTTGGAGCTTATTAAGGGTAGATAAATAGAAGCCGTTATCTATAGAGCAAATGTGCAAAGAGGGACCTGAGTAAATAATGCTAATTATAAGGGCAATCCCCATGCTGGTTTCTGCCCGTTTCCCAGGTGAACTGGTGACAGATTGGCGCAGTACAATGTTTGTTTAGCCTGTGTGAACATGTCAATGAATATATTGGCTCTCATCATCCCCTAATAAATGATAAATATTTGCACATAAAGAAACTGACAGCAGAGAAGTGGGCACTGGCCTGCTTTATTGCTCCACAAGGTCAGTTGTCAATCAGCATAACTCAGGATAAACATCTTGTGTTTCATTAATGTATAATAATCCAGGGGGAGGCTGGAAGGTGTCTAGATTTGCGAAGCAGAACATGTTGGGCCCCATTATTTATATTCAGTATGTCCCATCACCCTATTTTAGTCTCTCCTTGTCCTTTATGTCATAGAGTCAAACAAATGTAAACACACTGGCATGTGATTTAATCAGCCAACAGCTTCTTTCAAGTTTGCACATTGGGCAATATCTGTCCCTCGATGTGAGTTTAATCTTGGCTGGGAGTGTAATTGTGCCTACAGCATGACCTTTTGCCCAGGCTCCCCCTTTGCTACCTCCAATTCACCATTCCCTTTAGCGCTCACTTCTTCTGGGCTTCCTGTCCAACTAGGAGGTACTGTGAACAAATTGTCCCACGGCCGCACTCCCTGGCTCTGTTCCACCAGCCACTGACAGAATGGGATGATCCTCTTATTACATAGAGCTGTCCCACGACAGGGAGTGGGGATTCTCTCATGGACCTATATCAGTATCTTTCTAAGACAACTAGGTACCCTTTACATGGCCACATGAGCTTTCACTCACTCAGGAAGGGAACTGTCCAATGTACACATTGAGGCATATTTATTATGCTGTATAAAATTAAATTCGCCTAAAAAAACTGTGTAAAAAGCTGTGTAAAATAAATGGCAAATTTATTTAGATGTTTTTACGGCATGTGAATGCCAGATTTGCCACAATTATATTACATTGCTTTCGGCAGAGGTCACTCTAAGGAAATACTCGTAAATATGTTATGCCATTTTTTTTATGCGGCGAAGCCCGGCGATGTGTGGTGTATTGTCCAGCCATTTTTACACAGCATAATAAATATGCCCCCTTATTGGTGGTTCTAACTAAGGGCCCAACCCATTGTCTTGCCAGTATCTGCAGTACTGTCTTGTATGCTTAGTTTAGTGGTAAGTGCAAAAATACTACAGATCCCATGAATCCCAATGAGTAAAGCAGCAAGAATAGGCAGACATATTTGATACTGGCACTGTCTGATGCAGGTTGCTGCCTCCCTGGTCATTCAGCAGAGGCATGTGTAGACTTATAAAGAACTAAAAATCCCACGTTCCACATTGGTACTGATGTCCGAGGATACTGTGCTCTCTTGTGTATTGTAAAGCAATAACATCAAATATAACAATTTTTCTCCTTGGCATAAACTATGTGCAATAATAGCCTGTGCCCATGATCACCGGGGTTACTGTTTTGCAGTGTGACTGATAATGATGTGGTCTGTCAGTGTTTGGTTCATGTGGCTGAAAGACCCGGGAGCGGTATATGAGCCAGGCCTCAAATTGAAGCCTAAAGAGTTAATACCTGCCTCCTGTGTAGGGTTAATAACGTTTAACTTTCATTTCCATAAACTGCAGCTATTGTGATTCAGAGATTCACAACACCTTGCTTAGCTCTAGGGCTGTGATAGATAAGATTGTGGCCTAGAACCTGCTCTCTCCACCGTGGGCAATAGGAAGACTCCCTGGGGCAGTTTAATAGACAGAGACATCTCTTTCCTGCATTCTACGCCCGCGCTAATTGCATCAATAATGCAATGTTTTCTATGGAACTGCAAATAGAAACTGGCAGAGGTGCAACTAATCTTTCTGTATGGGCCTAATAATACCGCATGTCACTTTACTTCCTGCTGAGCTTTGTATGTATATAGGTTTGGGTATCTTTATGTAGTTCTACTGTAGAGAAGGAAAGGAGATGGGGTCCTGTTCAGATTTTATGGAATGTAAACATTAATTTTGCTCTGCCTCATCAAAGATTTCTTATATCTCTCAATTCCCTTTTTTTTATCAGTCATGGGTCTTTCCAGCCAGCATGTCAAAGGATACGATCATGAATAATGTCTGTGTGTTACAATACTGGGGGGGGGGGATATATCTTGTGGTTACATGCTAATAGCATTTGTATTGATTAACATGCTCTAATTAAATTTCTGGTTTCTCCCGTCCATCTCTGCTCCGATTTACAGTGAAGATGTTTGCAAACGAGGTTTTACTGTCATCATTGACATGCGAGGATCCAAATGGGACTTGATTAAGCCCCTACTGAAGACTCTGCAAGAAGCATTTCCAGCCGAAATCCACGTGGCTCTGATTATCAAACCCGAGAACTTCTGGCAAAAACAGAAAACGAACTTTGGGAGCTCCAAATTTATATTCGAGGTACATGATTTTCTAAACTCTTCTTAATAATATCGGTCCAGTGCTGCAACAATGTTTGATTAGCAATGCCTATAGCATTACTATAATCAGCTTAATTATGACTTTGTCACTACAGTATGGTTTGCATCACCAAGAACATAACTAGCATCACCATCCAGTAGGATGTCTTGCATCATCTAGAACGTGACTAGCATCTCATAGAGCATAGCTGGAATAATCTAGAACGTGTTTACACTCTTTTAGCATATGGCTTTCTTTGCATCACCAAGAACATAACTAGCATCAACTAAAGCATGGTTTGTATCATCTAGAATGTTACTAGCATCACATAAAACAGTGGTTGCCAAACTTTTTAAATTCAAGCCCCACTGCAAGGCCCAACTTTTGGAGAAGGCCCCTCTTGAAGGAGCCCTCAGGGTACCCCGTGACTCATGAAACGAGTGTAAGATAAAGTGGAAATCAATGTACATTCAGACCTTGGGCTTTCAGGTGTATATAGGACAGAAAATGGCCTTTGTCTTTATTTCTCACTCTACCTGAATTTCTCTCTGATGTTGCCCCCAGTGATTGGGAACCACTGATTCTAATTCACAGAAATCATTCTAAAACTGCAATGATTTAATATATTGCAGTAGGACCCTGATTTTATGTGTCCAAGGGGATGGCATAAATTCTGAAAAAATATAAAATCAGGTTGTAAAAATCTATTGTAGTTTATATCAGTGTTATGGTTTGCCTTTATACAACCTTTCTTGGTCTTCTTTTTCTTAGACCAGCATGGTATCGGTTGAGGGACTCTCAAAGCTGGTGGACCCATCTCAGCTCACAGAGGAGTTTGAAGGCTCTTTGGATTACAATCACGATGAATGGATCGAGATCCGTGTTTCTCTTGAGGAATTTTTTAACAGTGCTGTACACCTGCTTTCTCGCTTGGAGGATCTTCAGGAGATGCTGGCCAGAAAGGAGTTTCCAGTCGATGTTGAGGGATCTCGGAGGCTGATAGATGAACATACACAACTGAAGAAAAAGGTCATCAAGGCTCCTGTGGAGGAGTTGGACAGAGATGGCCAAAGGCTGCTACAATGTATCAGATGTGGGGATGGGTTCTCGGGTAGGAATTGTATCCCAGGAGGGGCAGATTTCCAAAGCCTTGTGCCAAAGATCACCAGCCTCCTGGATAAACTTCACTCGACAAGACAGCACCTGCACCAAATGTGGCACGTTCGCAAGCTTAAACTGGACCAGTGCTTCCAGCTGCGGCTGTTTGAGCAGGATGCTGAGAAGGTAAGGTTTGTGCTGGATATCTTGTGTATCACTATAACTTGATGTGGCAACAGTTAGTGCTGCTTTGTGTTTTTCAGTATGGCAATTAAAGGGTATTTTGAAAGGGGGTAAGGCAACTCATTGCCCACAGTGCAGCTTGTGCTAGTGCTAGTGCTATCAGACTCAACTCTTTGGAGTGCCAGGAGGATTTAATAAGTAGCACCAGGGGAAGCAAGAATATCCATAGCCCTCTGCCTGCTCACAGCAGGCAATAAATACAGTAATAAATACAAGGCATCCTTCACAACCAAGAGATGTTCTCCATGCCTTGCTCTGGTGCAGCATACGATATGGATATGGAAATTAGTGTGGTACTGTAAGGATAGCAGTTTTGGAGCCCAGAGAACACTGATATTTACATAAATGAGCCCTTTTGTGTGACAGAAACAACAGTGGCTGCATTTTCTTTACTATATGGATTCAGCTTCCATTAAATGCTTTCAGCCTGTTCCTCTTAGTTCTCCAGCTGTTTTCAGTGAGTAGAGAAGCCACAGGCTAAACATGCCTGGTATCCAATGTTCAACATCAGCCCAATGACTCCCACGAGTGAAGTCCAAATCAGAAAAAAAAAATCACAATTTACAGTCGCTGCAGGAGAACAGATTATGACTCTTTATTGAAAGCCGGAGCTTCAACTTATAAAGAGGATGACACATTGGAATGAAATGTATGAGTGTAATGGGAGTAATTACTCAGTGCAGCTAAATATAAACTCAGAGGAGAGGACTATAGATTCCTGTACATCACTCCATTATTTGGCACAATAACTTGTTTCATTGCAGTGATATCATCCTGGAATTCAGCCACTGATATGTCAAAGGCATTGGCTGAATGTATCTATGTTGTGTCGAGGCCTGTACCTACTTGTCTCTTATCCCTGACCTGTGGAGAATTCTCAGTCTGAGATATCTGCACTGGCTATTGTAGTCTAACAACAACTAGAGGGTGCATTTTGCTTGTCCTTGGTTGGCGTAAATGTGCAACTCTGTGTAATTGAAGGGCACAGCTGCTCTCCCATCACCCTAATGACTGTTCCATTTGCAGACTGTGCCCGCACCTTGTACACCAATGAGCTGGAGTCGGTCTACAGTTTGCACAGGCACTTTTTCCTTCTGCTTATTTTATGGTCTCTATGACTGATCACTCTATTATTATGTGAACCCACAGTACTTAAAAATCAGCCACTGCCCGGACCAAACAGATCGTTCATCACCACCGGGCCCCGGCATTAATTAAGCTATTCTGTAGTGTGTGGCTGCCCTGTACACTAAATGCAGTGCGAGTGTGAGTGCACAGTGTTGAGAAAAAAATCAAAAATCAGCCTATGAAATATACATTTAGCACATGTTATATATAGAACTGGATCTCTGACAGCTCAAGCCTGCACTGCTCTCTAAGGGGAATGCAAATTTATGTTTTATCAAAGTTTTTCTAATGAAGGTGTATTACCTTGGGAGAATCTCACACTGGGAGATTCGGGGAGATTTAGTCGCCCGGCGACCAATCGCCTCTTCTTTTTGGGCGACTGATCTCCCCGAACTTCTTCCCCCTGCTAGAATAAGAAATTGCCTGCGTCATAGCACTTGCGGCGCTTCACTTTCCAAAGTCGCCCGAAGTTGCCTCACGACTTCAGAAAACGAAGTGCCACGAGTGCCATGCCACAGGCGATTTCTCATTCTAGCAGGTGGAAGACAGGGGGAAGCAGTTTGGGGAGATTAGTCACCCCAAATAATCTCCCCGAATCACCCAGTGTGACCTTACCCTTAAGCTGTAAGTCACAGTTTCTCCAAGAGAGCTGCTTATCTTAAATTGTTACAGTTGTTTCTTTGCTTATCTTAAATTGTTACAAAAGTATCTAAGTGCAAAAGAGAAAGTCTGACATTTCAGTAACAATCCAGGATTGCGGGTTGGGCTTTTAAAATGTGGACTGTCCTGAGAAAAATGGAACATTTGGGAAGCTCAAACGAATTCCCTCCCTAGTACGGCCTTATGTCTGTTCCATATAGTCTGTCCCTTCCACTATCTTCCTAAAGATCTCCGACTTATCCCCCAAGTACAACCTTATGCCTGTCCCAGCTACCCTTCCCCATCTATAAAACATTAATAAAGGGTAAGTAGAAGAACCAGTCACATGCTGCCAAAAAATGCAAATAAATGTACAAATGTGTCCCCAGATCGGCTCTGTGTGTGCAGTTCTGTACGTGCATGCGGTGCTGCTGAATCGGTGCCTGACATGCGGCTGTTATGGGAATGACTATTAACATATCCATTAAGGCTTCTATTTTACGAGCACCAACATCCTGAGGGAGTACTTAGTATTCACTGTCAGAATGAGCATTTCATCAGTCCCTGATCACAAGTGATGGAGCGATGACTGTGTTTTACTCTTGCTTTTATGAGCCGGGAGTCAAAAAGTCACATATGGTAAGGTGTATGAGCCGAATAGCTGCTCCTGTGCTTCTGCTCTCCTGCAGCCCATCTGCTGCCATCTCTAACCATAAAAGGATTAATATCATCCCTGATATGGGGGAGCAATACATTTACTGTTACACAGTTTAGGGCCACTAATCAGATTCCAGATTACTTCCCTCTCTTCCACCTTGAACCTTTGAATCTTAAACTGCATTTCCATGTGTGCCTGTGGCCATTTGTACCCAAAACTCTCTCACATTGTGGGACATTATCTAGCTGTGAACTCTTGTACCTCAAATTCACTTTCCCTGTGCAACCTGACACTTGTACCTTTGACTGCTTCATCAGTCCCACCCTGACCAATTCTTCGTAAAATTCCACGTGTAAATGTGACTCCTGCACTTCTCTCTCCTCTGCCATCTGGCCTCACATTTCTCTTCTCTGCCCCATCATCAGGCTTTGCATTTCTCTTCTTGGTCCCATCAGGTTCAACATTTCTCTTAACTTCTCATTCCTGTTCCATCAGGTCCAGCATTTCACTTCTTTGCCCCTATTTCTCTTCACACCTTCACATCAGGCTCCACATTTCTCTTTATTTCTCTTCTTTGCCCAGTTAGGCCCTGCATTTCTCTTCTCTGCCCCATCAGGCTGTGCATTTCTCTTCTCTGCCCCATCAGGTCGTGCATTTCTCTTCTCTGCCCCATCAGGCTGTGCATTTTTCTCCTCTGCCCCATCAGGTTGTACATTTCTCTTCTCTGCCCCATCAGGCTGTGCATTTCTCTTCTCTGCCCCATCAGACTGTGCATTTCTCTTGTCTGCCCCATCAGGCTGTGAATTTCTCTTCACTGCCCCATCAGGCTGTGCATTTCTCTTCTCTGCCCGATCAGGTCGTACATTTCTCTTTTCTGCCCCATCAGGCTGTGCATTTCTCTTCTCTGCCCCATCAGACTGTGCATTTCTCTTCTCTGCTTCATCAGGCTGTGCATTATTCTCCTCTGCCCCATCAGGGTGCACATTACTCTCTGCTTCTCCATCAGTCTGCACATTTCTCTTCTCTACCCTATCAGGCTGGACATTACTCTCAGGTCCACATTTCTCTTCCCCAACCCCATCAGGCCCCGCATTTCTCTTATCAGGCCCATCAGTTCTCCCTTAATCTCCATTCATTTCTCAAACACCATTCTGAATTCCCCGCCTCTCGCTTCACATCTCTAGGCTGAATTCTGCTCTTTCTATTTCAGTCCTCATTTGTGTTGCTAAATATATCTCATTTCTGCGGCATGATAGGATTAGTGCAAAGCTCTTTGCTGGCACCTCCCACAAGGCGTGAAATGAACTCAAGCCATTGGAATGTACCATTCCCAGCTCAGAGGGACCCTCTGTGTTACCCCCAATGAGCCATTCTCTAATTGAAACTGGAAAATACCAGAGAAACATGTTACTGAAGCATCAGAAATAACTGACTTCCTGCGAGTGAAGAGACGAGCCACAAAGCAGTGCAGAGTGTCTATGGAATAAAAATTGGAGTATTTCATACGTAGGTGCAGTTGTAAAATTAACCTTCACAAAAATTAACCTTTACCATGCTGTTAACCTGTATGGAAGATGGTTTGCAGTTGCTCTTTGTTTATAATTTTCTGTGGTTGTTATATTGTTTACGTGGATGGTGTGCGGCTCTCTAGTTTGACATTGGAAACAGCTGTCTGGTCACTGACCCAAGTCACAGCCAATCAGCGCGAATGTCAGAATGAAAAATAAACTCCACTTTAAAGCTAAACAGACATGGGTCCCTCCAGACTGAGCTGCCAATTTATTGGCTAATCCAAGGGCCTTTGACTGTCTGTCATTCTTCTTGTTCAACAGTCCATTATATCAAATGTTATTCAAAGAATTCTGTACAGGCCGTAAAAAACCTTTGGAAGAGTGTATCTGGGAGGTGAGCCTCTGCTGGACAGTTCTGCTTTATATGAAATGCTCATTCATATTTACAGCCATGCTTGCTGGAGACACATGGACCTGATTTGGCCAGGAGAGAAGGAGACATTTGAAAGCCAAGCAAAGGCAGAGCATGCAAAACTATTCAAATTGGATATGACCATTGACCAATGGGACAACCATGTGCCCCAAGCAGGAAAATAGACTATGGCACTGGTGTAGGGAAGCAGCAGCTCACAACACAGAGAGCCCAATGTTATTCATGAATGGAAATGTAGGTTTCCTGTGAGAAAATGGGAAGCTGGAGGTAGAGCCAAAGGAACCTGTCTCTGGTTTCCTGAATGGCCTCTCAAATGTGTGATAAGCTGAGGTGCAGGCTGCTGAATGTCCTGACTGCAGGGGTGGCCTATAGAGCACAGGATGAGCCGCAGAACCAGCTTAATTCTCTGAGGCCATAGCCCCTTTCTCAAGTTAAGATAAGGGGTTTCAGCCTGAGACAGGGTTGGAACTAGGGATAGGCAAAAGAGGCACATGCCTAGGAGGCAAAGCGTGTGGGGTGCCAGCACTGCTGAGGCCGAAGTGGCCAGCTGGGTTGCCTGGGATGCCCGGCCTGCATTGAAAGTCAGGATGCTTCAAGGTCCCTCTCTAAACTTTGCAATTAATTACAAATTTATTCTAGGAAATCAATATTACAAAAGGAAATCAAAAAAGCCAAACTCTAGTCACATGCGATGCATCAGGGCTGATCTATTCGTGGATACGGGGTGACTCACCGGCTAAGATTTTCGACTTTAAAGGCAAATCTATGCCCTAATTATCAGTGGGCTTTGCATTCATGATGCTGTGTGTGTCTGTGTACTCATTAAATTGTATTGGCAAAGGTTTTTATTTATCTGCATAATTTAATTTTTTTATATGAGCCAGGCCCATCTCTAATCAGAAATACCAGCTTACGCTCATATAATGAAACAGTGCCCTCTTGTGGCAGAGTTAGCCGCATTAATAAAAAGGCTGGTAGAATGATTGCTTGGCTGTACCAGGCAATGACATGTGATGCTGCATTTATAAGAAATAGGAGCCCATTGTTTTGTTCTGCCAGATCATCTAGATAATATTTTATTGGATCAGAATTGAGTAATGAGTATAATGCTTCTTGATATGCTTCTTCAGTGGGTGGGATTCCAGTGCTTCAATGTTATGAGCTCTGTGGGTAAAGTAGGCCACCACAAATGGACTGGAAGTTCTATAAGCCTGAAAATGATAATGAAATATGATTTTAAGCTCTGTGGGGTAAAGCAGGCACCATAATTAGCATGTAAGCCTCCTGGGGAAAAGGAAGACACGGTAATTAGCATATACACTCTTGAACAAAGTAGGGTACCATAACTAATTAGTAAGCTCTATTCAAATTGGGGTTCAGCATGTAAACTTCATGGGGCAAAGTGGATCAAATTAGAGCATTGTATTTGACATATAAATACTATGGGGCAACCGGGCAAAGTAGAACATCATAGGTAGTGTGTAAGCTCTATGGAGCAAAGTTGGGCATCATAATTAGTCTGTGAGTTGTATGGGATAAAGTAGGGCACCATGATTATTGGGTAAGCTTTCTCCGGAAAAGTAGAGCACTGTAATTAAAGTGTAAATGCTATAGGGCAATGAAGGCACCATCATTATTGGGCAAGCTCTGTAGGGCAAAGTAGTAAATTATTATTATTATTATTATTGGACAAGCTCTGTAGAGCAAAGTAGGACGTTACAATTAGTGTATGGTGCAAAATAGGGCATCATAATTAGTGTAGGCGCTAGGTGGAGAAAGTAGGGCACCATTTTTAGCTGTAAGCTCTATGGTGCAGCATGGGGTGCAACAATTAGAGGATGTCAGGCCTCAACCGGTCTAGAGTCCAGATGTGAGGAGACGAGGTCCAGCAGGAGTGTCACAAACTGTGGCAGGCAGTAGTAGTATAGTAGGGGTAGGCAGAAGAGTAGTCGAAAGGCAGGCCGGAGTCGGTGCAGGCGGAGTTCAGTCGTAATCGGATAAGTAGGCCGGAGTCGGATGCAGGCAGAGTTCAATCGTAAACGGATAAACAGGCTGGGGTCAGATGCAGGCGGAGTTCAGTCGTAAGTCGAGATCCAAAGCCGAAGTCAAAGCCAGAATCAAATAGTCATGGTTCCAAAAGGTGCAGGAGCAGGTTTTTTATCAACAAGCACAGAGCCTTCCCCTGAGCGTCCTTTTAAAGAGGCATTTTGGCGGCAAACGTAATGACGCCTGCGTCCTGCGTCATCACGCCGCGCATGTTCACGTTAGCGGACGTTTTTGACGCCCGCGTCCATTTCGGCGTGCTACGTAAGATGACACACATGCGTCCGCGTCGGCGCCCATATTGGCGCACGTGCTCATGCGCGCTGAATCCAAACAGAGGGTAAGTGGTATGGGGCAAAGTAGGGCACCATAATTATTGGACAAGCTCTATAAGGCGAATAAGGGTGCTATAATAAGTATGTAAACTCTACAGGACAAAGAATTACAATCACTATAATTTAGTAGAGCACTATAATTTGCTTGTCAACTCTATGTGGCAGAGTAGCACTATAATTTGCTTATAAACTCTATGGGGCAAAGTAAGGCATCATGATTAGTGTGTAAGCAAAATTATTGGGGAAGCTCTATAGGGCAAAATAGTGTGGATTTGTCCCTCTTTTCTCTGCACTGAACAGCCAGAAAAAGAAACAAAGTTTCTCACTTAATTGGCTTTTAGCAGAGAGCCCAGAACAGCTAACAGGTGCAAATAAGATACTTTGTAACAATTTTGAGACACAAAACACAGTTTAGATAAGGAGAAATATTTTCAAACTTTCATAACCTGCCAAATTTTGTAAAACAAACATGGTAATTAGGGGGTGTGGCCACAGAAAGGGGTGTGGTCAAAAATTGCTGCACTACATGCAGGAAAAAATTTTTTGTCCCTCTTTTTACTTCCAAAATGTTGGGAGGTATGCATGTCTCAAACGAGCAGCTCTTGTGGCCGCATGTGCGAGGCTTTAGTGATTACAAGCAATAAATCAGCACATCCGCTTGTTTTTAGAGGCACGAATGTGAATCACTCAAGCAGGAAATGAAGAAAAGCCATTCTTTGTAGAAATGTGTGTCTTGTAATTACTTAATTACTTGCATAATCAGATGGGATATATAGTTAGGTGCCTACCCCCTTGTGGTTTGAGCCACAGGTAGGGTCGCCACCTGGCCGGTAAAAATGAAGCTTGATGCCAATGTTATTAATGGGAAAAAATGGCAAGAATATAGGAAGCCCGGTATTTTTTTCCAGAAAAGGTGGCAACCCTAGCCACAGGTTGTCAAACTTAACTTTATAATCTGTCAGATGTGAATGTTTTTGGGGTAGTAGAGAGGGCATCCCTTCCAGGCATACCTGCTAAGGGATACTCCAAAGAAGACTTTGAGTTGTAGTCACACAGCAGCTGGAGGGCAGTACTTAGGGGATCTCTGATTTATTTCCATCCCCCACACACTTCCCTCAAACGAGGGCCTCAGCCTCCCTGCTCTTCCTAGTGCTCCCTTTCCTCTTATTTCAACAGTTAAAGGTTTATAACCTTTTCCAAAACCTCTATAGGCTGCAGTGGTGTAAACAATAGAAACCATGTGTATTCCAGATGCTTCTTGTATAGAAAGCTAGAATCTCAATCATAATCCATGACCTGAGAGAAGAAATATTCAGATGTGCCAGGGTATCCCCCTGCTGAGTGCAATCTGTAACATTACATCTCTGAAAATGAGCCTAAATCCCCTTTTCCCAACTCAGATTTGTTTTCCTGATCTGCACATTTCAGACTCCAATAAAAAGATTGGTGTCTCACAATTTCTCTCGGTGCTTCTGGTGATAAATTGAATAGAAATTCAATTGTGATGTTTATTTAGCTGCATGACTTTTGGGCTGTCCGGCCCATGATGGGAAAATCTATAGCGCTGTTTTAAACTCAATTCTACTGAAAATAAAGGTTGTTTATGAGATGATTAGTGCCTGCGTGCAACCGTGCCTCTGCCCTGGGCCTCTCATTAGCAGGGCATCCTTAGTATATAATGTAGGGGCTGGGGGTGATGCAAGTTGTACAGTCCTGGTATGTATGTACTTATCTTTATGTTGCACTGCAGTACATTTATACAGTAATAGTAGAGTATTTTCACTGGCACACAGCCATGTCTATGGGATAGGCAGGCATCTGAGTAGCAGGGGTAACTATGGGGGGTGAGGAAGCAGATCTGAGTTCAGATTATGGGAGCTTCCTTCTGCATATTATTCATGATTTGTTTGGAAAGAGGAGCAGATAAGATGCTTTTTATTTACAATCAAAGCAGCAGCGCCAGTGTTAGTGTCAGTCTCAGACGTAAGAGCAATCAAGGCAGATCTGCACATCTTTATAGGAGATCTAGGAGCTGTTAAATGAGCTATTCAGCAGTAAAAATTATTGAATGAAATCTATATTTGCTATAAAACACAACATAGTGCATTAAACAGTCTTCTCCTTTCCTTCCCACTACGACGGAGCTGCCATGCTTGCTACATTTTACTTTTGTGGTCAGAACTGGGGGATCTGCTAAAGTGTTTTGACTCTCTAAAAGAGAATGTGAGTGCCAGTACCAGCCTTCACTCTTTAGGTCCCATTTACAGGCCACTAAAATTAGCCTCTTGTCTCTCTATGTTGCAGCTATGAACAGTCTTCCCTGTGCTGCTACTTGAATATTTCTTGACCTTTTTTGTTCTTGTCTGTCCTATTTGCTTTAAAAAAAATTGGACTTCTCTGCCCAACTCCAAACTCCTCCCGGTAACAACTTCATTTTGCCTCTAGCAGTGAACTGGCACCTCTATACACAATGAAGTTTCCAACCTCAAAAACAAAACAGAGGTTTTAAACTTGGGAGCACCAGGAGGTAATTTTTCCCCTTTAAAGGTATATATGGACATAAATATTGTATTACTGTATCTTGCCTGTAATAATAGGCTTCCATTTCACCCCATGTAGATGTTTGACTGGATCACACACAACAAGGAGGTGTTCCTGCAGGGCCACACGGAGATTGGAATGAGTTACCAACATGCCATCGATCTTCAAACCCAGCACAACCACTTTGCAATGAATTCTATGGTGAGAACCAATGGCCAATCTGTAACATCAACCTGAATATTCTGCCTTTCCTACAATTATCATATTCTGTTAACTTTTGGCATAACCCACTCTGGTTTTAAGGTGGCCATAGATGTAACGGTTACAATCTTTCCTGCGACCATTGGTTTGTTTTCAATATGTGTTAAGGTGGCCATACACGGGCTGATAAATGCTGCCGACAGACCGAAAGTTGGCCAGATGTCGCTGCCACATCTGTTCATTGATGCGGTCCCATGATCCGACCGCACGTTACCCAACGGGTAGGCCCCGCGATCGGATCAACCCGATATTGCCCACCTAAAGAGATCCACCAGTTTGGGACATCGCCAAACGAGCCGATCTCTCAGTGTATGGCCACCTTTAGAGCTGAATCGTCATATATACAGGTAGAAACAATAGAATACTACCTGTATCTGATGATTCAGCATTAACAGTGGCCGATGTTCGGGTGCCTTAAAAGGTGCCCGATCAAAATTTTCCGGCCAGCCAGATCGACAATCCAACTATTATCCAAGTCTTCTGCTGATATTAGTTGACTCGTCTTCCACCATACATGCACTGAATATACTGAAGTATGAAAATTTGTTTTAACAATATTATTGGTGCATCTATGGCCACCCTTACCCCTGTGTGCTCCCCACCCTTCCCACCGGTCCCAACCTGTGTGCTTTCTACAGTTCCCATCCCCCTGTGTGCTAAATATTCCCAGTAACACTCTGTCACATTGTATTTGGGTTACAGAGTGATACAATATTAAGATCAGAGGAATAGAAGTTGCTATCATTGTTTGATTAAGGGTACAACTACACAAACGATTTGCAGGCGTTTTCGTCGGATCCGAATCGCTGCCCCAAAATGCAGGCGTCAAGTCGGATGCGACGGAAAACAAGGTAAGCAACAGGAACGTCGGATTGTGTTGCAGCGTTCGCCCAATGCGACGAAACTGTCAGATGCAGACGCTGCATCTGCAACCGACGTCCGTGTCGTGTCGCGTTGGATGAACTCTGCGACACCATCTGACATTTGTATTTCCTACCTTGTTTTCGATCGCATCCGAATTGACGCCTGCGTTTGGGTGCAGCACGTTGGATCCGCTGAAAACGGCTGCAAAGTGTTCGTATAGATGTACCCTAAAGTGCAAGCTTCTTCCTCCAGCAGCTCTGTAGTTCTGATTGTATTAACTTAATGGAAAAATTTAAATGAAATTATAATTCTCCCCCCCCCAGTTTAAATTTAGATTTCCCAGATATAGTTCCAGTATTTAAATAAAGTCCTGTCCCTGATGGCAGTAGAAGGAATGCAGTGTTCTGGCAGGACAAGGGAGGAATAAGGAACATCTGCCTTTCCAGCTTTTTACAATTATTTACTAGACTTTTGGGACAGAGAAATCCCAATGCGATGGGATATTTGTACCTAGAGCCAACAGATCTGTTCTTCCTTCTCTGCAATAGATCCTGAACTTTATTAGACAGATGCCAGGAAAACAATCCCCCCGAGGCATCAAACTCAGAAACATTCAGGACAACCTACAGCGCACGTGGCCCAGCAGCTATAATTTGTGTTCTGGAAGTCTTTTAGGCATTGTACTTCAGGCTACATGCGGTCAGATGCAGATTTATTCAAAGAGGATTTATTGGGGCTACTAAATCAGTGATTAGCAATTTGTATAGTGAAATTGTCCCCTGGATGTGTATAAAAGAAATGGGCTGAACAGAGCGATAAATAATAATAAAGTATAAATACATTCATGATTAGCCGATTTCTGGGTGCCAGGGTGTCTGACTGTAGCAACTATCCGAAGTATAGTTTAGGGAGACAGAGTTGTTCTTTACGGAACTGTTAATTTACTGTATCTCTTTTGTATTAATCTTGCATAGAGTTCTCTGTGGGGACATGTCCCATCTACAACCTTACAGCTGGATATAAAATCTAAATGCCCTCTGTTTCTTTATCTATCTCCCCTTAAATGCTAAGGGCTCTTACAGATGACAATTTTACGGGTGCTCCCTGCGTTCTGGTTTCATGCGTTTAGCTGCAGGGGAGCCTATGAGTAGACACACTTAATTATTTTCATTGTGGCTGTACTCACACAGACGCATATAAGCGCCAAACGCAGGTTGGGACGCAGCATGTTGCATTTTTCCTGCATTCAGCGCTTACATGCGTCTGTGTAAGTACAGCCACATTGAAAATAATTAAGTGAGTCTACTCCTGCTGTCCCCTGCAGCTAAACGCATGAAACGGGAACGCTGTAAGAGCCCTAAGGGCTCTTACACACGGCCGTTCCGACCTGCGCTCCCCTGTGTTCCGTTTTTTGGCGTTCAGCCGCAGGGGAGCGCAGGAATAGACGCAAGTAATGATTTGAAATGGGGCTGTACTCACTCAGGCGCGTGTAGGCGCCGAACGCAGGAAAAATGCAGCATGTTGCGTCTGAACCTGCGTTCGGCGCCTACACGCGCCTGAGTGAGTACAGCCCCATTTCAAATCATTACTTGCGTCTATTCCTGCGCTCCCCTGCGGCTGAACGCCAAAAAACGGAACGCAGGGGAGCGCAGGTCGGAACGGCCGTGTGTAAGAGCCCTAAGGGTATCAGGTTAAATCCTTCCCTCAAATCTGACTTTCATTAGATTCAGCCGAAGGTTAGGAGATCAGGATTAGGGCCAATAAATCCATTTAATTAGTCTCTGCCCTGAGTCAGTCACTGAGAGTCAAACAGCCCCAATTTTATTCACATGGGAGGGGGTGTCCTGTTACTGCTGGATCAGGGCCCCCCCTACCTTTGTGATTGGCTTTCAGTGTATACACAATAAGGCAGAGGGTATTCCTGAACCCAGAGAATGACAGAAGGGCCATAGTTAGTGGTACCTGAACCAGCAGCCAAAAATTGTTTCAATTTGTACCAGTAACTGGCCAAACATGGCCTATAACACTTCTCAAACTGTGTGGATTTTGTTATCTTGTTGTTAAGGTCCAGAATCCCTAGTAACCCGGCAATGGTTTGAATGAGGGACTGCAGAATAAGTGACAGGGTTTGTTCAATTTGCTGTGTTACAGTAAAGCATCCAAACCCAGTACATTTGTATGTGAGACCATTGGGTGCCATGTAACCACCACATGTATGCTGTCAGTGGTTTGTTCCAAAGCTAAATTTGGCACATGTCTAGTTGCATGTTACAGAACTCAGTATTCCTGCTCTGGTTTCCAGCTCACGGGTAAGTGATCTGTGCAGGTTTTCTTGGCTTCATTCAATAGGATCCTATTTCCTCCACTCCAAAATGAGTTTTCCAGCTGGGTGCCCCACATTATCAGGAAGCGGTATCAGAGTCTGTCTGGCAGCTCCTATCCTTCACTGCCACTTCCCCCCCTCCCCCGCGGGGAGCACTATGAACCGCCAGCCGGATTTTGATTGAAATGTTCACTGATACTGGGATATAATTAGGGGAAACATTTTTAGTATCATTGAATTCCATTCTTTGCTTGATTAATCTATTTTATTAAAGAAAACTGCTTGTCGGCCCCTAATGGGGAATTAATAGGAGTGGAATGAGGCTGCCTGTCAACTTTCACTGCTGCCCCCGAGCCATCCCTCTTTTCTCAAATGCAAAAACATCCCCAGGACTTTGCTCCATGCAAAGACTTGGTAATAAAGGAAAACATAGTTAAAATACACACTGTTCCCATGTGAAGGGCCCCAGAATGAGAAAAGAGGGGCTGGGTAGCACTCTGCATATGAGTTCATTTATTTTTATAGTATGTAGAAGGTTTTCTGTTATCTAAAGGCTTCCTAGTTTCTAGGGTTACTGACCCCTGTGGTTTGTACCTCTGAAATAAGGTTGAATAGGAGAGGAAATGAAAGAAGATAAACAGAACTATAGCAGTTTATCCCCATGGTAAATTTGTTTTCTGGTTGCCAGGTTAACTGGTTGTAGCAACCCAATGGCATTTTAAGTTTCACTTCAGAGAGGGGCAAAATAGAACCACAACTTCCAATTAATAAGAAAGAAGGACCGACTGTAAAGTTGTATAGATTTACTATATTATAGTAAAACTTCCCATTTGATATAGTTCTATACATGGCATTCTATTGTCTGTATATAAGAATTATTCATAATGATGCTCCTCTCCTAATTCCTGGCATGGGTGCTAGTGGTGGCCATTGTAGGTGGGTACTCCTATTATAGGAGGATCCCGCTTGTTCCAGGGTCCAATCTACCCTCTGCCATTTGTCTCATTACAGAATGCGTATGTAAACATAAACCGCATCATGTCGGTAGCGTCGCGGCTGAATGAGGCGGGTCACTATGCCTCGCAGCAGATTAAGCAGATCTCAGGGCAGCTGGACCAGGAGTGGAAAAGCTTTGCTGCTGCGCTGGATGAGAGGAGCACCATCCTTGCCATGTCTGCTGTGTTCCACCAGAAATCTGAACAGGTGAGACTTTACTTCCCACACCATTGGCTATGCCTGGCACACATATATGGGCACAAGATGGATACATTCAGTTGATTGTAGAGCCTAGTGAAAGCATGGAGATATTCCCCTGTTAGAGTGACAGACCCTATCAGGGCATTCAGATCTGTACTAGCTGGGGTCTGATCACTGTATCTTTGTTACAACAGATATAATGTCATGTTCCCTTTAAAGCCAGAGGAGTTTAAAGGAGCAGGAAAGATACAGAGGCATTTTATTGCCAATAGATTAACTGCAATTGTGCAAGCTAGAATGCTATATTTATTCTGTAGAATATTTTACCATACCTGAGTAAAAAGCTCTAGAAGCTCTCTGTTTGTTTAGGATAGCAGCTGCAGTATTAGCTTGGTGTGACATCACTTCATGCCTGAGTCTCTCCCTGCTCACTTATAGCTCTGGGCTCAGATTGCAGCAGAGAATAGAGGGGGGGAGGGGGCAAACTGAGCATGCACTTGCCCAGTGCAAGGAGGTTTAAGCTGAAGGCATAAAGTATGGTACAGAAGCCCATGTGTACACAATAGAAGGAAAGAAATGCAATGTTTCTTTTGACAGGAGACTCAGAGCAGCATTACTTTGAGGGTTTACTGGTGTATTTAGGTGGACCTTTCTGATAAGGCTTACTTAGTTTTAACCTTTCCTTCTCCTGTAAGGCCCATTATTGGCTGCATGATACAAACCTACATGACATTGTTATTTATGAGCTGTTTGACCTCATGGATATAAAGGGGAATAGAATCCTTTGGCTGATAGTTGAGTGATTCTTCCCGCTTGAATCACTATATTTTATCCCAGATGCGATTCCCGAGTACAAGCATCAGACACGGATCTGGCAGAGGAGCAGACGAGGGAGGCCGTCCCCGCAGCTGGGGGAGACAGAGACTTTGAAGCCCGGCCAGGGAACTGCAGCCTTAGAAATAATGATGTGGGAGGCTGGAGTCTCCTGCAGACACAGAGCTTGTTACATTGTATCAGAGCAGAGAATCAGCACTGCCTTTATATACAATTATATATATATAAATTTAATAACAAGACTATTCACAGCACAGAGTCAACTAGGGCTAACCAGAACCAGAACATGATTGGCTTACTGAAAATGACCAATAGCATTGTGCCCTTTTCTACAGTTCCTGTCAGGGGTAGACACATGGTGCAAGATGTGTAATGATGGAGGTCTTCCCTCTGAGATGCAGCAACTGGAGATGGCAATTCATCATCATCAGACTTTGTACGAGGAGGTAACTCAGGCCTACACTGAGGTGAGCGCCCACAGAGGGCCTATTCAGCTTTTATCTGTATATATATATATATATATATATATATATATATATATATATATATATATATATATATATATATATATACGTGAATGCATTTAGCAGTTTGATGAAAAGGATGCCCCTCTGTGATTAAATGATAGCAATGTGACTGCAGTACTCACTGGTATCTAGACCCTCCTGCTGTCCTTCCTGTCCCCCTTTATTCAATCACATTGCAGGATGGAATTTTAGTTTTAATTGTGTCTGTGCATGTAAATGAACCTCTGACATTCATTGAGACCCCTTCAACCGAAAAATGCATTATTATATCTGTCACAGCACAGGGACATTAAAGGGGATGAAAATTTTTTTCTGGTTCTGGCTACAATGTCAACTCTCCTTCAGCCATTTCCCAAAAAGTCTTTCATGCTTTTTCATAGCTCTGTTAATCTACTGCCTTCTGCTACATTATTTGAATAGTAACAACCAGCAGTGCAGAAAATAGAATGGGACAGACAGTTAAAATGCAATTTAAAGAATAAAGTGAACATGTCAGATGAATTGTGTTACTGTGAATTTGATAATGCTCCCCTGTGACTCCTGATGGCTCTATTCTTTTAGGTCAGCCAGGATGGAAAGGCCCTTTTAGATGTTCTCCAGCGGCCGGTGGGTCCAGGAAACTCAGAGTCACTCACGGCCACTGCCAATTACTCCAAGGCGGTGCATCAGGTCCTGGATGTGGTACACGAAGTGTTACACCACCAGCGCCGACTTGAGAGCATCTGGCAGCACCGAAAAGTCCGACTGCATCAGCGGCTGCAACTCTGCGTCTTCCAACAGGATGTTCAGCAGGTATGTTTTTCTATGTTCATGTATTTCCAATAGGCCAGCCGTCCTGTGTAGCTATATGCGTATATTATCATGAAGGTTTTAGTATTTCTGCCCCAAGTCTGGGGCTTGTCGACCAGTGCAGCCATCAGGGGGGGACAGGGGGGAGAGTTGTAGGGGGCCCGGCCACGCCACACTTACTTGATTAGCTGGGCCCCCCTGCTTTCTGAGAGCTGCCGACTTCGGGAAGGCAGGGCAGGAGCACAAGGGGAGGTATCTTCTGTCCAATACTTCCCCTTATTGGTCACTGAGTTTAAGTCCCGGTTGAGCTGCTCAGGGATTGGATAGCTGAGGTTTGAACGTCTCCTCCAGCTCATTCCATCACCATGCAGCTTTACCAGGACTTGAAATTCTGTGACCAATAAGGGAAGAAAATGCTGTCACTGGAAGAAGATGCAGCCACCTGTGCTCCCCACCTCCCTTCTGTAGTTGGCAGCTCACTGACAGCAGGTGGACCCCACTAATGAAGTAAGTGTAACATGGCAGGGCCCCCCTAAAGGTAACATTTGTGGTCCCTGTTGTGTGGTGGGGCCCTGGGCACCAATTTTTTTTTAAACTTCTGGGGGGGGCAAGTTTTTTTACATGGATGTTTTAAGGGGGGCTCTGGCCACCAATTTTCTTATAACGTGGGGGGGTTTCTGGCCACCAATTTTTTTCCCCATGTGGGGTCTTAGCCACCAATATTATTTAATGGGGGGGCCCTGACCACAAGTGTTTTTTTTAATGGGGGGGCCCTGACCACAAATGTTTTTTTCAATGAGGGGGCCCTGACAACCAATATTTTTTTATTAACATGTGTGAACCCTAGCCACCAATGTTTTTTTTTTTTACTGTAGGGTGGGGAGGGCAGACCTGTAGGGCTTTTGGTGGGCGCAGCCTAGGGGGCCCAGGAAATTTTGTTGTATGGGGCCCTGCTATTTCTGATGGCTGCCCTGTTGTTGGCTAATATGGCAAATAAAGCATCTTTGGAACTAAAGGGCTGAATCTGAAAGTTGAACTCCATTATAGACATTAAATATTTGGCTACTCGGCCCTGAGCATAAAATTTGTCGTGACTCTTGATTCTGACGAATTCGCTTTTGTGGAGGAAAATACCATTTTCTTTGAACATGACCTTTGCAGACGCTATTGATTATCTGGCACGACTCCATTGCCAAAAATCCGCTGATAGATTTAGGGGAATGGCAAGGGAGCAGAATTTTACGTTTCACAACAGTTATCCAGCACTCTGTATGCTAAATAGTCTTTTGACTTTATTGGGTGCACGCAACCAAGTATGTTCACCTTTACCTCCATTCAATATATACACGAATTGCAGCACTCCAATTTTGGTATTAAAACCGCTTTTATTCCAACAATAGCATAGGAGCAGAATTTTATGCAGCCTGATGTGTACAGCTGCTTGTTATTCTCACATCTACGTCATAGCCATGATTGTGGCTTAAAGATTCTATTGTCCCAACCACAGATTTATATAGAATTTTGGACTCCTTATCTGGCATTCCTGTATATGAAACACTAAAACTGAAGTCCGGGGGGGGCACAACTTGCCCGCGTCTGCTCCAGAGCTGGGAGTTTGCAGGATTTGGGAACAGGTTGCTCTCTCCTTCCCCGTTTCTTCCTTTCTTGTGACCTGGATCTAAAGGAAGGATGAGGAAGCAGAGAATGTGGGAGTTTGTAGCTCTAAAAGTGCAGCCTCTCCTGCCCAGTTAGCTACTGTATGATCCAAAATGTCCAGTGGTTTCTTTGTAACACAAGAGAGTTCAGTTCTGTTTCAGTTGGTCACATATTTCATTCATTTGGCAAGGGGTCACAGAAACTAGTGCAGTTTGCAGCATGCATCTGAATGAATTGATTATTAGCCATGCAGGTTGTTCACTCTATGTCTGGGGTTTAAAGGGGCCAGGTGCTGAATAATAAACACAGGGAATCAGAGAAGCGCAGGTTTTGTGCCCGTATCCCAGTGTTCCGGCCCAGACATGGCTCAGAGCTGTTACCCCCCTCTAGTGATGAAACTCTGCAACTGCAGCATCTGCAGACTTTGTTTTACAGTCGCCATGGCAACTATAAATACCTTGACATTCTCTATTCGTTCATTCAGCCGTGACTGTACCCTTTATTAACCTTATCCTGTCTGGACTCAACCCTTCCATAAAAGGCAAAGATGCATTTACATGCGTGAGTATTATTAAAGGGAAAGTGCACCAGAAGTGACTCCGGTTGGGACCAGACAGCAGATATAAAAATAAGATATTTGCCCTATGCCCATTAGAACCTTAAAGTGGCCCTGCCCTCATGTCTCAATCTTACGCTGTGGGTGCTTGTATGCCCAGTTCTTCTCACCTACAACTTCTGCAGTTGCCCATATTTCCCCACGTATATAAAACACTTCCCGTAGCCATCTATCCAATGTGGGGAACCAGTCCCCCATGGCCCTAGTGCGAGAAAACTACAGCAGATCTGCCCAGACCCCTTCTTTTCCCAGCTGGAGGATTAACCCAGTGATGCTTGGATGCTTTGCCACTAGCAGTTGCTGCACATTCTGCCTTGTTCTTATTTAATGATAAGAATAGAAGCTGCTCTTCTTGGCTCAGTTATCAGTGACCTGGTCCTGGAGCCTGATTGAGTTGTTCCATTATCTGTGATCACTGAACCCCCCATCCCCTTCACCGATCACACTGAGCCTCTCAGAACAAGGGCCCCAGAGAGCTGACTCTTTTGTTTGTCACAGACCCCAGAAGGCAGTGGGGCTGGAGCGCTTTCTATCTGCTGTCAACAGCCAAGGCGTCTCCCTCCCACCCAGATAATAGCTTTCCCTTTTATTTATCCCCCCCCCCCAGCACCTGAGGGAGCCAGTAATGCACTTCCTTGGCTTTCTGCTGCATTGATCGCAGGAAGGTCCGGTGCAAATTACTGGCCATTTGGGAGGCTATCAGATATTATGTAAGGCGTGGAGGGAGTGTGTAGCGCAGATAAGGGAGGATCTTGATAAAGCCAGTGGGGGCCCAGGGCAAAATAGAGAGTGTGGGGCAATTTTTATCTATCCTGTCACTGAACTACATCTCCCAACATTTCCCTCACTATATCATCTCGCCTAACTATATACACTATCCCAGATTTACAGACACTTCATCTGATACCATCTTGCCTTTTTATATACACCATTTCACATTAACATTTCCTTCCATTTATTAGGAGATGTTTCAACCCCCACATATGAGAAGGGGCCCCAGATGTATAACACAAGGCACTATCTGTTGTGCCCTGCCGACCATCTGTTTGCTAATTACCTGTCGCCCTGTATATTGCACTCAAGGGAGACTTATCGTTTCCAGTATGCCCAGAATAAGGATCATCTGTACTATTGTCAGTTTATATTTGAGTGTTTGCTTTATTGGTTTAACCACCTCTCCTGGGAGGCTGATCCATGCAGTTCTATAAACTAGTATGGAATGTGATGTGCCACACAGCCCTGGGAAATATGTTATTTCCCTGTAAAGACAAGCGTTTTACTTCATTCTCTGGCCACTGGGGGTGCTGTTTCATAAAATGCCCCTAGAGGACAAGCTTCCCCAGCTGATATGAATAAACACATACAAGCAAATAAATAGGGCTGCCCATATGTTTTACTGATGTACATGATGTGGGTGACCCATTTGTGTTCTGGCAGGTGCTGGACTGGATTGAGAATCACGGAGAGGCATTTCTGAGCAAACACACGGGCGTTGGCAAATCCTTGCACCGGGCACGTGCCCTGCAGAAGAGACATGATGACTTTGAAGAAGTAGCACAGGTATGGATTGAGTGGCACATGTGAGTTATTTGGGGGGCACAGTAATGATGGGACAATAGGTTCAGGCTGAGTATGGGATGTTGCTCTCAGGTCCAGTGTTCAGTATCCAAGACTGGAATGCTGGGAATTGTAGTTGTATAAGAGCAGGAGGGTTCTGTTTATATGTATGATGCCTGTCTGGTTATAACCCATTAGTTGCCTTTGAACTACGGCTATCAGTGATTGCTGGGAGTTGAAGTCAGCCAGAGGGTCACATGCCCCAGGCACATACACAGCCCTATGACATGCCATATATCTATAGATTCATTATGCTTGCCCTTTAAAAAGGGTTTTGCTCTGTGTCTCATAAACTGAGCAGGTGTATTATAATTTTGCACCATAATCTCTCCTTGCACTGAAACAGTTCAATATTTATGCTGCCCAGTGAATGTGCCAGGCTCTTTCCCCCTTTCCTTGCTTCCCGAGGATTGTCCCTGAGGGTCTTACACAAACTATGAAAGAGTTACATCTGTCATTAACTGCTGTAGTCTTACAAATGACATGGGGGAGTTGGGTGGAAGGATGCAGTTGCCGTGGCAACCTCCCATAGCAGCTAAGCATCACATGACCCACCAACGCGTTTCCCCCCACCCCAAGCCCACTTCATGTGCTGTCAGATTGTAATAGCAGATTAGTCATATAATGACTGCTCCCAGCTGTATAATGGGAGGGCTCAGTATGCTCCCCTGTGCTACCCTTTCCTCATGGACACCAAGTGCATGAGCCATTAGCAGTGGAGGGATGGTGGGTATGATGTGGGCATAAACACAAATTATGCCAATGTGAAATAGATACATTGCTCATCCTATTAACTACTTACCTGCTGTCATCCCATCCATTGTTATATTATACACCTGAGGCTCTGCATAATGCTTGGTACCAAACCATCCATTTAATTACTGGCTCTTATAATATGTGTCTTGTACAGAGTTCAAATGGTTTCAGCACATATCCAGATATTAAAGGGTAAGTTAACTTCATCAACAACTTTTAGTATACAGTATTATGTAGTGTAGCATCCTGGGGGGGGGGGCTCAGTGCCACCAAGGTCGGTTCCCACGTTTATTACACCACTGGTGTCTTCATGGAGGTGAGTGCAAAGTAACAGTTCCTCCCATAGGCTGGAGGCACTCAGATTTAGGCTGCTGCTTGTGTTACAATGCGCACCCCATACACATATACCTGTGTGACTTATTTGCCTATGGGGTCCATTCCTCTCCGGCAGAACACATACACCAATGCAGACAAGCTCCTGGAGGCGGCAGAACAACTCGCCCAGACGGGAGAGTGTGATCCAGAGGAGATTTACAAAGCAGCGCGGCACCTGGAGGTGCGAATCCAGGATTTCGTGCGCAGGGTGGAGCAGAGGAAACTTCTCCTGGATATGTCAGTCTCTTTCCACAGTCACACAAAGGAGGTAGGAGGGAGAAGGGCTTAGGGCTTAATTATGGATGCAAGCGCAAAGTGCAAAGCAGATGGCAGTTTGTTTGGTGACTGCACAATTATCACCACAGTTCCTGGGTTCCCTAGCACCCATATGTGATCTCGTGCTCTGTTAATCAGAGCAGGCTGCAGGTTCATTGACACTCTCCACAATTTGCTAGGAGCATGCATAAGTGCCCATATACCTTTAGTGAATATGCTCAATGTGGGCTCAGTTTTGCTTTCATGCTAATGCTTTGCACTTTACTTCATGAATGAGCCCTGCTATGTTTGCATCAGTGAATATATCCAGCTGTCTGCACTGTGTCTTGCACTATATGTGTGTTCACACTCTCACATAAAGCCACCTTGTATATAGGAATATTAACATGTGGTCACTAGGCTCTGTGTGCTTGTGGGGAGCTGTTGCTGCTCTGTGCATGCTTGTGCAAAGCACTAATCTATTTTATGCAGCTGTAGCTTGTTGCTTTGCTACTAATGTAACCATTCTTATACAGTATAATATGTGCTTTGAACTTCTACCTACATTCTGCCCCACAATGGGCTTGAGGTATGTTGGGGCCCCAGAATCTGCATTGTCATTAGTGTTTACCATGATGGCTCAGACTCAGTCTTTGAGTGCACGCTGAGAGAGAGAGGGCTGCTAGCGGGACAATATATCAGTCGAATGACAAGACTTTCCCAGTGATAAAATGTCGTCCTTCATTGAATCTGCTGCTACTGCACAGAACCTGTCACTCCCTCTCTCTGTGAGCCGCGCAGGGATAAACGAGTTCTGTCTCCCTCGGGTAATGAGCATCGTTCTACCTTGTGATGAAAGATGATTCCAAGGCAAGGAGGAAACGCTAAATCTTACTCCACAATTGCAACTCAAGCTCATTGTGAGGCCTTAGCAAGAAGCTGGGCCAAACTGTGCTGATCCACCTTAGCCTACAACTAAATTACATTGGAGTGGGGCTGATGAAGCAATTGCTTGATAGGTTTTCTGTAAATGTATAGGCCCCAGACATGGACCAAGAATTGATGAACTGAGTTGCTATGGGATTCGATAATATTTGTTGGACCTCCTGTTCAGTCCCAGTGTGTTAGCTCCTAGACAAAACCTTCCTCAGAGAGAAAATATGGGCCTTTGCAAGTACTGGGCAATTCTTAAGAGGTGAGAAATATAGAGGAGAGAAGATGGGGGGAGAGTAAGGCCAAACAGTTGGGGCGATTAGAAATGAAAGAAATGGTATGGGGAAAAAGTATTTGAAAAGTAGCGCCAAGGAGAAAAGGAAATAAGAGGGGATGAGACACAGGAGAATAGAGGAGAATGTAAAGGGAGAGTGTGTATAAGAGACAAATGGGGATGAGAAGAGAAATATTGATGGGGGATAGAAGAGTGAGGTTGGGAGGAGTAAGGCCAAATAGTTTGGGGGGAAAATAGAAAAGGAAAAGAGAAGAGATGGGAGACAGAACGGAAAGGGGATTAGGGAGTAGAGAGACAGAAGGGGAGAGATAAGGGAGGACGGGGGAGAATAGGAAAGAGTAGGACATGAGAGACCGAAGGAAAGAGGAGAAGTGAAAGGGGGTTAGGGAGTAGATTTACAGAAGAAAGGAGAGATGAGAAATATAGAAGGAAAGAGAAGAGGGAGGATGGGGAAAGAAGAAAATAATGGCAGAGAATAGAAAAGATGAATGAAGTTAGTGGGTGATAGTTAGTGGGTGCTTTACTGGGGGGGGGACAGAGCACATCATCTGTTTCTACTGATCAGTTTTATGGGGATACACTGTGAGTTTTGCCCTGCTGTACACTAAAGCTGACAGTTAAGATGGAATATTTTGGCACATCACAAGCAAGACTCCGACAAAGAAAACTACAACAGTAACAGAATTTGCTACTGCAGATCTTTCCGGGGCAGTAATGCCGTCTTGTAATTGCCAGAGAGTTCTAGAAACTCTACTAATTTAAGTTAATTGCACTAAACTGTGAAATGAGATTTTATTGTGGTTAAATCAAGTGGAATAATGAGGACATTATCACTTATAGTTGGTTTCATTTAATGAGACATCTTAGCACAGAAAGGGACGGCTTGAAGGTCACTGCGTTTTTCTATCACAAAATCAGTGACAGTATCAAGGGGGCAGGGAGAATCAAATCTCTCACCTTAGTACTTATCCAGACACATAGTTCTGATTTTCCATGCTCCTGGGTTGTTCTCTTTCCCATGGTCAGTTACCATTCTCCATCTGAAACTTTCACCCTGCTTGACTAGCAGTAGTTGTCTAGAAATGTCGATGAAGCAATGGCTTCTCCCTATTCTACTTTTTCATTTAGTTCTTCTGCTCCTGCTTGGCCCCTATCTGTAGATCATTTAATCTTAATCCTAATGTTCACCTACCTGTGTATCTGCCCCTCTGTTCCTAGCTGTGGACGTGGATGGAAGACCTACAGAAGGAGCTCCTAGAAGACGTGTGCGCGGATTCAGTGGATGCTGTGCAGGAGCTCATTAAACAGTTTCAGCAGCAACAAACGGCCACACTTGACGGGACTCTGAATGTCATCAAAGAGGGAGAAGACCTCATCCAGCAACTCAGGTGAGTCCATGCTCAGACTTGGCTTTAGATACCTTGTTGCCTTTCTCCATATTGAAGTTCCCAGGGGACTCTTAGCCTTTCATGCTTTACAGATAAAATATGAGTGGAGGGGGGCTTTTTTTATTGTGGGGCATATTTCACAAAGTGACTTGGGGACCCCCAAGTTCATTGAGCCATGTCAATGAGATATTTGCATGTGTAGATTTTTGCTTGCAGCCCTCAGCCCTCTGCCATGTTGCGTTCTGCGTACAGGGACTCCGCGGTCTCCAGCAATAAGTCTCCCCACAACAGCTCCATCAGTCACATTGAGTCGGTTCTTCAGCAGTTGGACGAGGCCCAGGTGCAAATGGAAGAGCTGTTTCATGAGAGGAAGATCAAGCTGGACATCTTCCTGCAGCTGAGGATCTTTGAGCAATACACCATTGAGGTAAAGGGGGGGTTCCTTGAAACTCATACATACTTAGGTACAGAGCCCTTGCTGCTCCTGCGCTGCTCTCTTTCCCATGATCAGGCAGTGTGTTTGCATTGGATGCAACTGAAATGTTTTCCCATTTAGTGGCCACAAACTTCAATCAGCATATTTTACACTTACCATATAGATCAATACATTGGGCATCACTTCCTTAGTTGGATCTAAGCTTTATCTTTCTGTTAAGCCACGGGAAAGAAAGCAACCAAGGAGTAAAAAGAACAAGCAATTATGATTCTGGTTACCCCAGGCAAAACTAATCACAAACAGAATCTGTGCTGGCACTGTAGTAAATAACCACTAAGGGCACTTTAAAAAAAATTTCGAAGTGAATTATAAGACCTTCCTATACACAGATACACTATAACATCAATTCTTACCCCGTTACACACACAAATACACTGTAACACGTTACACACACAAATACACTGTAACATTCATTCTTACCCTGTAACACACACAGATACACTGTAACATGTAGCAGTGCAATACGCATGACCCAGATGATGCTGCACAGAACCTCCCAGTTTACTCCCACCAGCTTCACTCTAATTAATTGGATATGTTTCTGTTCTTTGGATTTTATTGCACATGTTCTTAATGAGACTCATAAATCTTTGCCTCCCAGTGGGGCAGGTGAGGACATGGTGACCCTGAGCACTGCGTCCTCAGAGAGCCCCTGGCTTGCAGACACCGGCTGGGCCTTTATGGCTCATTGTATTTATTTAAATGATGCCAGTAAATGTGCTCTGATGTAGCAACTTCCTCTGGAGAAAACTGCATGCAGATTATAGACATGACTTGTTACAGCTGAGAGTCATCTGTGAGTTCTGGGCATGATCTTTATATAAGTTTGGGGCGGTCATAAGAACAGTTATTAGGCTTTTCACTAGTTACCCCTGGTATAGCAGAATAACTGTTACCCGACTGTTTCTATATATCTGTAACCTTGTTATGAGCTTAGGGGGCCCAACCTGAAGGCCAGTTAAGGTGAGGTTTGGGTGAGTGTTTATTTGTGCACTGGTTACCCCTGGAACTATAGCAGGGTTACTGTTACCCCAAGTCTAGCCTGAAGGCCAGTTAAGGTGAGGTTTGGGTGAGTGCTTATTTGTTCCCTGGGTACCCCTGGAACCATAGCAGGGTGACTGTTACCCCATGTCGACTCTCTCTCTATATATATATATATATCTGTGTGAGATTTGGGGTGAACTAAATATAACTAATGTAAACCCTAGTATAAGGAATATAGCAACTGCAATGTTAATGACTAGGATAAGAAACCTTTTAACAGGTCAGAGGTGTGATATAAAGTGTAAGCTCTTTAGGCAAGTGTGATGGTACACTATATTTACAGCATAAAGTTAAGCAATGCAGTGGATTTGGCTATGGAAATGAAACCTAAGTATGAGGAAAGATTATCTCAATTGAAGGCTCCAGACAGGAAAAATCTATTGCTTTAAGATTATGGGCAAAATTCAATTATTGGTGGAAACATTTTTCATCTTATAAATTCCTCTCATGTTCAGCAGAGAATTCTGAGAGATTTTCTTGTAAATCCCCTGTTTGGCACCCTGTGCCATTTCCAGTACTTGTGTAACCCCTGTGAAACCAGCATGCACTGTGTGTCCTATCCTGCCAGCCCTTCAGTTTCCGGCCTCACAAAGGCTTGTTATAGGTTGAGAGCAATTGGTAGAGGTATGTAAAGGGATTGTTTAAGATTTATTTAAGTAATTGTAGGACATGTTTAAAAAAAAAACAAAATACAGCTGCCCTATCTTGCTTCATGGCAGACATTCTGCAGGATCCAAAGTTTTGTTTGAAAGATTCACTTACAGCACTGCTGGCAGGAGATGCCTTTGTCTGTTTTAATTATGAGAGTGGAAGACATAAGAAAGTTATGCAGAGGTAGAGAGAATAAAACCACTGAACTCTGAAACACAAATGTGACACCTAATCTGAAATTACAGTGTGACTTTGAATCTATGTATTAATGCAAAAAAAAAAAAAAAAATATGAGGAGACCATATCCCTTTTAAAGTGAAAGTGTCTCCTGTGCCGCTTACTTCATGTTCTTCACATTAGCCAAGACAGAACCAACAAACTTGACATCTGCTTTGAAATAAGTACCAGCCCCTTGTGGCTCTTTAACTTGTGTTGCCATCTATCATTACACATTTCACTAAAGCGGCACAGGATTAGCGCCCACATGAGCTTTCTGGGTTCAGAGACACAAATCCAGACACACTGGCATGTAAGGAAGCTCCAAGTTACTAATCCATAAGTGTATGGATGACTGATCCCAAGCCGGAGCCTACATGGACAGCCGGCACAGTGCCCCGGTGTTGGTACCTGTCTGACATCACAGGGGATCATTTATAAACACTGGGCAGTAACCCATTGCAACCAATCAGTTATTAGCTTTTTTCAGCCAGCTGCAGGTTGAGCACCAAAAGCAATTATTTGATTGTTGCCATGGGTTACAGCCCATAAATGACCCCCACTAGAGGGGTCAGGGTGGGTGCTGGCTGGGCAGATTATTAGGGTCTGGAAAAGATAGGAAAGGGAGCAGATCTGTAGACTCAGGCTGTGAGATTAAATGTCAAAAGTGTTAACCCTTGGTAATTCTGAGTAGGACTACAATATCTATATCTATCTATCTATCTATCTATCTATCTATATATATATATATATATATATATATATATATATATATATATATATATATATATATATATATCCAGCATAAAGAGATACTGAAATGTGATTCCAACAAAATGGAAATCTGGTTGGCCTGACTTTCCCTATCAACATTCTGCCAATAAGTAATCAGTGTACTTACAAAGTGGTCCAATTTATGATTCTGGTGCTCATGTGAACTGTCTCTCTTGTTATAACCACAGGTGACGGCTGAGCTGGATGCCTGGAATGAGGACCTGTTGCGACAGATGAATGACTTCAACACGGAGGACCTGACCCTGGCCGAGCAGCGACTACAGCGGCACAAGGAACGCAAGCTGGCCATGAACAATATGACATTTGAAGTCATCCAGCAGGGTCAGGATCTGCATCAGTATATAATGGAGGTGCAGGCGTCAGGTGGGTGCAGTCAATGACATCATGTTGCTTTGGGTACGTCACACCGTGCTGCATTTGTCTCTGCATTTACATTTGTCTCTTCTGCATGCATGTATCTCCTCTTCATGTACTTCCTTTGTATGCTTCTACTTTTCATGTGTCTCCATTCCATGTGTTTCCTATCTACATGTCTCCACTCCATGCTTCTCCTTTTCATTTGTCCCCTCTCCATGTGTCTCTTGTCTATGTGTCTCCTCTTCATGTGTTTTATCTTCATCCGTCTCCTTTTCATTGCCTCCTGCCCCTCTGTCTCCTCTTCATCTGCTTCCTCTATATGTGGATTCTCCTGTCTCCACTTTGTATGCCACCTTTTCATATGTCTCTTCTTCCTCCTCTCCATGTATCTCCTTTTTATCTGGGTCTCCCCTCTCTTAGTATCTTATTGCCTTGTATCTACTCTCCATGTTTCTGCTTTTTATGTATCTCCTCTCCATGTATCTACTTTTCATGTGTATCCTTTTCATTGTTCTATTTCTTTTCATCTGTACACATCAGTCCTTGATGTCTATCCTCTTTTTGTCTCCATTCGTTTTTGGCTCCACTCGTGTGTCCCTACATGCATTTTTTCACAATCTCAGTATAAATGTACAAAGTTTCAAAGATGGGAGGCCCTAAAACTATTTTCTCACTAGCTTTGCCAAAATTATTTAGATTTCCCAAGCTACAGCAGTCTTTGCATTAAAGCTCCCGGGTCTCATACATTTCCAAAGATTCAAGTTGCTCCATCAATTCAAGTGCATAACAGCCTCATATATCCCACAGGAATCGAACTGATCTGTGAGAAGGACATTGACCTAGCGACTCAGGTGCAGGAATTGCTGGAGTTCCTCCATGAGAAGCAGCACGAGTTGGAACTAAATGCTGAGCAGACTCACAAGCGTCTGGAGCAGTGTCTTCAGCTGCGCCACCTACAGACTGAGGTCAAGCAGGTCAGTGTAAGAAGCAGAATATATAGACCCAGGTCAAATTCAACAAGTCTATTTACATGTGCATCATTGTTACATAACACCATAATGAAGCTATTTGTGTGGAACATTTTGTTCTTGCCCCAATTATACTCAGACCATGGCCACAAGCCTTTCACACGAGTCTTACCCATCTCGCACCCCAAAAATAAGGACTCTCCATGGAAATCGAAAATATATATATAGTGGCGGGAACATTCTATAGAAACAAATGGAAACATTTCTGTTGCCAATTTTGGAGTCCTTTGGCCAGGTTCATATTCCGGCAGAGAACAACAGACGGCCCCATGTACAATAATTTTTAGATACGTTATGTGAGGGATGAGCAATGCTCTGTTTGTGGAATCCCCCAAGATTAAGCAATTCATGTCCGGAGTCTGTTTATAGACCTAGAGTTTGCTGAATTTCAGCCAATTAAAATGTCTTATTGGCCTCGGTCTGACTGCTGCCTGCCAACTGGATATTATTTCCCCAATGCTCTGTTTTAAATCCAATAAACTTACTTTGACTTTGCCGGGTCTGCCTGTGAGCAAATGTAATAAGGGAGCCACATTGTGTTGTATTGTTGCAACTGCTGACTATAGCACTGACCAATAGCCATTTAACAACTTGTGGCCCACAGTATAGAAATGAATAGAGACTCCTCCATTATTTACCAAAGTACAGATCTATGCTTTTCGGCTATTGCCGGAACTAGGGGTAGGCACAAGAGGCACGTGATTAGGGCGCCAAGCACTTCCCTAATATGCAGCCTACCCCTAGTCCGGCAAGTGTTACCACATTGAAAAGTGGACGCGCTCTGTGAAGTCGAAATGCTTTACGCACGACCACGCACGCGCGTCCTCGGTTGCGCACGGTTACGCACGTGCGTCCTTTGTTGCGCACGCGCGTCCTCGGTTGCGCACGGTTACGCACGCGCGTCCTCGGTTGCGCACGGTTACGCACGTGCGTCCTTGGTTGTGCTAACGGGTTGCCTGGGGGAACTGACGGACCTGGCCACATCCTCTTAGCCTCTTGGTAGAACTGAACTCTCTCTACTTGATACTGGTGTCGACTGAATTTGGTCACTAGAAAGGTTACCTGGGAGTAAAATGTTTTATCTGGTTTCCTGGCTTTTCTCTGTTTTGGTATCCTGAATCTTCATGCCAACTTGGCAACTTAATACTAGCATCAAACCCATGATTTCTCTCTACCTGCAATATTTAGATGCAAATCCTCTTATCCCCAGATATTAGGACAAATCATCTGATCCCGAGATATTAGGACAAATCCTCCGTTCCCCAGATATTAGGACAAATCATCTGATCCTGAGATATTAGGACAAATCCTCCGTTCCCCAGATATTAGGACAAATCTTCTGATCCCGAGATATTAGGACAAATCCTCCGTTCCCCAGATATTAGGACAAATCCTCTGATCCCCAGCTGTGAGGTCTGAAGTACCCTAGCAAACATGCATTGATTTGAATAAGAAACTGGAATATAAATGACAAAGGGCCTGAAAAGAAAGATGAGTAATAAAAAGTAGCAATAATAATACATTTCTAGCCTTACAGACCATTTGTTTTTTTAGACGGGGGTTAGTGATCCCCATTCGAAAGCTGGAAAGAGTCAGAAGAAGAAGGCAGATGATTTAAAAAACTATGAAAAATACAAAATAAAGACCATTTGAAAAGTTGCTTAAAATTGGCAATTCTATAACATACTAAAAGTTAACGTAAAGGTGAACCACCCCTCTAAAGGAAATGTTCAATGTAAAAATAAAAATGGGGAAAAAACTGTGCAAAATAAAAAAAATGTTTTAATATAGTAAGTTAGACAAAAATGTCATGTATAAAGGCTGGAGTGACTGGATGTCTAACATAATAGTCAGAACACTTCTTCCTGTTTTGCAGCTGAACTGTTCCTTTAAAAGTGCCTATTGGGACTTACTAGGCAGCCACATTGTGTATAATCATTGTACTGCTCTACCCATTTGCAACAACTGGCTGCTAGATTTTATTGGTAAAAAAAGAACATTAAATCAGTTGCTGGTATATCCAGGCTTGGGGTCTGTTCTTATTACAGGGATGAGCATCCTATAGCCTTCTGAACTACAACACTCAGTATCTTGTCATAGCCAGTTTCATGCAGAACTCCACTTGTTTGTAGCACTGACCCCAGTATTTGGGAATGTCTGCAGCAGGCATATGACGTGATTGGCTAGTGGAGATACTGAGCTTGTCCGACTGTTGAAATGACTTGTTTTGGCTGCGCTGGATGCTAACCTGTACCACTTATCCAAGAATAATACTTGTCATGTTACAACCAGCAGAACTGGCTCTTGGCAGAATATCACATTTACATTCTCTGGGTCTTGTTGAAAGATCCAATTATTACATCCCCCCTGCTCTCCGCCAGGAAACCTCAGAACCGAGCGTTAGAATATGATACCCTGTAGCTGCAGGGCAGGATTAACTCCCGAATTCGCATCGCCCAACAGAGGAAATTGGAAGAGTAGCAGAATTTGTTACTGGATAGTAATTCCCTGATCTTGTCCATAAGCAGAAGAAGATCTGTGTGGGGCGGGGGCACCAAACAGAAGGTATTGATCCCACAACGGCTGCCATTTATATGCACAGGCAGTTCATTTAGTCAGCATTGATCCGACAGAGTGAGAGACGAGGAAGGGCTTTTACTTGCTGGAGATTGAGGGGATCTGTCGATATCAATGAGGAGTTTTTTCCCTGCAGGTGGTTGGGTCCCAGGGATCCACTCAGATGTAATTTGTTTCAACTCCTACAGCATCACAACCTATATTATTCCATCTGATCATTTTATTAATGTTTCCCTGCAAAATACTTCATATAAATGTAATTCCCGGTAATGACAGTACCCGAACTTCTACTCTAAAGCTACAGATTATTGGATTTTCTGTGTTTTATACAGCCATCTGTCTTTAGGGGGTGGTCCAAGTAGGTCCTATCCTGCAGATAATAGGGAACCAGATATTATAAGACGATGTGGGAAACCTCAATAGCAACTATAGTAGTATTTGGGATAACAGCCTCTGGGAAGGGGCTGTGGCTGTGGGATAGCAGATATAGTAGGGAGAGATGGTGTCTATAGTAACAGTGGGATAATAGTCTCTGGGAAGGGACTGTGGCTGTGGGATAGCAGGTATAGTAGCAAGAGATGGTGCCTATAGTAGCAGTAGGATGATAGTCTCTGGAAAGGGACTGTGGCTGTGGGATAGCAGGTATAGTAGGGAGAGATGGTGCCTATAGTAGCAGTAGGAGGATAGTCTCTGGGAAGGGACTGTGGGATAGCAGGTAGGACAAGAAGTAGGACAAGATTGTAGCCAAATGTATGCCCCTTTAGTTGTTGCAGTTGATGAAGACTAATGGGGTGGTGGGAGTTTTACCAAAGGAAATGGATGTGATAATCTGTACCTACTGTTTTCATATCCCCTGATAGGTATTGGGCTGGATCCGAAATGGGGAGTCAATGCTGAACGCCAGTCTGGTTAATGCAAGTTCACTGTCAGAGGCAGAGCAGTTGCAGAGAGAGCACGAGCAGTTTCAAATGGCTATCGAGGTAAGTGCCCTCTGCCTGAATGCTTATTACCATGCATGGCTTCCTATTTACCCCTGGGGCATCTAAAAGTGAAAGTAAAAGGGGCAGTAAAACCACTCCTATTGGAAGGTCATTGTAGTCTCTTCTTTACCCAGGTCTTGAGTTGTACTTCCTGCTCATAGGCTGCTGTGTTTCCCATGGTTAGACAGCAAGGTAGAATGTGGTCTGTAGAGAGAAGTTGTTGATAGGGAAGAGAGCATCTCAGTAGCAGTAATTAAATAATTAGATTAATGGCTACTAATCAGTAATATAAGCATTGCATGTAGCTGTAGGTAATTAGGGTCTGTGGCAATGGTTCACATAATTTTACTTTCCTCCCTAACCTAGGTGAGCCAGTCAGCATGGTAGCTTTAATTCTGGTTGCATGGCACCTTCCACATATAAGTGCAGATATTTACAGAGGACACTGAGTAATACATCCTATATCCTACTCTCAGCTCTAGTACTACTTTTCTTTTCCCTTGGTTCTGTCCACCTGACACCCCTTTTTTCTCTCGCAGTCCCTTTTCCATGCCAGCTCTTTGCAGAAGACGCACCAAAGTGCCCTGCAGGTCCAGCAGAAAGCAGAGGCGTTATTGCAGGCTGGACACTATGATGCTGACGCCATACGGGAGTGCGCCGAGAAGGTGGCGATGCACTGGCAACAGCTGATGCTAAAGATGGAGGACAGACTCAAGCTAGTGAATGCCTCGGTGGCCTTCTATAAAACCTCAGAGCAAGTCAGTAGTTTGTATTTGTCTATTCGTTTGTCATTGTGCAAAAGAAACATTGTGAAGGGGCCACACTTGAAGAAGATGAGGGGAATGTCTTGGAAATACACAGACAGCACTATATAGGTGCCTAATATATATATAATACACAAAAGCCATGAATATCCTGTAAATTATATCCTTATAAACGGTGAGTTCTGATGTCATCAGTTATAAACGGTGAGTTCTGATGTCATTTCTGTCACATGACTCACCGAAACTTGTGTATTATAATAAATAAAGTACCCCCAGTTGTAAAATATGAGGATATTAGAAGTTACCTCGGAGTTTCCTGACCTGTATAAAAACACTCGGCCTTCGGCCTCGTGTTTTTATATGGTCATGAAACTCCTCGGTAACTTATAATATCCTTATATTTTACAAAAGGGGGTACTTTATTCACTATATATATATATATAGGGATAGAGACAAGGGGAAAGAGTTGGGAGCCTTACTGCCTGCTCTTTTCTCATTTCCCCTAAAGAAATAGGGATTGGTAGCAATAGATAATAACCTGATATATTGGGACAGAGACAAGGGATCGTGATGGGTTATTAAACTGGTTATAGACAAAGTCTATGCAATAAATTGCATAAGATATGTTATTGCAGAACAGCCAAATATGATGGATGCCAAGAGCAGGAGAACACTACATAATAGATGGCACGGTTGCAGCCAAGCCCTGTGTGGAGACTTGGTTAATGGGGAGTATTGGGGGACAGGAGCACATTATAACCCCCCAGATGTGCCACAGGTATGCAGCGTTCTCGAGAGCCTGGAACAGGAATACCGCAGGGATGAGGACTGGTGTCGGGGCCATGATAAACTGGGACCTTCCACTGAGATAGACCATGTCATGCCTCTGATCAGTAAACACCTGGAACAGAAGGAAGCCTTCCTAAAGGTCAGTCACTACTATTGAAGTGGAAATTACTGTATTTCTCTGTCACCGAATGACTAGTGTAGCACTTGAAGGATCATTTGTTAAATTGCATTATGCTCACTTATCCCTGGTTTAGGGAATCCAGTTCCCCCCAGCATATACCGAGGTGTGGAATTCTGAGTACTTTCTGCTCTTGGACTGCTCTCTTTCCTTTGGTCAAGTAAAAGGCATTGCTTGGACATAAGTCAAAGAGCTGATTAGTGTTTTGCCATTGCATGGATCAGTACAGGCCAAGAGAAGCTGTTTGAAGCAATTCGATTGAGCATTTCGATTGAGACTCTCTCTCAAGCTGCATTACACTGCCCATAGAGGGAAATGCAATGGCAAAAATCCCCATTCAGCCTTCTTTCTGGCCATAGGAAGGAGAACGGCCCAGGAGCAGAAAATCAGAGTTCTCTACCTGGGGATGTGGCATTGAACTAAAGATAAACTCCTATAAGTTATTGCAGGCTGTTTTTCCCTATTGGTATGTAAAGCTTCACACTAACACATTGGCTTGACAAGCTTTGTTTGCCCTTTTCTTTTGCATCTCTTTTGAGCAGGCTTGTACTTTAGCGAGGAGGAACGCAGAAGTGTTTTTGAAGTACATTCACCGCAACAATGTCAGTATGCCTGGTGTGGCCCCACATACGCGTGTCCCCGAGCAACAAGTTAAAGGTAGGCTGATGGAGAAGAAGAACGAAAGGGTATTTGCACAGTGGAGTATTTCCATCTTAATTTTCCACCAATGCTGGGAGTTGTAGTACAATAACTCCTAGAGGGTAGTAGATTGGATCAGCAGCAGTGATACAGGCACAAACATTAGAGGATTAGGGGATTTAGCACCTTTTCTCTGTAACTCCAGGAGAGGTTCCTGTTAATTAAAGTTCAAAGCTGAAGCTGCCTCTTCTATAGGATTAGGCCGCACTAAGACGCACAACTGAGCAGATTACTAGTTCTGTTCACGAACTTGCTGCCAAAATCCGCAGGGTTTTATTGTGGACCATATATATATGCCAATTGTGTAGCACTTACCTGCATCTCATCTATGAATCAAACAAAAAGAAAAATCATAACAAACAGTGATCAAATCCAAAGCAGGAGATGGTGTGTTAATCTTAACCTTGTACCAACCCTGCCTTCAGCCGTGATCAGAATAAAAGAGCAGATTTGCGTTGTGTTTGTGGGTGTCATTAGATCATATTTGTTTTGTACCCACAGCCATCTTGAGTGAGCTTCTGCAAAGAGAGAACCGTGTGCTGCATTTTTGGACTTTGAAGAAGAGGCGGCTGGACCAGTGTCAGCAGTACATTGTGTTTGAAAGAAGTGCCAAGCAGGTATGGGATGAGATGCCAGCTCTAGGCACTGCCACAAGTATCTTCATTTACTATGCAGAGATATAACTGTTTTATTGCCCAGGGGAGGGTGCTTTGAATTTGTAATGTTATAATTAATCACTGAACATTTTCAGAGTAGGATTCCGATGGCAAACAGTCCCACTGTAGAATTTCCAAATAAATAATCCAAATTTGGAACCAAATATGAATCACTTTTATCTTATATTCCTTTAGGACCAAACACCTATAAAAGCATCCTGCATGGCTGGATATAAATCAATATTGAGGCATCATTGCCCAATATCCAGTATCTGATGCCTTAGCACTTGCACCCTCTTGAGCCCTCTTGCATCTAGTAACAGTCTCCTGGCTGTGAGTTGTCTGACTGTAGTAAGTCTTACTGCATGCAAGTGAGCTCCAAGCTCTCTCACCCTAAACTGTACCACCATAATCAAACTGAAATAGGCCAGATGCATGACGAGGACTGCTTTGGGTTCTGACTAGCCATGTGATGTGCAGCCAAACTAATAAATATTTACCCTGCAGCATGGGGATTTTATAGGTGTCCAGATTAAGTGAATGAACTGACTGATTTACTATTCCCATGCCCATCTAATACAATCAAAGTTTCTTGAAAAATACCAACTGGCTCAGCTCTCTGCCATGCCACTGTTAGCTTCTGTTATGTTATTTAGTCATTAACTTTGCCCATACCCACCGCCAGTCTTTTTTTATGGTGTCAAGTTACCCTATCATACCTCTTTCTATTGATTCTTGCAGTCGCTGGACTGGATTCAGGAAGCAGGGGAGCATTATCTCACTACACGCACCACTGCTGGGGAATGTATTACAGAGACTCAGGAGCTGCTGAAGGAATATGAGGAATTCCGAATACCTGCCAAGGTACAGGATGGGTGTTACTGTGCCATCTGAGATATATTAATTGGTTGTTCTTATATATTTATTTAACATACTTATAGCCATGAGACTGTAAACCAATCAGTATTGAAGACATAGAATAAATAGGAAACAATGTATCAGCTTGTAAAATTTACATTTCCTTCTCCTAAAATGTTATACTTTATCCCATGGCCAGTATTTCAGCCTAACATAAGAGACACTGGCAACACATACAGTAATTACCCTTTTACTATCATTCACATTATTTTGCAGTGCTGTACAGGTATAGTATCTGTTGTCCAGAAACCCATTATCCAGAAAGCTCCATTTTAATCAAATAATTCAAAATTTTAAAAACAATATCCTTTTTCTCTGTATTAATAACACAGTACCTTGTACTTGATCCAAACTGAGATATAATTAATCCTTATTGAAGGCAAAACCATCCTATTCGGTTTACTTAATGTTTCAATGATTTTTTCATAGACAAAGTATGATGAGCCAAATAACAGAAAGATCTCTTATCCAGAAACCCCCAGGTCCCTAGCATTCTGGATAACTAGTCCCGTACCTGTATAATCATGTGTATATCTGTATCCTCTCTAATTTGCTTGTGCTAATGAGCTCTGTGCCCGCAGCAAACGAAGGAGAAGGTGCGGCTACTGATTCAGCTGGCGGACAGCTTTGTGGAGAAGGGGCACGTCCATGCCACCGAGCTGAAGAAATGGGTCACTACTGTGAACAAACATTACCGGGATTTCGCCTTGCGCATGGGAAAATACCATTGCAGCCTGCAGCGAGCCCTGGGGATCTGCACTGAGGTACTAAGGGATTCGCTGGTAGAAAGCACTGAAATTTGTTTTCTGTTCATTTTTGGGGTGAAGTTGATTTAAAGCATGGCGTTTGGGTTGGCAATGCCATGAGGTTTTGGGCTGCACCAGTCAGCAGTACCACACTCTTGTTCATGTGGGCGCAGTACCGGGGTTTCTCTAGCTGTCTGTTCTGCATTGGCTGTGCCATTCAGTAGCTGATGTAAGTAGTATTGTCATGCTTCGGCTGGATCTGTACCAAAATCATTCTACTAATTTTTATTCAGGACACAAAGGACCTGGAGTTAGACATTGTCCCAGCCATTCTGACTGACCTGGAGGTAAAACTAAGGGATCCCAGCCATGAACTCAATGAGGAGAAGAGGAAATCTGCAAGGAAAAAAGAGTATGTGGGCAATGTGGTTATTGTTGGGAAAAGTAATCATCTGAAATGAAGGGTATATGGGTTATAGTGACTTGAATTTCTCCTGACAGATTCATCATGGCGGAACTACTGCAGACAGAGAAAGCGTATGTGAGGGACTTGCACGAGTGTATGGAGGTAATATTCTAATACCTTTATATCTGAAAACATCCCAAGTTCACTGAGTCATGTGAAATATTTTACAGGATATTATGTATAGTACAAAAGTAACCCACATCTGTATTTAACTAAACATAATTGTGTTTTATTTTTTACTTTTCAGTCAATAGTTTCCTTGAAATAACTGCTTCAGAGGCTTGCCAAATTAGTGCTGTAATGCCTATTTTACATGCTGCCCAGACTCCCTTAAGGTGGCCATAGATGTAACAATTACGATCTTTCTTGGATAAGATCTTTCCAAGAAAGATCATTCATTCAACACACACGTGTAGAGCTGAATCGTCAGATATACAGGTAGAAACAATAGAATTGTACCTGTATCTGACGATTCAGCACTAACAATGGTCGATGTTTGGGTCCCTTCAAAGGCACCAGATCAAAATTTTCCGTCCAGCCCGATTGACCAGCCGACCAATATCCAAGTCTTCTGCCGATATCGGTCGGCTCTTTTCCCATCATTCACGCACCGAATATCGTACGAAAATTTGTTTCGTATGATATTATCTGTGCATCTATGGCCACCTTTACTGTCAGTTTGTGACATTACAAGGGGTGGTGATAGCTAAGGGAGGTGTGCATAGAGGAGATTTTTGTGTAAGAAATTACATGTATGGGATCCGTTATCCAGAAAGCTCCAAATTACGGAAATAGAAAGTCAGCAGCTTCCAAAACGCTGTAGCGTCTTATCCCTGGCAGATCGTCATTTAAGGGGATGTATTACTGAACGTAAAAAGGTTCTAACATTCGAGTGTTTGTTATCTGCTTATAGTATACTAGGATAATGTGTTAAGACATCTCAAGTTCAATAACTTGGAATGAGGTAGACACCCCAAAAAAAAAAATAAACAATCAATATGTTGAAACAAATTAGCCAAATGAGCTGATCTCTCCCCAATATGCCCACATTGAGGTGGGCGATATCCGGCTGATACGATTGTGGGGCCTATGGATCATAATGCAGCCAATATCGGCCGTCAGATAATGGGATAGCAGCAGCGAACAGATGCGGCCTCAATCCGACGGGATTTTTAACCCTGCCTGGTCGACATCTGGCCAACTTTCGGGCCAGATATCGATCGGGAAAGCCCGTCGGAGGACCCCACACACGAGCCAATAAGCTGCCGAGTCTGTTGGCAGCTTTTGTCAGCCTGGCGTATCCGTGGGGCTAAGCAAGTAAGTGGGCAGTCATGGAAAATTATTATCTGGTCTGTAAAAAGCAGGACAAGTTAAGGGAATTATTGAACCTTAACAAAGTGAAAGGGGTAAATTTATCAAAGAGTGAAGTTCCGCCACTAGAGTGAAATTCCGCAGCTCTCAATTCATTTCTCTGGGATTTTGAAAGGCGTATTTATCAATGGGTGAAAGTGAAAGTTCACCCTTTGATAAATACGCCTATAAAAATCCCATAGAAATGAATGGAGAGTGGCGGAATTTCACTCTAGTGGCGGAACTTCACTATTAACTTCACTCTTTGATAAATATACCCCAAAGTGTCTAGTTGAAAGATCCAGTCTGCCTCTCTACTCAGTAATGCTGTATTTCTATCAACATCTCCCATAGAGGTAGTTACCTGTTCAATCCCCATAAGTATCAAGGATGATACTGTATGTTTATGCTCATTACAGTGTTGTACCAAGGGAGTGGTATCATTTCTAATCTTAAGTACACTCTTGTGTTTGATAAAATCTTTACATTTTTGTATGGTTTTGCCTACGTAGTAGAAGCCACATGGCAAATAATTACATAAGCCACATACGTCGATTGGCATATGATTCTGTATTTTATCTCAAACCTCCAGAAGGTACCTGGAGGGGAAAAGGATGTACCCAGGGTGTATTTATATCAAGGCACCTATACATTTATTTTTTAAATTAAAAAAAAAAAATCGCCCAGCCTCTTCCACAGATTTCCATAGGAAATCCAGTGAAAGAGCTGGGGGGTGAGGGGTATGGGGCCAGGCTGGTTGGCTGAAGAGACGTCACGTGCCTCACCTAGGGGGGCGTGTTTAGGTCCAGTAATTCCCCTGTTGAGGATTAGAAAGAAATTACGGAAAAGCCGTCTCCCATAGACTCCATAATATCCAAATAAATCAAATTTTTAAAAATAATTTCCTTTTTCTCTGTAATAATAAAAACAGTAGCTTGTTAACTAAGATATAATTAATCCTTATTGGAGGCAAAACCAGCCAATTGGGTTTATTTAAAGTTGACCTGTCAACCAGACATAAAAAGCTGTTTCATTAAAAGTCCTTTTCAAATAAACATGAAATCCAAACTTTTTTTTTAATTAAAACTCATTTAAAAATTTCAGCTATCAATCAAATATTGTATGCCACTCCTCTATGCCTTAGGCATAGAGGCGGGGCAGACAATTACTTTCACTTTCCATTCAGCACTTCCTAGATGTCACTGCTCTCCCCCACATTCTCCAGTTCGTTTAACCATTTAATTGTGTAATCAGTGCATGGGGATAGACATCAGGTTCCTCATTCTGTTGCACAAATAAGACTCTGAGATGAATGATGCAAGGTTTGTCTTAATAACAGTGTCCACAAATGGCTCCTGCCTGCTTGCTATAATTATGAATTCCCAGACTGATGGAAACAAGATTCAAATAACTTATACAGTGTAGATAAAGTTAATTTTTGCTTGATTTTGCTAGCATGATAAAATAAGATTTGGAATATTTTTTTTGGGTGACTGGTCCCCCTTTAATGTTAAAATGATTTTCTAGTAGACTTTAGGTATAAAGATCCAAATTACAGAAAGATCTATTATCCGGAAAACCCCAGGTTTCAAGCATTCTCGATAACAGGCCCCATACCTTTATTGTCTTACATACTGATTATATCAATCTAAAGGGGATATTTGCCATCTTCTGGAGGTTGACAGGTGGAACCAAGTGGCCGCTAACCACATGCTTTTATATCAGGCCTCTTCTCTTTATTTCAGACCTACCTATGGGAAATGACTAGTGGCGTGGAGGAAATTCCCCCCGGAATTGTCAATAAAGAGCATATCATCTTTGGGAACATCCAGGAAATATATGACTTTCACAATAAGTAGGTCTTGGGTTCTTTATGTGCAATTGTATCTTTGCTGCTTATCACTGATTCATTAAGGTGTTATTATCCTTTTCCCTCTGTAGCATCTTCCTGAAAGAGCTGGAGAAGTATGAGCAGCTACCTGAAGATGTGGGCCATTGTTTTGTCACATGGGTAAATGCCGGCTGCACATTAATTGTACAGTAATACTGTTCACTGTATGGGAATCAATGTAGAACCTTCCATCAATATGTATATTTACAGTGCAGAACTGTTTTGTGTACACAGTATGACGCCTCCTGCCCCTCCCCATTTGTTCAGTGTGTTCTTTTATGTGTGCTTTCCCTTGTGCCTTTGAATTTCGTTATGTAAAATTCCTGGGAATTCTGTATCCTCAGGCTGACAAATTTCAAATGTATGTGACCTACTGTAAGAACAAGCCTGACTCCAGTCAGCTGATCTTGGAACATGCCGGGACCTTCTTTGACGTAAGTAGCCGTGTGCCGCTGGGTGGTGGGTTGGTTCCACTTAAATCCTCATTTTTACACAACTTTGTGTTTGTGCTGCAGGAGATCCAGCAGAGACATGGCCTGGCAAACTCCATCTCTTCCTATCTGATCAAACCCGTGCAGAGGATCACAAAGTACCAGCTTCTTCTCAAGGTAAGAACCCTGACACATTAGGTATTTTAGGGAACATTGTCCCAAATTCCTTTTAGTTATTTAGTTATATTATTAGGTACAACTTACTGATCACCCAAACAGATGTCTGCTTTGCCTCCTGATTGACTGATCCACTTTAAAATAATAATTTTCACATTTTCACTTTGTGTCTCTTGCCCAAAGGAGCTTCTATCATGCTGTGAGGAAGGGAAAGGGGAGATTAAGGACGGGCTGGAAGTGATGCTGAGTGTGCCCAAGCGTGCCAATGATGCCATGCATGTCAGCATGCTGGAAGGTACTGTGATGGACACAGTGATGGACTATTTGTTGTTTTTTTTACACATCTGTGGGGTTGATTGTTTATTAGTAGTACACTGTTTAATTTGGTATGATTATAAGGTTGGTATACAGAATAATCATAAGGGAATATTGCACATGAATATCAGCGACAGTCACGGTAAAGTCTAATATTATATAACCACATCGTGAGGACGTATGTTAATATGTATCACTTTTACACAGGCTCACACACGCACTCCTTGGCTTAGTAGTACATTTACAGATAGTGATAAACGAGTAGATTGCTTATGGATATGCATGTTATACCATCCTGAGTATGATAGGAGTACAGGAATAAATTAATAATGAGGCGAGTTGATATAGGAACATTGAGGCCAGATTAACCCATGGAACCTTAAGCAGCAATACACGTATACATATGGGTTGATTATTACAAGTGAACAAGGGGCCACACGGATAGTAAAGGAAATAGTATACAAGATCTAGCAGTTTACCTGAAGGGTTAGTGATTGATATAATACAAAAGATTCATAAGTTTATTTAATGTTGAGGAGGTATGTCATTGTGTTAGACTCTAAACACTAACTCAAAGAATGACACAATAGTAACAGAAAGGACTGAATTGTTTCCTTTATCAATTTGAGTATAATTGGATACAAATCGTACAATAGTAATGGAGTCTGTTTCTATTATCTATCTCGTGAGAATATGTTACATTATTGATGTAAATATAACACTGTTACAAAGTGTCTTGTTTTTAACCTGTGCTTATATTAAGCATAAAAGGAAATAGGTGAAGATTTTTTAACATTGGAATGAGATTTAGTATATGATGTTGGGTAATATGCTTAAATTGGTGTTTGGTAATGACGCTGATCATGTGACATCGTTACAGCTGTTGTTTTCCCACCAGTTAGTAGTAAAAAGGTATTTCCATAGTCAGTTTTGGTAGTTTGAGAAAGGCCTTGGAGTAGGCGGAAACGTTACTCCTAAGCTATTTTATAAATAAAACTTTTTCCATATATATTTTATTTTTATATATATTTTATTCCTTAAAATGTAATCACAGTGCTCAAGTGAACAGAAATGTTTTAAAGGGGAAGTTTTATATAAATGGTGTATTTTTTTTCACGGGATTCAGAATAATTTACCTTTCTTTTCTGCAAAGAGGCAGTCACTGGGCAGGGCCGGTTTGTGGCTTTCACCTTAGTCTGGCTGTGCCCTAACCTGATGCTTTATTGCTAGGATTTGATGAAAATCTGGATGTTCAAGGGGAACTTATCCTGCAAGATTCCTTCCAAGTCTGGGATCCCAAATCTCTCATCCGCAAAGGGCGAGACCGGCACCTCTTCCTGTTTGAAATCTCCCTTGTGTTTAGTAAAGAGATAAAAGACTCCACTGGCCACACAAAATATGTCTTTAAGAATAAACTGCTGGTGAGTGATCCATAGGGGTACGCCTCCTGCAGTACAGATAAGGCAGATACATGGGTCTGTTTACTCTATAATTGTCTCTCTCCCTCCCTTTCAGACCTCAGAATTGGGGGTCACTGAGCATGTTGAAGGAGACCCCTGTAAGTTTGCCCTGTGGTCAGGGCGCACACCATCATCTGATAATAAGACTGTACTAAAGGTAAGTGGCCTTTCATTATTCACTGTTATACAAGGTGGAACCTCTGGGACTGTCCATGGCCAAGAGGGGGCTCATACAAGAACTAGGAGCCATGTGTAGGTGCAACAAAACAAGGGAATATGCCCTTCTGTGTGGATGTAGGGATTGTCCAATAAGGAAGGACAATGTTTCTCTCTGTGTTTTGTTAGTAACCTGAAAGTTATGTACTGGCACATGATTGACTTTTGTCTACTGAACCTGAACTGACTGTGGTGTGCTGGGATCTGATTGGCTTTTGGTATATTGAGTCCTGAATTGGTAGTAGTGAATGGAAACTTGACTGGTTACTGATCTACTGAAACTTTCATGTATCATGAGATTTGATTGGCATTTGGTCTGCAGACCTGACAATGTACTGATGTACTTAACTAAAGTATGATTGGCTTTACGTCTTGTGAGAACTGACATGGTGCTGCTAAACATCTGATTGGCTGTTTGTCTTCTGAGACCTCACTTGATACTGATGTAATGATACTGACTGACAGTTAGTTGACTGAGACATAACTTGTTGTTCTACTCAGGTGTGTTGTTTATTTGCAGGCGTCTAGTATTGAGGTGAAGCAGGAGTGGATCAAGAACATCCGTGAGGTCATTCAGGAACGGATGATACATATGAAGGGGGCCTTAAAAGAGCCAATCCATCCCCCCAAAACACCAGCTAAACAGAGGAACAACAGCAAAAGGTACCAGCCCATATCCTGCAGTAGGGGTACAGATTCATGGGAACGGGCCAGAAATGGGGAGCCAGGCTGGGTCACTGGCTTGAATGTTCCTATATGTTCATTAAGCACAATAGGAGGAGAGCATTAAAGGGCATGTAAAGGCAAAAATATAAAATCCCATTTTTACTTTCTTTAATGAAAAAGAAATCTATCTCCAATATACTTTAATTAAAAGATGTCTACAGTTTTTATCATAAACCTGACTGTATGCAGTGCAATTCCCCCTTCTTTTACTGCTGTTGATAGGAATTGTTAGATGGTCCCCAACTGCTGTGCAGGTAAACGATCATACTTTCAAATGGCAGGGGGAGCCCCCCCACCTTACTTCACAGAACTCAAGCAGCATTGTTGGATTCCCTGTAGAGATTTGTATCCAGAGACGCAGTGCAGTCTCTATATTATGATTATTAATCAGTCTTGCTGTATTGGCTTCTATGGCAGATATTATTTGACTTGTGCTGTTTTGATAATTTATGACGATCCCTAAGCTTAACCTCCCAACTGAAGCCCAGACCACACTGAGCATGTGCGAGTCTTGATATTGCAGAAATGTCTAACAAAGTTACAAGATGACAGCCCCCTGCGCCAACTTTGAAAGCATAAATCATTTGTCTTATTAGGCTGCTGGTGCAGTAAGTTCATGTTTATATTTAGTATACATAATACAGCATTTCTAACATTATTCTATTTTAGACTTTAGTTGCCCTTTAACAATAGCAAAGTCACTTCCAGTATAATCAGCCTTTACCTTACAGATCTAAAGCGCCATACACAGGCAGATTGTGGCTTCCGATTCGTCTCATTCAGTCATTGGCAGCTTGCCCATATATGGGGCAATACCTGACCAATATCTGGCTAGAAATTGGACAGATGTAAAAATCTCATTGGTGCAATAACCACATTGGCTAGATGATGAGGTCCTCCCATGACGGCCTGTATCACCATTGTTGTGATCTGATCGTTTGACACAGGAGTTCCCTCCTTGTAGCCATAGGCTTGTTGATATCTGGAGGCCACATGATTTCCCCCCTTTAACATACAGAAATAATATGGCCACTTATTACGATTAAAGGCCAAGTGTGGCTTTGATTGTGGGGTCAACATTATCAATATCCTTTGCCGCAGGGATGTATTAGAAGATGTCGATAGCCAGGGGGATGGGAGCAGCCAACCGGACACCATCTCCATCGCTTCCAGGACCTCCCAGAACACTGTGGACAGTGACAAGGTAGGTACTGACACCTGTTTCTTCCAAGGCACAAGAAAGGGATAACTGCTATAGAGAGATGTCTGTATCATGGAAATATGCGGGAGCACATTTGGCTTTTTATTGGCTAGTCATTAAAATTCGATAAACTATTTATTGTGTGATTTTCATAGTTATGTTCAGTTTCCTTGGTCCGTTTGGGTGGAAAGATGTATAGAATGATATTTTAAGACCAGCATTGTTATATTGTAAATTAAATACGCACAAACCTTTGGATGTTATCATATTAATTAACTCAGGTAGGACCAAGCCCTAAGCTTATAAAGTGGGAGCCCTGACATGTGCTGAGGAAACCCCTACCAGTACCGAGGATTGCAGCTAGTAACTGTTCCTCGCTCTGTTCCTTTTGAATCCATTACATTTAGCTAGAGTTTGTTGCCTTTTAGTGGGAATCAGCTTATTAAATTGCTTTTATTCACACTATTGTCCATATGTATGCATGCATATTTATTTCCATGTGACTCTTTTGTTTTTGGATCAATTTAAAAGCTTTTGACTTTGGGAGTTGGATACTGTACTAGAACTTTGTAGTTCAGACTGACCAATAAGGTTGCAGTTTTCACAGCCCAACAGTAAAGTGCCTTAAAGGAACAGTAACACCAAAAAATGAAAGTGTTTTAAAGGAAAGGCAATATAATGTACTGTTGTTCTGCACTGGCAAAACTGGTATGTTTACTTTAGAAAAACAACTATAGTTTATATAAACAAGCTGCTGTGTAGCCATGAGGCAGCCGTTCTAGCACAGGAGACACAGTAGATAACAGATAAGTTCTGAAGAATCCCATTGTATACTACAGAGCTTATCTGTTATGTGTTGTGTATCCTGTGCCATTTCTCCTTTTTTCAGCTTTGAATGGTTGCCCCATGGCTACACAACAGCTTCTGTAGATATAAACGATAGTTGTGTTTCTGAAGCAAACACACAAGTTTTACTAGTGCAGCACATTCAATTGTCAGTGATTTTAGTACATTTTTTAGTGTTATTGGTCCTTTAAATCTTAACTGAGTATCATGAAACTCACAGCCTAATTTAATAGTGTTGCTATTGATCAAACTGCTTGCATGAGTTAATATCTCATTTGAATGAAAGCTGGACTCATTAGCCCTCTAAGAAAATCCTGCTGGATAGATCAATCCAATCTCACCCAGTACTTACAGTATGCTGGTACAGAGATATAAAGCTTCTGGTTTCTGGGCTTTAGGATCCTGTCACCGGGTAAGTAAATCAAATCACTCTCAGTTCTTACATAGGTACATAACTTAGCTTATCTGGGCTTCCTGCTCTTGGGCTGCTCTCTTTCCCATGGCCATACAGAAAGCACCTGCTCAACCCCAGTACTTACCCAGGTACAGATCCTTTGCATTTCCTCCTCATGGGCAGCTCTCTTTCACATGGTCACACAGGAATCTCCCCTGGGCAAATCCAATAACCCCTCAGTACTTAGTGCTACACCTGTGAGAAGTCTCCTTGTCTGTGTGTCACACCTGTGAGCAGTCTCCCTGTGTGTCACACCTGTAAGCAGTCTCCCATATGTGTGTGTCACATCTGTGAGCAGTCTCGCTGTCTGTGGGTCACACCTGACAGCAGTGTCTGTGTGTCACACCTGTAAGCAATCTCCCTGTCTGTGTCTTACACATAAGAGCAGTCTCCCTGTGTGTCAGACCTGCAAGCAGTCTCCCTGTGTGTTACACCTGTGAGCTGTCCCCCTGTGTGTCACACATGTAAGCAGTCTCCCTGCCTATTTGTCACACCTGAGAGCAGTCTCACGCCTGTGTGTCACACCTGGGAGCAGTCTTATCTGTGTGTCACACATGTAAGCAGTCTCCCTGCCTATTTGTCACACCTGAGAGCAGTCTCACGCCTGTGTGTCACACCTGGGAGCAGTCTTATCTGTGTGTCACACCTGTAAGCAGTCTCCCTGTCTATGTGTCACACCTGACAGCAGTCTCTCGCCTGTTTATTACAACTGTAAGCAGTCTATCCGTGTGTCACACATGTAAGCAGCCTCCCTGTGTGTCACACATGTAAGCAGTATCCCTGTGTGTCACACCTGTAAGCAGACTCCCTGCGTGTCACACCTGTAAGCAGTCTCCCTGCGTGTCACACCTGTACACAGTCTCCCTGTCTATGTGCCACACCTAAAAGCAGTCTCCTGCCTGTGTGTCAAACCTGAAAGCAGTCCGTGCCCTGCGCTGTCAGATCTTTCGCTTCCTGCTCGTTCCTCCCCGGGTAGTTGGAACAGCACCCTAATTGCCAGCGCTCTCTCTGCAAATCACAAGACAGCCCTGACTCCCATGTGATCCTGCTGCAGGCTCCCAGCCTCTCACTAGTGTCACAGCGTCCGCCCAGGGTGAACAGATCACTAGGGGCCAGGGACCCTCACTCACAACATGAGAAAGTGGCTGAAGATAGATAAGGTGACAAAATCTGTAAGTAGAGCAACTTTTCTCTCTCTTCCCTTCTCCCAAGGGGGCGCACACTGTCCCCACAAGCTGGGAGTACTGCTGCTCCTACAGGGATACATAAAGGGCTTATTGTTGGTGAGTTTCTCCTTAAGGGGGAGGACACAAGGGGAGTCAGCAGAAAGATTCATTTGTTCATGGAAGTCTTTATCCCACACAAAATGATTTGTCTTTTTTAACTCTTAAAGTGTTGGCTTTCTGTAGCCCCCAAATGTCACTGACCAGCTAGAGGGCTGTCGTAGCCAAGTAACATCGGGAGGGCAGCACCTGTAATGCTCAGTACTGTCTTTTGTTCTATGTGACATGCAGTACCACTTTTAACCTGTTCCTGGGTAACAGACTGCTTCCATAGATAGCAATTGGACAGCTCCCCTGTCTGTTGTAAAGGAAAAGTCAAACCCAGATGCAGTAACGAAAGAAAGAAGTAAAAAAGAGCAAGGCAATGGGGTCTTTTGCACTGGGACCTGCTTGTTGGATGTGAATCAGCTGGCCAAGCTCCATAGCATTTGCACATCCCCTTTACACTCACCCTCATCATCCATCCCTTTCTGAGGGGATCCAAACTCAAATAGAAAATAAAAGTAAACTTACTCAGAGTTCTTTGGTTGCACTTTGCTTTCAGGTGCACCAGTAAAGGAAAAGCAGCAGTCTCCGACACACAAAACACAGAATGAGTGTCAGCGTTTTAATATATTGTTACATTGCTTATCGTCCTGTTTAGGGCCTTTCCAATTCTGCTGTCTGGTTGCTAGGATTTCATTATCGTAGTAACCAGGCAGCAGTTGCAGTTCCAAGTCTAAGAGATGCAGAACAAAAATGAAAATAATGTAGATACTAAAAAAAAATGAATTGCCAGTTTGTCTTATTTGCAGTGTTTCTTCCATTACAAAGTTTGGAATTTAATTATCCAGGCCCCTCCTAAGGATTATGCCACTCCCACCGTCCCCCTCCCTGTCCCTTTGATGCATACACAGTTTTAGTGCCACAGGAAAATGAAGGATCCCCATCCCAACAAACTTACACTTTAAATGTTCTATTAACCCTTTCACCATCAGACAAATTGACTGAGTTGTTGGAATCTAATAAGTGTTGGCTTGGCAGAAACAATTCAAGCAATGTGACCTCGATAGTAGCAATTGGTGGGCTGGGAAGCTTCAGCAGGGAATGGAGAAGAAAAACTGCCTGTGTGGGAACTCGGCCTTGGAAGTGAATGATACACAGTTCTGCAGTCGCAACTAATGACGGATAAGTTATCTGTGACAACATGCTGTAGGGAAGAGCCAATAGCGCATTGTGATTTGATCTGGCTGAAAACTCACTTCTCTTTGGTTGCTATGCTTAGTGCTCCCAGCAACCAGGTTAACTGTGCAGCCATGATTTTCTTAGCTAATTGTCCCATAATCCTTGATGGGAAATTATCTCAAAATAAAACACAGAGAGAATAATGCCTTTAATGCTCTCAGGCTGCAGAGTTTGCGGCCCTGGCTGTGTTGGAGGGTAAAGTCCAGCAAGATACAATCAGTAATTGGGGAGACGCCTCTCTACCAAGACAGAGCTGTGCCTGTAAAGGGTGGTTACACTGTACCATAAAGATTTATAGAGTGAGTGAACTCTCTGTTCCAGTCATTAGTCACGTGGCCCCAGATTGTGACTCTATGGCTGCTTGATGCTCTGGTTGAGGTTTCTTAGGGGCATTTGCCTAAGTAAGAACATAAATCTGACCCCCAAATACATTTGAGGTTTTAGTGCACCCATGGATTTCTCGTATGTGGTTGATATGGTGGTAATAGCTCCAACAAGAGGGTAAACTTGCTCTTGGCTCTTGGAATCTGGGAAGATCAGGCATTATAAAGTTTTAGACGTGGACACAGTGCCAAGCAGCAGAATGTAAGCCAGTCGGAACTGTCAGAACAAAGTTGCAGCCTTTGGTCTGAGTTGCTTCTCCTACAACTGCATCTGATTTCAGCTATAGCATAGATCTTAACTGTCCAGCCTGCTACCCTCCAGCTGTTGCTGAGTTACAACTCCCTGCACTCTCAACACTTTGCCTGTCTATGGAAGATAACAGTTGTAGTTCAGCAATATCTGCAGGGCCTGCAGACCCAATATTGTCACCTTAGACAGTGTCCACAGCATAAAGTGCTCAGCATCAGTCTGCAGTCACATCACCGTGAAGGGGTTAAGCTGCACCAGGTGCCATGGAGACATTATTATCTGCTGAGTGGCAGTGATGTCAGAGGAACCGGGAACACGCTGTCCCCTCCTGTACCTGCAAATCAGCTGGGGGCCTAAACAAAGGGCACGATCGGCAGGTATGTCGATTATTAACCTGGGGTGCAGTTATAGAGCTGAGCACACTTGGAACAGTTATAGAGATAAGAACATGGAGCAGGTATAGAGCTGAGCACACCTGCAGCAGATATAGAGCTGAGAAGACTTGGAGCAGATATAGTGCTGAGCAGACCTAGAGCAGGTATAGAGCTGGGCACACCTAGAGCAGGTATAAAGATGAGAATCAGGAGTAGGTATAGAACTGGGTACACCTGGAGCATGTTTACAGTTGAGCAGACCTGGAGCAAATATATAGCTGAGTAGACCTGGAGCAGATATAGAGCTGGGCACACCTGGAGCAGGTATAGAGCTGGGCACACCTAGAGCAGGTATAAAGATGAGAATCAGGAGTAGGTATAGAACTGGGTACACCTGGAGCATGTTTACAGTTGAGCCGACCTGGAGCAAATATATAGCTGAGTAGACCTGGAGCAGATATAGAGCTGGGCACACCTGGAGCAGGTATAGAGCTGGGCACACCTGGAGCAGGTATAGAGCTGGGCATTCCTGGAGCAGCTATAGAGATGAGAATCGGGAGCAGATATAGAACTGGGTACACCTGGAGCATGTTTACAGCTGAGCAGACCTGGAGCAGATATAGAGCTGAGTGGACCTGGAGCAGGTATAGAGCGGGGCACACCTGGAGCAGGTACAGTGCTGGGCATACCTGGAGCAGGTATAGAGATGAGAATCGGGAACAGATATAGAACTGGGTACACCTGGAGCATGTTTACAGCTGAGCAGACCTGGAGCAGATATAGAGCTGAATGGACCTGGAAAAGATATAGAGCTGGGCACACCTGGAGCAGGTATAGAGATGGGCACACCTGGGGGCAGGGACAAAAGTGGAGACATCCATTCTGTCTCTTTACGCCATAGTCGTGTCAAATTTTATAGCTTAGTGCTGTCCAACTGGCGGCCTGCAGCCCCCATTACAGTCTGGCTGTAGTGACAGCGTACTTTGTGTATGAGACATTGTCATAAATATAGAGACAGCAGTCTGCTGCACAAAAATCCCCCCTCTGCAGGCACTATATATGTAAAAATGCGCACGCGCAATGACTCGCGTGTGCTTGTGGGTATGTGGGTAGGACCATGGCTGGTGTGAATGCCTGGCCCTTCCACATTTTTATATGGGGGGGGGGCCTGGCGACTGTTATGCCACTGGTAAGAGTAATCAGTATTGAGATTAACTGGGTCCTGCATTGTTCACACCTGTAAACACTGTATCATTCACACTTCAGACCCAGACTGTAAGTGCCCAAAATGTTCACCCCTCATACAGACTGTAGTAGTGGTGCCAGCAATGTGTCACTGTATGTAGTACTGTATAGTTGCCTCAAGAGGAAATTTTGGGCAAAATGAAGCTCCGCATATGTTTTTACAAAAGCAATTTACCACCAGTAAGAAAGCATTTAGAGGAGATTAGTCACCCGCAAAAGAGGAGATTTATCTGGTGTGCCATCAACCAGGTCGCCATAGACGTAACAATTACGATCTTTCTTGGAAAAGATCTTTCCAAGAAAGATTGTTTGTTTCAATACACAGGTGAAGAGCTGAATCGTCAGATATACAGATAGAAACAATAGAATTCTACATGTATCTGACGATTCAGCACTAACAATTGCCGATGTTTGGGTGCCTTCAAAGGCACCCGATCAAAAATTTCCGTCCATCCCGATCACCAGGCCGATATCCAAGTCTTCTGCTGATATCGGTTGGCTCTTTCCCCACCATAAACACACCGAATATCATACGATATTATCTGTGTGTCTATGGCCACCGAGTGGTCCTGATTGGTTCTGACAGGTTTTCCATCTCCTGTCCTGTTCTGTTTAATCATGTGCTGGGGGTTGCTGTGCTATCAAAGGGGAGGATGAGGCATGTTGATTTAAGGATATGTCAACTTGTTTCACATTTGAGTGATATCCCTGCAGTGAGCACAAACCATTTGTTTCTTTCTGGTGTGCTACCACCATTAATGTGGTCTTAAAATGATCTTAAAACTTGTTGTAACATGGGTGTGGTTTAAAGTGGGTGTGGTTAACACTGACTTCCATTAATAGCCCTCCACCAGGTAGTCCAGAAAAATTCTGTCCCTGGTAAGGGCAGCACCCCACTGCTTACCAGCGGAGGCAAAAATGCTACTCCCGGTAACTTTTTCAAAACTGAAAATTTCTAGTGCAGAGAGCGCTAGCGTTGTGGACATCCCTAACCCCCTCTGGAACCCAGGTGGGCATCCTTGAGAGCCTTTCACTTGTAGTGGGTATTTAAGAAAGTATGTTGTAGCCCTATTCACGCTGCTATCATTACACAGAGTTCCATAAATGTGGCACCTATCCAGGTCCGGACTGAGTATTAAAATAGGCCCTAGCATTTCAGGTACACAGAGGGTCAATCAGCCCACACAGAGGCCCAAACAGCCCCCATCAGCCCACTAAATACTGACTTTCTATGTCACCTTACAGCAGCCCCTCTGGCATTTGCCAGAACCCACAGATTGCCAGTCCGGGCCTGCACCTATCGGTTCTTCAATGCAAGTTTTGGTGTGTTGTTAATTTAAAGATTGGAGCACAATTGTCGGTTTACATTTTTACAACAAGGAATTGAGATCCGGAAGCCACAAGTTTAGAAAACTTTTGCCCCAGGAGATGAAGAGACGTGCTGTTGGTCTGTGGGCTGGTAACGCTGGATGAATATATCATAGTATTGTTATATTTAGAGCCAGACAAACTTGCTTGGTGGCTTTTGTGCAGACAGGGCCGGCCCTCAGCACAGATAATAAACTACTCATTTATATGCATGCTGCATTTTGGACAGAAAGCAGTGTAGTCTTTGTCAAGCAATATCGAGATTTAATATGTTTCCAGTTGTAAAGTGGTGGACAATCCCATTGTCCATAGACATTAGAGGTCTTGCTGCAATGAGACTAATGGAAACTGGGGTTTATTTATAACTGTTTGTTGATATGGGCCACACCGCCGGCGGGGGTGGAGGGGAGGCAGGACTCAGAAGTCCTATCAGAGGCTCTCTTTCAAACTAGGGCCTGACTGCTGATAAAAAGGTAGACTTCCTGATAACGGGGAAAAGTTTGGGCAGATCAGGGGCCTGACAGGTGAATGGGACCCTATAATTCCTAATGGAAACCATGTATTCAGGTGGACTTTTCCTTCACTGAAGCCCTTTGTACTGGCCGATATCCCTATGCAGGAGCCACATGGGCTCAACAGGCATCCAATTATCTGTCTTCCCTGGCTGACATAAACAATACCATTCTAGAGCTGTCCCCCCGCCCCATATTTTTTCTGGAGTTGCCTGATTTTAGCTCCATTCCCCTGCTCTCCCGGCACCGCATTCCCTCGATTTTTCACAATTTTACAAGGATTTTATTAAATTCCGTGGGTGCCTAACATTTAGCACCCCGAAGTGCAAACAGACTTTCCTTCTCCTCACTGGAAGAACCCTGGACTGGTGCAGTTTTCTGTTGATAGGAGCACAGGCCCGGGGTTTCAGGTAAGTCCTTACAATTACTTTGGTGTGCCTAACATTTGGCACCCCAAATTGCAAACAGACTTCCCTTCTCCTTTAAAACAAAGAATTATTTACAGGTGTTGGTTAATTGGCTGGGGCTTAAACAGGGTCAGACAGGGCCAGTGGGACACCAGGAAAAAAATCCGGTGGGCCCCGCCAGTCCCTGTGTGAAGCCTTTTTTGCTGCCTCTGGCCCCCCGGTGTGTCCACAAGAACAAGAATGGGGGGGGGGGGGCTCAGCAGGGGGGTTGGAGGGGACTTTGTATCCAACACTGGTCTTAAAAGCTCCCTACTCTCTCACTAGAGCTCCTGAGTTATGGTTAAATGCTGCATGGTGTTACTACGCAGTCAGACTGTTTGCTGGTGGACTTGATTTTAAATGCGCTACAAACTTAGAATGCAAATAGATAGTGTAGGACTCAAGTACAACGGAGGGCCTTGACATAACATGTGAGCTTAGATATTTTGGCCAAAGTGTGATACTAACACCTGATATTTTGTAATAGTTATTATTAAAGGCAAACCATGCACTGGCAAACGTTCCCCTTCTTTTTGTGTACAAATAATGGCTTACTTATCATTTATAGCAGCTGGTCAACTCCAGAATATGGGTTAGACCGAGTTCTGGCGATTTCTTTCTGTATTTTGCGTACCCTCATTACACTTGCCCAACACTTAACAGGGGTCCAGGGTAAAGGGATCAACGTTAATCAACGGCAGAAATAACATTAAACTGGACCCACCTGTCTTTTCTTGAAGGCAAGATGGAGACAGTAAGACAGTATGAAGACAGCAGGGCAAAATGGTGACAGCAGAGCAAGATGGAGATAGTAGGACAATATGAAGACAGTTGGAAAAGATGATGGTAGACAATATTACGCCCACTTCTGATATGTATACCATTATGTAGATATAGGGAGTGAGTCCCTCTTAATGATATCACAGTACATTGGGAACAGAATCTGTGCAGTATTACAGGTGGGTTTGGGGTAAGTATTGATTATGCGGGTGCTAACAAAGTACTGTTCTGATCCCCCTGGAAGCACACCATTGGCTCTGGTTTTCCCCAAAAATGGATTGGAAATCTGCTGGATGTTTTGTAGAATGCATTTTGTATGTGGCATATGCTACTTGTCATACTGGTGATCCCACAGATAAGTGGGTTAGTTGTGTGGCACAAAGATAACAAAGGATTCTAGTCAAAGCTAGATCTTACTATCCCCTTAGCAACATCTTTATAGAATCACCCCCACTCCAATAGTTCCCATTAAAATTGCCTTTTATGATGATGTCAGCTTGGGCATTTTTTGATTGCTAGGGACACTGTCCCCAGCAACCAGACAATAGCCTCGAAGGAAGATTGCGAGTTTGACTTGGAGAGGGCCAGAAAAAAAAGATAATGATAAATAATTGGTACAAACATAAAGGCTTGTTGTTAATATTATTCAAATTAGTTAAACTAAAACTTAAAAAAGATGATGTAGTTCATTCTGGTTTCTGTGCTCATTGATCCTAACAACCAAATGGGTAGAGGCAGAAAAGGGTATTAATCCATGCCACATGTACATGGGATGGCAAATCCCTGTGATTATGTGCTAGGCTGAGCCAGTCTCCTTTCTCTTGCAGTTATCTGGAGGGTGTGAGCTGACGACGGTTCTGCAGGATTTTATTGCTCTTCACAACAATGAGCTGAGCATACAGGTGGGACAAACTGTGGAGCTACTGGAGAGGCCAAGTGATCGACCTGGATGGTGCTTAGTTCGGACTACCGACCGGAGCCCCCCTCAGGAAGGGCTGGTACCCAGTAGTGCCCTGTGCATTTCTCACTCGCGGAGCAGTGTTGAAATGGAGTGCTTCTTTCCTGCAGGCAAAGGTATGATCTTTATTGGAGCAACTGTTGCAGAAAGAGGGGTCACCACACTAGAGGATTGCACTGTAATATCATTCCTGGCTGGGGATAATAGGACTTGAAATTTTGTTCTGCACTAACCCTGAAGCTAGGTTCCCCCAGCTGTTGCTGAGCTACCGGTACATCTTACAGCATCCTAGCAACAGCAAAAAGATATCTATTTCTATTGTCTATTCTTCTCAACTACTATATGTCTCATCTCCTCCCAGTGGTCTCTCTACTCCCTAACTTCTACTTCCCCTCTCTTCTTCTGTCCTTCATCCCCTCTGTTCTCCCCTACTTTTTGACCTTACTCTCCCCCATTCTTCTCTTCCCTTTTTATATTTCTCAACTCCTTCCCCTTCCCTCTCTTTCCTTTTGTCTACATCCCCTCTCCTTTCCATTTCTCCCCCAACTGTATGCCTTACTCGTCCCATCCTCCCTCTTCTCTCGCCTTCAATATTTCTCATCTTCTCCCAATTGTATCTCTACTCCCTAAAACCCTTCCCCTCTCTCCTTCTGTCTATCATCGCTTCTTCTTTCCTTTTCTGTTTTCCCCCAACTGTTTGGCCATACTCTCCACCACCTTTCCTCTTCTCTCCCCTTCTTTAATTCACCTCTTACCCCCTTGGCTGTTTACTCCCTAATCCCCTTTCCCTTTTCCTCTCTATTATGTCTCTTATCCCCTCTTCTTTCCTTTTATCCTTCACCCTACGCTTTAAGTTCTTCTTTCCCTTACCACTTCCCCCTCCAGTGCATAGCCAATAAGTATTGGGGGCCGCTATGTGCCACTTATACGGCCCCCTCCAGCGCTCATGAGTACATGTTGTTGTGACAGGTCAGCAGTTTAATGTGTTGTGATTGGACAAGAGGCCTAGTGGTAAATTGGTGACTTGGGGTAAAGGAGTAGACTGAGCCAGTTATGCTAGAGGGTATTTATGCCACCTGAATTGGTAGACTAGAGAAATAACTGAAGCATGGACCCACTGGGAATCTCCTGGTACCCTGGTGCGCCAGTTCAGTCCTGGAAAAAATACAGATTTATTAATTCTCTGTAAGTTTGTTCACATGTTTCACTCAATCCATTGCTGCCCCATGAGCACCACTAGAGGGTGCAGCTCTATTATCTATTTCGATGCTATGTTTTAGTTCTCTGCTAAGTTGTTATGAAGGCCCAGGAAACACGTGCAGCCCAGTTAGGGGAAGGATCCTGCAGTGACACTATTAAAAAAAAAAAGAGAGCAAAATGATACAGAAGGGGCTGTTTAGCAATGTGCAGTCTGTCCCTTACATAGGATGATGGTGGGGTTAATTGTTGTTTAGGATGGTGCCAGTCAATGTTAAAAAGAAAATAAATTTACTTTTAAAAAACACAAGTGCTCTTAAAGTTATGAAGGCATAGATCTCATCTTGTTCTAGGGCAGAACCAGAAGCTGCTGGCCTAGGTGCTTGCAATCTGCTGATTATAAAGGACTGTGGGACAGGGAGCTTACAATCTACTGAAAGCCAGGAGCTTGTAGAATGCTGATGTACTGAGAGGGGTGGGACTGGGAATAACCATCTTTTTACATATTAAGGACATACAGTAATGAGTAATTAGTATCAACAATACCTCTGCACTGAGTAATTAGTATAATATGTAGGTGACACCTCCAGCGAATTCCGATACATTCCCCTCCCTTCCTTCGTGGTTTAACCCCTTTACTGTCAGTTGGCACTTGTAAGCCTGGCACCCCAAGGATAGTATGTTATTGCTACAGCTGCACCCAGTCAGACAGAGCGCCGGCCAGGCCTTTAGGCAACCCGGCAGGCCACTTTGGCACTCGTCGCAGCAGTGCGCAATCGGGGACGCGCATGCGCAACCGCGCGTAACCGGGGACGCACGTGCGCAACCAAGGACGCACGTGCGAAACCATGCGCAGTTGTGCGCAAAGCACTTAGACTTAGAGTGCACCCACTTTTCACGGAGGTAATAATTGCCGTACTAGGGGTAGGCTGCATGCGAGGTACTTGCCTGGCGCCCCCAAGCCTTGCACCCTAGCCACGTGCCTCTTCTGCCTACCTCTAGTTCCAGCCCTAGTCGTCTGATGGGTCAGTTATGCAGAAAATTCCCATCCTGCTTTACTGTGTCTGACCCAGTTACCATGCCCTAAATATCTGCCTGGCATGGAGGGGTGGTCGATATGCTGAGCAAGAGACATCAATAATACTTTCCTAGATTCACATCTGCTTGAAGAAGGGGCAGACGGTTTGGGTTGTATGGGGCCACCTTTTATCCTGTGGGTTTTGTCTGAAACTGTCCTTGGTGAAAGTACAAATTTCATTTTATTACGCTGTGAGTAGTTCTCCATGCTACACTTGATTGGCCAGTAGGAATATGTGGGTTTATAGACCAGGGGTCCCTGCATGTAATAAAAGGATCTCTTCAGCTATCTGACCTGACTTTGGAGCAGCCATACAGGGCGCCTGACACATTGAACATGCAATTCCCTGTGATGATGGAAACTGTCCTCACACCTTCTGAATAAACATATCCTTAATCTGCTCTAGATATACACAGATGTCCGATTTGTCCTGCTTGGCCCAAAAACAAACGATTATCCCTGGAATCTGCTCAGAGGACAGACAGATTCTTCCTGAGTTGCCCTAGCCGTGGCTGCTTCCAGCCCACACCTCTTCCATCCCCTCCTGGGGTTTATAGCAGTTTGGCAGCTCCCGCTTGGTCTGTTTGAATTTGTTTCACTGGTTGTAACTAGTTCTGTGTTGTGATGTTTTCATTCAGTGCAGTCCATTGTACAGCACTGTGGCATATGTTGGTGTACTATATACAATGCCTCAGTGGCACAGGAACTGGAAGTGCTGTTGACTTGAGTAATAATATGCATTAAGCCATGTGTTCTCCAACAAGATCACTGCCATTGTCTCACCCCAGGGTAAAACACATTTCTACTATTATCTCCCCTTTCCTGTTGGTTCCTGCCTGATAAGGTTTGTAAATAAATCTCAAACGAACCATCAGATCGTCCATCTGTTACAGTGTGAGCTGTTGTGTTATTTTCGGCACTAGTAATGCAGGGAAGAGATAGCATTCATAAAGTGCCCCTGCTTGTGGTAGGTGTCCCTTGTGCAAGTTACTGTGCAATTACTGCCAGTGGAAGCTGCTAATCACCGGGCACTATGTTGGCATGCCAAGCTCCTGGGTACCCTTTACAAATGAACCTCTTTCTTTCAATTTCCCCAAAATTTTATTGGTTGATTGGTTTCCTGGTTGAGGCTGTGTGACCACTTTTAGAAAGCAACCAGTTCCAATTCTATAGTGAAGTTACACTATGAGGTGCATTTCCCCATTGCGTTACTGTGACACCAGAAAGCAGCACTGCTGAGCTCATTAAGCACACAGAACATTGGTGCTGCTCACTATTCAGCATGTTCACCCCAGAATTCTACATGGACGGCATTGCACCCAAGCACGTAATGTTTTGCACGTCCCTGCACTGTGGCACATGACCCACATGTGACCCAAAGGATTGTGGGCTTTTAGTCAGCTGGCAAGCAAAGAAGTCCCTCAGCTGAAGCATGAGTTCATGTTTCCAATTGTGTGCTCAGTAAATAACTCATGTGCAGGGCGAGTGGCTTGGCAGCATAACAAACAGGTTGCCACATCCTCACTGGGTTTACCAAAAGTTGTCATTAATAGCAAGTGTATATGGTATGAGGGTCCTGGTAATGAGGATCTCCATGCTGGAAGCCTAATGCATGAGAAGCACCACACTTGGTTTCTTATTAAATACAGATTGCCTAATGTTTCTGAAACTCTACCCTGGATGCATAATGTTTGAAGAGTGCCATGTTTGTGGTCAGGTGTTTGAGGAGGACCACCCTTGGTGCCAAATGCTTGTGGAGCAGCTCTCTTGGTGCCTTATGTTTGAAGACTTCCAAATGTGATGTGTAATGCTTGAGGCAGGGCCACTATTTGAAATCATAGGGCCCCCAAACTGCTTAGATAGTTCCTGACCAAGGTCAGGGCCTTACGCTCAAGGAACTTGGTGCCTGATGCTCGAGGAACACTATGCTTTGTGCCTAACACTCAAGGAATACCACACTTGGTGCCTGATGCTTGAGCAACACCACACTTGATGCTTGAGGAACACCGCACTTGATGCCTGATTCTTGAGGAACACCATGCTTACTGCCTTATGCTTGAGGAACGCCACACTTGGTGCCTGAAATGGTTCTCTTTCCTCCAACTAACACCAGTAACATCCCAGAAGTATGCATCATAGTTAACAATTCCACTATCACCCCCACTCCCCAGGCCCGGTGCCTTGGGGTTATCCTAGATTCTGCCCTGTCATTCACTCCTCATATCCAGTCACTTATTAAATCATGTCACTTCCACCTAAGGAACATATCCAAAATATGATCATTTATCACCCAAGATGCTGCCAAAATTCTTATTCACTCTCTCATCATATCGCGTCTAGACTACTGTAACTCTCTTTTAATTGGCCTCCCCCTCCAGAGACTGTCACCTCTCCAGTCCATAATGAACACTGCTGTGAGGCTCATACACCTCAGCAACCGCTCCTCCTCTGCCACGCCATTCTGTCAATCCCTGCACTGGCTTCCGTTACAAATTCAAATTAATGACACTGACTTTCAAAGCACTTCATAACTCTGCCCCACCCTACATCTCTGAACTCATCTCTATATACTCACCCATTCGCTTACTACGCTCCTGTACTGACCTGCTACTCAACTCTTCTCTCATTACCTCCTCACATGTTTGCATTCAAGACTTTGCAAGGGCTGCACCCCTCCTCTGGAACGCTCTCCCACGGTCTGTCCGACTTTCTTCCAACCTTTCTGCTTTCAAGAAATCTCTGAAAACGCATTTCTTTCGAGAAGCCTACCCTCACTCTGCTTAACTACCAAACGCAACACCACATACAGTACCACATTTCTCACCCACATAATTCGATCTTGCCCACTCCCACACCTTGTGTATTACTCCCTTCCCTTTAGACTGTATGCCTATGCATAGGGCCTTCCTCACCTTTTTGTACCTGTATTGATTGTGATGTTTGTTACTCCATATGTTCTATGTATGTAATTCATGTGATTTAGTTGTATAATCACATTTACTTTACAGTGCGCTATATAAATACATGTTAATAATAATAATAATAATAATGCTTGAGGAATGCCACACTTGGTGCCTGATGCTTTAGGAACACCATACGTAATGCCTGATGCTTAAGGAGCACAACACTTGATTCCTGATTCTTGAGAAATACCATGTTGCTGCTTTATGCTCAAGGAACACCACACTTGGTGCCTGATGCTTAAGGAGCACCATGCATGGTGCGTGATGCTTTTGGAACACCATGCTTGGTGCCTAATGCTTGAGGAACATTATGCTTGCTGCCAAATGCTTGAGGAACTCCACACTTGGTGCCTAATTCTATGGAAGCAACACTCTTGGTACTTGATGCTTAAAGATTGCCATACTTAATGCTTAATTCAAGAGGAGCCATGCTGGATGCCTACTTCAGTCTGTAGTTCAGCAATTGCTGGAGGTGTTAATGGTGGACAACAATGATGTATGTGTGCATTCCCCATTAGGTCCCCCAGCCTTCCAGCATTGCTAGGTATTCTGTTTCTTTTACTCCTTTCCTAATATAATAATACATTAGAAGTTCTGATTTCATGCCATTTAGGGCCCCCTAATCTCATATTCTGCAGATAGTTCACAAGGCCCTGACATCTGATGTCCAGCAACACTGGATTCTGATTCAGTTTGGCCTCACACATACCAACCAGGTTACCATAACACATTTTTAGAATCTAGGATCTGTATATGTAGGGCCTGTATATGTATACATATCTGTATATGTATATGTTTTTGTTAAGTAATTCTATCCATTATGACTATTTTTCAGCAAAATTACACTTAAACACACAGCTTACTATAAATTGTGGGTCTGAGCTGTTTATTGGAAATGGGTTATCAGTGTGTTTAGGGGCTGGTAGTGTCATCATGATTGTCCTGTCCAATATGGGATACAGGGGATACAATGAGAGAGTGCCTGGCAATCAGATAAGTGCATAAAGGATACAGAGGATACAATGTAACAGTGTCAGACAAACAGTAGCACTGGAATCCTATAATAAATCCTATAATAAAGACCCAGGTTTACCTACAGATATAGGAGGTTGATGGTTGCTTCGTTGCTGCTTGCTGTGTCCTGTGCCTTTCCTGATTGAGTTCTCATTGTGGAACAGTTTTTGTCTCTGTGATTTTAGTAATCCAGCCCGGTTCCTCCCCCAGTCCCTAACTCCTCCTGCTGTGCAAGGTAACCAGCCTCCCCAGTGCTCAGCCCAGCCAGTCTGTACTGTGCAGTCACTGGGATACAATACAATACATTATAGGACTTTCCTGGTGACACTGGCTATGAGAGTTGCTGGCACAGGATGAAGAGTGGCACTAGCAAGTATCCCTCTGGCTCCTGCCTGGGATGGCTCTGTGCCCGGTGCTGCTGCTGTTTCTTTCCAACAGGTGAGTAAAGATTTGCCCTTAGTGAAACCCATAGGAGATCAACACTGATATGATTTTATGTCCATAGGGGATCAACACTGAGGTTGTGTGTCCATAGGTGACTGACATGAATAACATTGTGGGTCGATAGGAGACTGACACTGGGGTTGTGTGTCCATAGGGGATTGACACTGGGGTTGTGAGTCCATAGGTGACTGACATGAATAACATTGTGTGTCCATAGGGGACTGATACTGGGGCTGTGTGTCCATAGGCAACTGATACTGGGGTTGTGTGTCCATAGGGGACTGAGTCTGGGTTTGTGTGTCCATTGGGGACTGACCCTGGGGTTGTGTGTCCATAGGTGACTGACTTGAATAACATTGTTTGTTCATTGGGGACTGACACTGAGGTTGTGTGTCCATAGGTGACTGGCATGAATAACATTGTGGGTCGATAGGAGACTGACACTGGGGTTGTGTGTCCATAGGGGATTGACACTGGGGTTGTGAGTCCATAGGTGACTGACATGAATAACATTGTGTGTCCATAGGGGACTGATACTGGGGCTGTGTGTCCATAGGCAACTGATACTGGGGTTGTGTGTCCATAGGGAACTGAGTCTGGGTTTGTGTGTCCATTGGGGACTGACCCTGGGGTTGTGTGTCCATAGGTGACTGACTTGAATAACATTGTTTGTTCATTGGGGACTGACACTGAGGTTGTGTGTCCATAGGTGACTGACATGAATAACATGTCCATAGGGGACTGATACTGGTGTGTGTCCATAGGGGACTGACACTGGGGTTGTGTGTCCATAGGGGACTGATACTGGGAATGTGTGTCCATAGGGGACTGACACTAGGGTTGTGTGTCCATAGGGGACTGATACTGGTGTTGTGTGTCCATAGGGGACTGACACTGGGGCTGTGTGTCCATAGGGAACTGACACTGATAAGGCTGTGTGTGTCACTGTGGTCATGGCTGCTCTGCTCCTTTCCTTTACTGGTATAGGCTGGCAGATTGTTTGCTCTTTCACAGAGGTTATTCATTGCAAAGACTAACTAGGCCATAGGCTTTTACCATGGTGTGCACAAACTGTTTACACGGAGAGCTGGTGCTGTGTTACTGATCAGTTTGACTTGTTTATATCCAAAATTACTAACTTTAATGCAAGTAAATGATAGGGAGGTTTAATAACCTATTGGTTGTTGCTGTGCATTGCTGGGCAACAGCCCTTCAGTTGTACCCAGTTTGCCATTCAGGGTTACTTTGCCTTTAAAATTAATTCCATTTTCATTGGTGCCCTTTTGGCACCTTATATTTTCAATCTGAGCACAGTTTTTAGTATGCATGTGTCAAGTGTATGGTAGTATGGCTGTTGTACAATACAGCTCCCAGCATCCTCAGCTAATCAAAGGCAGTGGGATACAAATGGCATTGCCATTGTAAGTTTTTAACTTTGAAGCAAATTTTTTTAAACTACCAACCCCCCCATGTTAAATTTCCTAGCATTCCACAGCAGCCAATGAAGTTCAGTAAAGGGTATAATGGGGGTTGTGACCATACACACACCAACCTATACAGTTCAGGGCAGGTTAGCTGGTGGCACATACATTCCCAGATGGTCGAGCACTAAGGTCAAACTGCTCAACCAATTCGGCCCATGTAGTGGGCCAGTTACACAACTACCACATATTTGTGCATTCTAAGATGCTATTGAGCTGTCAAACAGCCAGGATATGGGCCATAAAAATCTCAAACAGAACCACATTTGCAGTTTACGAATGCCAATTGGAGTGTTCTGCCCTAGTTGATCTCTGTATAATGCACAAGAGCCTTGAATATCCTGTACATTATATCTTTAGAAACGGTGCTTAGTGATGTCATCCGTTTTAATTGGAGCTTAATGGTGTCATTTCTGTCACATGACTCACTTGTGTATTATAATAAATAAAGTACCCCCTGCTGCAAAATATGAGGATATTAGTAGTCACCTCGGAGTTCTATGACCTGTATAAAAATACCCTGTTTTTAAATGGTCATGGAACTCCTCGTTAACTTATAATATCCTTATATTTTACAAGAGGGGGTACTTTATTCATTATATAATACTCATTTCTGTGCACCCATTTTAGCTTCCATTGTCTGTATTTGTGCAGCAGCAGTATGTTAACCCACCAGTTGTGTTACTAATGTTTGGGTGCAGTGCCAGCAGGAGGTGCCACCCAACACATCCCAATCCAGATTATTGGAAGCCTTTGTGGATTTTGTTTGGTTTTGGGATTGAGTGGGATTGTGGGGGGGGGGAGAAATGAGCAGCTCTGTAGCTATGTCCAGTCACTGCCAAGTCTCACGTGTGACTTTAAACACCAGCTCCATTCCTCAGTGATTCTTGGAAATCTGTAACAGACAGCGGGTCCCAGCAGCACAAACAGATCTCTGGCCAGTAGCAGCTGATACCAGCAATAAGTGGGAGGGGGTGTCTGTCAGTATATGGAGCTATATAGGGGAGCTCATCCTAGAACTCTGATGGTAGGGGTTGTAGTTCAGCATCACCTGTTTGGGTTGTTCTTTACTGAGTGTTTACATCTGCAACATACCAAAACCTCATTTTAAGGTCAACCCTTTTAAAGTTTTTTTTTTACTTGAAACTTGTTCTCCCATAAGAGAACAAAGGGCACCTTTACTGGCAGCTGTTCACCTGCAGAGACACCCAGCTGTGTGCACTAATGTGCAATAAGAAGCTGAATAGAGTGTGCACTCACTGCATGGGGGGGGGCAGACTGGGTATTTGCTCCCTTAGTACCTGTACCCCTTTAGCATCTATACACCCACAGCTGGGGCACAAGAGGGCACATGAGTGGATAAGGCTTGCCATTTGCTACTTTTGGCCCTTGCACTCTCACAGCTGGAGCCCAGGAGATTAAGTTAATAGATCAGGCCCAGCATTCCTCCGTCTGTGTCCTGCTTTGATGTGCGCTTCTCCCCAGTGGCTTCTTTTCCTCACGCCATCAGATTTCCTCATCACACAGGGGCTGCTTTCTATTAGCCAGCGATTACGCCCCACCAGTCTTTTATTGCTCACGACTGCAAGCTCTAAAGTTCCCTACAGATTAAAGAGAAAACCAACCCTTCAATTCACTTTAAGTAAGTTGCTGCTGGTCTTTTTTCATGTGTGTATTTTTATCTAATCCATCAGTGTCAGAGGGGGCATTGGGAGGTATAGTTCAATACACGAATGACTTAATCCTGGGCCTATAGTCTTCCAGTTTGTGTAAACACAATGGTTGGTGTCATGGTGCAAGAACAAGCCACAGCTCACAGCTAAACAAACTCACTAGATGTTTGTTTAGGGAAAACCCATCTGAAAAATGTATTTTTTTGTATGTAGCAGCACACTTTCCCTTTATAATAATAGATGTATTTATATAGCACTGAGCAGTTCTTAACTGGCAGAAAAGAAGCACTCGTGCAACGGCTTTATCACAATTACCGGGCAGCAGGAATGGGTTCCCAAAGTGATGCTAGTGTAGAGCTCAGTGTTGTACACTGGTGAAATAATGAATTCACAAGCTTTCTGTAGGGCTGTGGAAGCCAGTAGGAATCCTGGGAAGGAAAGTTGGGCACATTGTACAATAACACTATCAGCACTTGTGCCCCTGCATCTCTTTGTATGAGGGTCTCTGGGAAGAAACCTGTGTCCCCTCCAGCCTCTCTCCGCTTGAGATGTTCTGCCCTGCTGTGAGCGCTTGTGCCCTTGTGAAATTCATATTGTTCTCATCAGTGAGTGCAGCTGTTTCCTCCCCAGCTGGGATGGATTTACTCCTGGCTGTTACTCTCATTCACCCAGTCAGGTGTGCGCCCCCGCTAAATCTATAACTGCCATGCAGTTAAACCTAACTGTTTCTTTCCTTACTGAATAATTGCAAGCTCTTCAGAACAGAAACCCCATTACTACTGTGTACTAAATTGGCACCACTTATACACTGTATCCTGCTCATCTGTATTTATTAAACCCCTCTGTATTATTACACTGCTTTGCTCTGTAAGCACCACTAAGCCCTGGCGAGCATTATAAATTCACATACACAGTTACCATAGTAACCAGACAGTTATAAAGGGAATTGTAGGTCAAGTACAGGATTGTTAGCCAGTGTCTAATCATGATAAGCCACATGCAAGTGCAGAGAGAGTGAAATTATAGCTCCTCTACTCATACTATACACACTATTGTCCAATTATTGCCATTTCTGTGAGGCCTAGACATCTATCCCAAGAACATCTTACTAACTTACCCATGGAGGACTTATCTCAATAATACTACATACTGGGGTTTGGGGCCAGGGCTACATTATGACAGATTGCAGATCAGCAGGTAGAACAGGCAGCTGGTATCTGTTGGGGCAATAGAGAATGACAGGTAGGTGGTCAGACCTGTTCCGCCACATTCCAGTTTCTCCCCATGACAAAAAAGAATGAGGAAACCGCAGCCCCAGTGCTGGGAATTCTACCCTTGTCATTCAGGAATTTTCTTACCAGTGACTGAGCTTTGCCCGGGGAATAGGAGAAGGGAAACTCACTATTATTGTGAGGACCCGGCAGGGTATGAAAGCTTTCCCTCTGGGAGGGAAGTTTCGCTGTATTGTGTCAGGGAAAGGGCAGTAAAGCAAACATAAGTTCATGCTGAGAATATCCCTAACCTGATGCGTTGCATTGCCTGTATCTTTATGGTGACTGCCACCAACCACTGTCCAAAACTGTGTTTTTGGGACCCGTTGATTTTTAAGTACATTGGTGCAATGCACTGGCCTATGGATTGTAGCAAATGGAAAAGCTATAGAGCCCCTCTGCTGCTAGAAAGAAGAAGGAAAGGTTCTCTTCTTAGTATTAAGGTTATAATGGGTTAATATCAGCCCTATTAATAAACAAACCCCTCTTGCCACATTGTTTCAGTTTTAATCCACATCTGCGGCTGCTTAACTCTTGAGTAAGCGAAAGCGGCTTAGCGCCAGATATGTGCAAAGGTGCCAGGAATTAGTATTAGTGTCACGGAGCCTCGTTATTAAATTATCCCCTTTGCACTAAACCCTTTAATGGGATTATTCTGATTAGAGGATTGTATTTTGAGATGGAATAATATCTGATTTACCCTCTGATTTCAGTTTAAATTTCATGTTTAAAATATTTCTATTTCATTTTTATGCACCAATGGCACAGTTACTCCTAAAAAGTCCTCTGTAACGAAATATATCCAGTTTCATGAAATTATATATTTTAAAACCACTGCAGAATTGTTTGTTTTGCTTTGATAACATTACAGTTCAGCCAAGTAATTCTATTAACAGCTCAGAATCCTGCACTGATATCAACAATTGGCTTCAGATGCCTGCCCACTGTGACAGAATGCGCTGTTATACAGATAGCTAGAATCTCAGCCATAAAGCAGGTCAGGACTACTGCTTACTTTGGGGATCATACAGGATCTGTGACGCTGTGACAGAATGCGCTGTTATACAGATAGCTAGAATCTCAGCCATAAAGCAGAACAGGACTGCTGCTTACAATGGGGATCATACAGGATCTGTGACAATGTGACAGAATGCTCTGTTATACAGATCTCAGCCATAAAGCATGGCAGGACTGTTTGAATTTTAAATATTTATTTTAATATCCGTCTGATGTGTTTGCACCTGAATTGCTGCAGCAGGATGGACATGTATTGAAATGACTAGAAATTCTGCAAATTCAGCACTCTTCTGAATATATGAACTGCCCCCCCTGTGATTATCCTCCCCCTCCCTGTGCAAGTCAATATTTATTTTCTCCCCCCTGATTTTAATCTTCGTCCCTATGGGGGCAGAGCAGATCCAAGAGGGCAGATGGCAAGGGGATCAGTAGGATTCTGCTTGTCCATCATCAGCTCCCTGTAAAAACTACAAAGGAGTAAGAGGAGCCAGCGTGGCCTAATGAGGAGCAGACCTGGGCGAGTTCCTCCAGTTTATCTCTGTGACTTGTGTAATCTCTGCCATGTGTGTGCAGCAACAGCAGCATTCTGTGTATATGTTTATATGTACTATATCTATAATATATACAGGAGATCTGAAGTTGAGTCTTCCCTAACCAGTCCCAAATGTAACCCCCCCCCCCCCGGGGTCCTGGCACCGCTCCTGTCCCTGTTTGGACTCTGACCTGATTATTATCTATTTAGAGAAAAATACAGTCAAACTTTCCCACCTGTGAGCAAAGCATTTGCCTCCCCCTTCTTCAAGGACAAGTTAAAAAAAATGTTAAATATTATATAGTATTCCCATGGTTGGTACAATTGTGTGTTTGCTTAAGCTAAACAAGCTGCTGTGTAGCCCGTTGCAATTCTGTATTTCTGTCCAATGCTGCCACAGGGTCTGCATCCTCAAATCCCCCCAACACCACCACTGATCCCCATCCCTCCTCTGGCCAGTGATGGGGGGACTTTGGGCTGTAGCTGCTCATTTTGTAGCTGAGTTGGCCCCAACACACCTAGGGGCCAATTCATTAACTTCAAGTGAAGGATTTGAAGTAAAAAAACTTCGAATTTCGAAGTGTTTTTTGGGCTACTTCAACCATCGAATGGGCTACTTCGACCTTCGCCTACAACTTCGACTTCGAATTGAAGGATTCAAACTAAAAATCGTTCGACTATTCGACCATTCGATAGTCGAAGTACTGTCTCTTTAAGAAAAAACTTCGACCCCCTAGTTCACCATCTAAAACCTACCGAACCCAATGTTAGCCTACGGGGAAGGTCCCCATAGGCTTGCCTAAATTTTTTTGGTCGAAGGATAATCCTTCGATCGTTGGATTAAAATCCTTCGTATTGTTCAATTCGAAAAATTTAATCGGAACGGTTATTCCTTTGATCGTTCGATCACAGTTTTTGTGCTAAAATCCTTCGACTTCAATATTCGAAGTCGAAGGATTTTAATTCCCAGTCGAATATTGAGGGTTAATTAAGCCTCGATATTCGACCCTTGTTGAATTTGCCCTCTAGTGTCAGTAAATTTAGCAAAAACTTTCCCAAAATAGAAGCCTGAATAATCTGGATCATAATCTGTTCTATTACCTTCCCAGCAACATGTGGACCCAAAAGTGCTAAACATTGTACTTTCCTTTCCTCATTTTAATTCTGAATCTTTTGCATAAATTGACAAAGCAGAATGGTGGCTTTGCACCTGCACATGTAACAGTAGTGAGCCATTAAGTAGCAGTGCAGAATGCAGATTCAGACTGTTCCCTGTCTTTGTGCCCACGGCTGTTCTTTGGCACTGCAGCTTTTCATTGTGACTGAATGTGAAAATGATTTACAGCCAAACTTGTGCACATACAGACCTGTTTCTTCTGAACAGAAGCATTGAAGTTTAATAGATTAAGTATTTTACTGCCTCACCATTACCTTGAGTCCAGTTTCACCATGCTGTGGCTTGAAAGGAGCATTGACATCCCAAATTTCATCCCCAAACCCTGGTTAGAAGGCTCTGCACGGATAAGTGTCTTTTTCACTGCAAGGCTAGGGAGGGTTCCTTTTCCCTATTATCCACTAAAGTGTTTCCCAAGGAATCACTGCACCCCCCCCCCAAAGAAGAGCTAGTCACCTGCATAAATGCAAACACTCTTATTGGTTGCCAATAAAGTCAGATAACTTTTTGTCTAAATGTCCTCAGTTTGTCTAATGAGCTCTGCATTCATTCTCACTCACTCGGTTACATACCTGCTGGGAGCAATAGAAATTCTGTGGAATAAGATGTTCTGCAAATGTTTGTTGTTCTGAGAATGTCAGAGGTTCATTGTGACAGCAATCCACAGTGCACTACCACAGCAAAGATTTGGTTGTACTGTTCCTTTAAGAGAATCTGATAAGAGCACGCTTGTGCTCCTGGGTACTAGTATGGTATCAAACCTAAATGCAAATGTGATATAAGGTTTAGTGCATTTGGGCATTAACAAGGGTTAACTTTCTCTAGAAACCATGTAATATAGTGCAGAGAAGGGGTTTGGGGGAAATTAACTAGAGTAGTTGTACCTGCATGGTCATGTGACTGTCTGGTTACAGCACAGCAGTCCCGCCTTGCTTTATGGCAGGGTTTCTAGATGAGTTACTTCTTCTCTACTATGCTATTTACTAAACTGAGGATGTCAGGGGCAGATTCATCAAAATGTGAGTAAATAAAAACTCATCCATTTATTCATTCCTATGGGATGTTTAGAATTGTATTTATCAATATGTCGATAGTTAGAACTCACCAGTGGTGTAACTATAGAGACACCACAGTTGCAGGAGGGCCTGTGGAACATCCTCCTCCCCAGCCCCTCTCTTACTGGCGAGGAAGGGAGACGCAAGTTGGGGAGGGATGAGGCGGAGTCAGGGCAGGACATGGGTGGACGTGGGAGGGATGTGGGCGGGAGGATTGGGATAGGAGTGCACTGGGCCTCTCTGAAGGTTTTTTTGCAGGGGGCCCGGCGCACTTTAGTTACACCACTTGAACTCATTTGATAAATACGATATAAAAATCCCATAGGAATGAATAGAATGTGGGTGAGTTTTTATTTATTAAGCTCTAAACTCACATTTTAATAAATCTGCCCCTTAGCTGAGGTAGAGCAAACAAAACCCTGTCTTAAGCTGGCCATAGATGTTGAGATTTTTAAAAGATCCGATCCTCATCGTGAGACCACTATTTTCTGGGAACGATCATACAAATTGACCATCAACTAAAAAGACCAATTTGCCAGGAAAACAAAGGGGAGCTGCCTGCTTGGCCCTGCAAACATAGAGAGATTGCACTGGGGCCGACAGATTTTTTGACCTGGCCGATCAATTTCCTGACAGATGTCGGCCGAAAAATCATAAAATGTACGATCGTTTGAATCCCACTAACCGCACGATAATTTCAAAGGATTGGTCGGACTTCGATAAAATCGGTCGTTTGGCAAGAAGAATCGTCGCGTCTATGGGGAGCTTAACCCTATGCTGTTCTCTGCAGATGCCTGGGAGGGAAATAAGTTAGAGAGATAATGAAGTTTAGTTGAAGCTTAACAATAAAAACCAAATATTTTTACATTCATGTATATAACCCAAACCTGTCATGTGACAGATAACTAAGCAAGCTCATCACAGAGTCTCTGCAAGTTATGTACATAACTATGTCACTGGGGATTCATTTGTATTAACCTGCTGCCGATGTGTGCAATGAGCTGGAAACAAAAACAACAGTTTCAGTGTAAATATTCAGTGGAAAGGGTCACAACCAACATGTTCAGGGCAGCTGATAACTTTACCCGTCCTGTTGACTATTTGCCCCACTGGCTAGAAGGGCAGAACTGAACTGCTGTTGGCAGGTGGAACTGTAGCAGGAAGGTCAACAGACATTGCTGGTTCTCCCCAACCAGTCCATAAACCTGGAATCACCTGCACAATGAAAGGAACAAAAGGTAAATAAATGCTGCACACAGTTGCTTGTACTGGAGTCCTGGTTGCTGTGAGAGGCAATGCGACTGTCTCTCATTTGCTGTCACTTGTCACTGCTGCTAATTCAATGCAAACTGCATGCTGCTGGGAGAGCAACTGCTTGTTGCTATGCTACCTGCAGAAGTTACCATTTTTGCCCTTCAGCACTGGGGTACTCCAGTGTACATTGGCCCTATTGTATGAGAAAGGGCCCCATGACAAGCAGATTATTATAGGCTGAATGTTCCTGCCTTTCACTCAGAATGATGCTGCTTTACATAATATTACACATAGTTCTAAGTAGCATTTTTACTCTGGAAAGAATTGCCCTTTAAATCCTGACAGTGATGGGGGGTGACATTGTTAAGCTTGATGAAAGGACAATACCCTCTTTCTCCGGTATCTGCCTTCCTGCTGGATGGTTCCAGCTTAGTTTAGCCAATCAGTAACCTCTCTGGCCAGGCAACACTATAACTGCCCATTCATTACCCCTCCCTATGGGTCACACCACACAATACCCCAAATAATCAAAGGGGCAGCAAGACTTTCTCATGACACAGGGATCTCACTGAAACATTCATCTGTCCTGTTGGGGGGGGGGCAGAAGCTTTATGGAAATAGAACATTCAGTATCGATGTGAGAGGGAAGTCTGTCTGTCTGCCAAGGCCCCCACAAGCATTCCATAAATAAATGACTCCTGATTGTTTAATAAATCATATTCCTGTGTCTTTTCCTGCTAGACATTCAGCCCACTGTTACATCAGTTGTTGGCTCCTCATGGCAGTTCCATAACCTGACTGCCCTTACAGTAAAGAACCCTTCCTATGCTGATGGTGAAATGTTATTTCTTCCCTCTCCAATGAATTACTCATTCCCCCTTTATGGTAGGAAATTTCATAACCTGACTGCCCTTACAGTAAATCAACCCTTCCAATGCTGATATCCTTTTAATTGGTCATTCATTATAGCCCTTTTTTGGGTCTGGCCACACGAGCAGATTCGGGGAGATGTCGCCCCAGCAACAAATCTCCTCTTCTTCGTGGGCACAATCTCCCCAGAACTGCCTTCCTCCTGCCCTCCGCTGGCTAAAATGAAAATCGCCTGGGGGAAGGCACACGTGGCGCTTCAGTTTCCGAAGTTGCCCGAAGTTTCCTCGTGAGGAAAACGAAGCGCTGCGTGTTTACTTCCCCAGGTGATTTTCATTTTAGCCGGCAGAGGGCAGGGGGAAGGCAGTTTGGGGAGATTGTGCCCACGAAGAAGAGGAGATTTGTCGCTGGGGGAGATTGTTACCCCGAAGAAGAGGAGATTTGTCGCTGGGGCACTAATGTCCCCGAATCTGCTCGTGTGGCCAGACCCTGAGTTAATCGACTAATGGCCTCTTTTTCGGGGCGACAATCTCAACGAACTCCCTTCCCCCAGCCTTGCACCTGCTAAAATGAAAAATTGCCTCGTGGACGACTTCGGAAATCGAAGCGCAGCGAGTGCATTGCCGCAGGCAATTTTCATTTTAGCAGGGGTTAGGCAGTTCGGGGAGATTGTCACCCTGAAGAAGAGGCGATTAGTCGCCAGGCAACTAAATCTCCCCAAATGTGCCTGTTTGCTAAAGCCCTTAGGCATCTGGTTTTTCAAGCTTGTCCTTGAATATTTACTTTTCTCTGAACTTATCTAGACTCTCCTGTGTGTTTACATAGATAGGTACCCAGAACTGCACTCATGCAGAACATGTGATCCTAGCAAAACTTTATACACAGGCAGATTATTATGAATCCTTTGAATCAATTGGCATCTTATTTACAGCAACAGCCTTTGCCATGGCTGATACATTTCACACTATTATTTGCTTCATTGTCATTATATAGCTATACCTTTACCTTTAACTACATGGAACTTCATTTGCTATGTCTGCCCATTCCACCATAGTCCCCAAGGCTTTCTGTAGTGAACAAATGCCAAACTTTCTCATGTGCAGATATGACCTCCTTGATCTGAAGGTCTTCCAAGCACCATGATTTAGCCCAGGGCAGTCCTGAGTTGCAGCTCTCGGAAGGGTTTGGGATCGTTGAAAATGGGGTGGCGGTGCAGGGCACATTTAGGTGTAATGGGTGTGTGGTTAGGGCATAGCTGGGGTGCTGGTTTGCATTTTCAAATATTGGCAGATATCCATTTCCAGTGTCATTAAGGGTGAAGCTGCTCAGGAAGGCTCTTGGAATATGGCAATGCCGTTTCACACATGCTAGTGTGCAAGTCCTCACATATGCACGGAATGATTAGGGATTAATTTTGTGTGTTACAATTGCTGTTAATATGTGCTCTGCAATGTGAGGTGCCTAATGAATTCCATCAGAAACTTAGTGGAGATGTCTGGCTGCTGGGATGGGATTTGGCTTTTCAGGAACTAAAGGAATCCACTTTTCCTGTGCTGTTTGGGGGAATAGTGTGTGAATCTGGATGGGTTCTGGCTCAACATTATTGGGTGTATTTTGCACACACTGCCAGGATCAGTCCTTCAGCAAATCCCAAAGATTCAGCTCAGCCTGTCGCCATTAAACTTGCCAAGCCCTATATAAAAATATTTTTTTTGTCTGTGGGTAAGTGGCCTTGCCAGAAAAGGAGTGTGATTTATTGTGAAATAAAGTGAGATGTCACACTGTCTGTCACTGAACTAGTAAATATATATAGAGAGAAGCTGGAGCTGCCATATTGTTTCCCTTAAAATTGTGCCTTCACTTTCACTACTGTTACTTTAAGAGTGAGTCGTGGGCAGGACACTGTAAAGGAGATCTCAGGTTTCATCTTCCCACCAGGCACCAGCCTTTACCCTCCTTGCCTGCCCCTGGCAGCTTGTCCTCTCAGCTGTTACTGTGTCCTGGTTATCAGTAGAACTGAGTTATCTGTCACAGGGTTTACTGGAAAAAGGGGAGTAGCAAGTGACTTCAGCAGAAGGAGGGAAGCCAGAGAGATGTTGGTGGGCTTTGGTTCTCCTGTTCTGTAGCAATTAACCATTTCCCTCCCACGGCAATGAGGTACAGGCTCAGGTTGGCTCTGTTACCGCCATAGTATCAGTATAGTATCTTGCACTTCCAGAGCAATGATTTACAGGTCCAGATAGGGGAGCGAAACAAGGACAGAAATCCTGTAATTATAAATGTATATATGTGAATGAACACTTCTTTGTGATCATGTGTTCTGACCCGCTCTCTGTTCCCTTCTTCTTTAGATTCATTTTCTGTCTCCACTGCGGAAAATGGAGCGAAATCAGAGTCCGTGGCGAATCTGCAGCCCCAGGCCTCCTTGAATTCCATCCATAGTTCCCCAGGTCCCAAACGTTCCACCAACACCCTAAAAAAGTGGCTGACGAGTCCTGTAAGGCGGCTGAACAGTGGGAAGGCAGACAGCAACATCAAGAAGCAAAAGAAAAGAGAAGGGCGGAACCTTGGTTCCCCCAGAGCTGGTGATGAGACCACCCCACAGGGTGACAGCGCAGATGAGGTAGGTATGAGGAGGGGGTGGGAATCAATATCCCATAAGGCATAAGGTCCCTTAATACTGCAGTCATAAATCTTCCCCAAATAACCTTGGGGGCATTTGGTACTGATAGAGTTTATTTCTGTTGATTTGAACCATAAACTATGTAACATCGAATGAAGTAGTTACATTTGGCAATCAATGATTTCCTCATGGGAAAGTGTATTTCCTGCTGCTCATGTCACTTACTCAACTTCCTTTCTGGCAATTGCACAGCAGCCCTGTCTTGCTTTATGGCACGAAGTTTACATCAAAGCACTAGTTGCACAGGCTCTGAACGTTATTTGAATTCAGTGTCGGACTGGCCCACCGGGATATCATGAAAACTCCCGGTGGGCCTCTTGCTTCTATCCATTTGGCCTATTTCATGGCAATTCCCTATTTCTTTATGTCAACAAAGAGGCTTAATAATGGAAAAATGGAGAATAGTATGTAGAGAAAAGAGTCTAGGAGAATAAAGGGGTTGAGTGAGGAGAGGAGGTATAATAGGGTGGAAAGATTTTTTGGTGGGCCCCTGATATCCTAGTCCAACACTGTTTGAATTTACAGCACTGCCATCTAGTGATGCTTATGACTGACTGGCTAGCAGAGTCAGAGGAGAGACAGAAAGTTTTAAATGCATCCATTTCCAAATAACTGGAAGTAACCCTTTAGATCTACAATATCAGTAGTATTTAAGTGATATTAATTATATGGTGACCTCATCTAATATATGCATTTGGCAGACCTCTCTTTCTAGTTGTGTCAAATAGAAAAGCTGCTCTGTTCCATGACTAGTGACCGTGTATGTGTTGGCTCAGAGGGGAGAGTGGGAGTTACAGTATGGGGGTGGGGCAGATGGAGGATATTTCCTACAGGACAATGAGGGTTATTCATATCTCTATACCAGGCTGGTCAGGAGGTTATCACACAGAAACTACAGCTGAGTTCATGTGAATAGGGACAATAAAATGTTAATGACAGGCTCCAATGAGAAGCCGGGAGTTCCTCTCCTTATTATATGCCTTCATGTACTGGGGAGATGAGGATAACTTCCTTCCTCTGAGTCACTGAGATTATTACTTTGTATCTAATGCACTTGTGTTTGTTACTGTGACATCACTGGAAGCTACTGGGCACCACAGCAAAACATTTTAGCCTCCCAAAACTTAGATTATTTAACATATTGCAAGTTACACTTCACTGACATTGGAGAAAGTCTGGCTCTACTGTCTGTGTCGTGGGGTCCCAGCTGGTGGGTGTCAGTTTCCATTATTCACCTCTGTGTCTCAGATGTGACTTGGGCTGTCCCCAAATTGACTATTTCTTTGACGTTTCAGAAGGGGAAGAAGGGATGGGACGAGGAGGCTGACGATGAATCCCACACACCGCTCCCTCCACCAATGAAGATCTTTGATAATGACCCCACTCCTGATGACAAGGTATGAAGGCCACATTATAAATCTAATAATCACTGTGTACCAAGACTCAACCCAGCAGATGTTATGTATAGCTGTTGCTACACTCAGTAGGCCAGCTCTTGGTAAAGGAAAGGAAAGTTTGTTGAAGGAAGATGCTGATCAACATGAGGACGCCCCTACTGTAACATATGACTGCATGTGCTGTGGGTGTATTGGTGAATTATTTGGTTTATGTTTGTATCCATATATCATAAAGTTAGGTGCCATCACTGCAGCTTAGGTTGAAAAAGACACAAGTTCAGCCCCGCTAGGACCTTATTTAAAGTGATTTAGCGAAATGTCTCAAAATGATAATTTGGGTAGGAAAGAGATTGTGTCCGGAATTCCATGCAGTGACCCAAGATTCATCTCAATTATGGTTTTGTTTTGAGTAATATTCAGCTCTCCAGAATTGACTCCCAGTCCAGACCTTGTCGGCCTTCACCTTGGGCTGCACAGTGCACCTATTTCTTCCCCAGTGTTCCCGACCTGATGATAAAAATTTGTGCATATGCACAAATGAAGGGGAGGGGACAGGGGTGAGGCAGTGGGCCTAGGGGCGCCTCACTATCCAGCTCTGACTTTGTGCTTTAACCCATCTTAGATAAATGGGACTTAGTGTGTTACATATCATTTGGGAGCTCATAGGCTGTCCATTCAGTGATGGCAGAACTGCTGTTCTGCGGCAACTAAGGCAGGAAGGCTCAGAAGGAATGTGAGTAATTGTAAGACACTCCCTCGCTCTATGTAATGACTTTTCTCCAACTACCTTATCAGTTTGTCCTCATGATACCAACAGCCTCTTGAGTCATATCCCTGCTCAGAGGGTACAGAAATGTCCTCGGTCCTGTAAGTCATAATGCAGAACCCACTGCTAATCTACCGCTCACCCTAAAATACTTCTTCAGAATTGGTTGCTCCTTCCCTTTCTAGGATACTTTTCCATACAATAAAACTAAGCAAAGTTACCAAACAATACCCTCTGCCTACCTATAAACTTGACTGCCTCTCAGAGAGAACTGTTTCAGTCCAAAATCCTTATGTACGATTAGCCCTCGGCGGAACTGCTTGAGTATCGGGCTATTCTGATGAGCATTTATCCAGATTTTGCCTCTGTCCCCAAGGCAGCTGGTATTTAATCTCCTCTACAAAATAATATATTTAACCTTTAACCAATGTGGATCTTTTATGGGCTGCGTTGGGGCTCTGAGACCCGTTCTCTTCAGAGAGAATAGCTGCAGCTTTTACATTTCCTTCCAAGGGATTTTCTCAGTGCTGAGTTAAATGGATTTGCTTGGGATTTAGGAACAGTACTTTTCTGGCTGTACTGTGGAACAGAACAATACAGATTATGTAAATCTGTACAGTGACCTGCTCGGTTTAGTTGAGACAAAGGAGGGTGCCAGCACCTCTATGGTGTGGGGGTGCCAGTATCAATAATGTCTATGCCATGGTCTCTAGTTACTACAGAACTAACCATTCTACCCTATGCCAGGGTTCTCTCTAGCTTTACCAGGGCCCAGGAAAAATTGACATTCTGTGGCCATTCAGTTACATAGTAGAACAGAAATGGGACAAGTCTGGCCAGAAAGCAAAACATTTGAACACACATGGCTTTAACCTCAGTCCCCTCATGCATTGAGGAATACAGCCTGTTAGGGTGCCAGTTCCGTCTCCTTCATTGACAAGGTCATATAGATGTATTATTATAACCTTGGAATCGTAGATTAAAAGCATTATTTCTGGGCTATATTTGCCCTTCAGCAAAATGAACCTGACAAAGTCCTTTGGGACTTTCCTTGGCAGGTACCAAGTGCCTAAAATCCAAGAAACATTAGTCAGGTTAATTAACTAACAAGAATAATGTCTTTGTTCCACCAGTATCACCTGAGTGCAGGTAATTTAGTGTCTTATGCACTGGATCAAATCATACACCCACTTTCCCTTGAATTTGATGCAACCTGTTTGACCTCCTAAAGGGGGACTAATGCCTGTAATACAAAATATTTGTTAATCATTTCCAGCCCCCCCACCCCAGGTCATTTTGCTTTTCTTCTTGTTCCAGAGGGTCACCGGATACAATTTAGTATCATTAAGTCTAAATTATAGTTGGTCCTCTCCTTATTAATTACACAGCATGGGGCATTACTCGCTACTGGAACTTATTTCCATTGTTTATGAGCAAACTGCAAAGGAATGTGGAAATGATATCCGCTGGGTCATACTGATACCAGCACCTCTCCTCCCACAGGACATCCAAATCTACAATACACAACTAACAGGGACAATCATCTTATATCTGCTTTCTAGTGGGATGTAGCCCATACTTATGAACCTATGACTAAGGGATAACTCCCGAAACGCGTTAGGTTTTTACAGCAGTAACTTCAATAAACCCATTTTCAGAAGTGCCGTCTGCCTGTCGAGTCTTGTAGCGTTCACAGTGGGGACACTGTTTGACTGAGCACCTGGTTTGAGGGGAGAGCGGTGAGCAGTTGCGGTCTCTTTTTGTTCTTTTATCTGTAGCCCATACTTAACCTGGGGTCACCATCACCTACCTAAGAGGAAACTTTTCAGATGTAACCCTTGGGGGCCATCCAGCAATTAGCTTTTCTAATGGTAGCCCCAAGAATTCTCTCTCTGATTATCTGCTTTTGCGGTAGAATCTGTTTCACAGAAAGGGTTAAATTTAAGATTCATTGTTGCACGCATTCCGCTTCTTCCCAAATCTGTGCCCATCACTAACCCTGCTGACAGTTTGCTCCTTGCCTGTAGGCTGAATATTTGTTCCCCACTAATTGTTTTTCCTCATTTCTTTTCTCTAATGCCCCTCCTTCACCACTGAATCCTCCTGTCTCTTGCCCTCTCTCTGCTGTGCTTCCTGCTCACCTGCTTTCCCTTTATGTGCCCTGGCCTACCAGTCCTTGCTTGTGGTCCGGCAGAGCTCAGCTGAGGTGCCCAGTGCGGCTGAACTGGTCACTGCCATAGAGAATTTGGTCAGGAACAAGATGGTAAGTGCTTTGGGAATGGCAAAGGATTAACCCTTTTAGCACCAGGCGGAACTAATCTGCTTGCTATTCTGTGTCCTGCTGTGTCTTGTCTCTGTGCAGTTAAATGATGTATCATTGCACATAAACCAGTAATATCTCAAAATATAAGAACTATATTAGGAGAATTTCTTCTTTTGACATATTCAGATTTGTTTTCTTTCTGTTAATGTTTTTATGAAAATTCTGGTAAAGTAAATTCAGTATTCCCAGTATTTAGTGCAATTAAGCAGGAACATCCTTTGCTTTTAGCCTGTACAGAGAGATACCAAAACACTATGTCAGCATAGGCACAATTCAGCAGGAACAGCCCCTTATTTTGCTCATAGACAGTACAGAGAGATTCCATAAAACTATGGCAGCCTAGGCATTTCCCTGTATTAAGCACAATTCAGCAGGAACAGCTATGTCTGCTCATTATCATTTCTTCGGCTGCATCTAACATAAGGCCAACATTATTTTTAATTTTGCAGACAATTGATGGAGGGTCTTACCGTGGCCCACAGAACATAAATGAAGGCTATGTGAATGAGGGATTGGCCCCCTCGCCGGCTCCCAGGAACCATGAAGAGGAGCAAAAAGCCAAAGCACTCAGGGGCAGGATGTAAGTTTCCCCAACAGATAATCAGATTACCATAAAAGGCCCACATATTTATACATAGGTTTTATTTAATTTGCATTGTATGTTAAATATTCTGTTTCCAAATTTACTCTGTATACTTTTCCTTATTGCCTGACCCACTACATTGTCTCTTGGCGCAACCAAATGGTTCATGCTGTCTCACCCCTACAGGGACTGTTTCTATCTAATAACAGCTGTTGGTTACTGCAGGGCAAAACTGATTGATTGGCTGATAGAAACCAGCAATATAACACTTACTTAGTAATTCCTTGCTCCCATTATTTACCACCTACCTCTTACCTTTAGGTTACCTACTGTTACCAGACAGACTCCTGCATTATAAACCCAAATCTCTTCTTACCCTTTCAACTAGCGGGCCATAAATAAGGAACTTGTGGTGCTGTAAATTACCTCTATTCCCTGCAGAGTTTCCAGCCTCTCTGTGAACAATAGGACTTTTCTTCTAGATGATAAATAATAAAGCTCTTCTGTTATCACTGGGGTAAAACACTGGCAGCATTGTGAGCTGTGCGTGTGCCCTCTGTTCTTGGCTGTGCAGCTGCTGCAGCACCTCTGGCTTAAGTACAGAGTCGCCCAAATATTACCATACTTCAACCCAGAACCCTTAAACTGCCAACAGGTGCCCTAATACTGCTCTGTCCCCTCTGACACCCACATATAACAGCCTAGAACCCTTTCACTGCCAATAAACCACAAACCAGCACCCATAAACTGTGTCAAACACCTGAATACCACACCCAGCATATAACTACCTTGGTGCTACATATACTCAGAGCACATTGTGACCCATTTGCATATCTATCCTCAGGTTCGTATTGAATGAACTGGTGCAGACAGAGAAGGATTATGTCAGGGATCTTGGGTTTGTGGTAGAGGTAAGTGACCTGAACTGGTACATGGGCAAACTGAAGGCCCCTCCTTTTTACTCTCTGCTTCCCCAGTTGGGAATTGGGCATGGGAATCCCATTTGACATGAGTGACTGAGCCTTGGCATGCAGCTAGGTCTGTGTGTCCGTCTCACACTATCTCTCTCTCTGCTTTACAGACGTACATTCCCAAGATAGAAGAGAGAGGGACCCCAGATGATATGAACGGAAAAGACAAGATCGTATTTGGCAACATTCACCAGATCTATGATTGGCACAAGGAGTGAGTGTGGGGAAACCATGAGACAATTTCATAGAGATTTGTCCCCGTGTACCTTTTTGCCCTCTCTCAGGGTCACATCTTTTTTGGGCACAACTATAATAAGTTTCATTGTCACACGGAGTGTTGAGTAGTGTTGTCAGTAATTCCTGTTAAATCTGGACACATCTTAAAATCTTGTGGCAAAACTAACAGTGTCTGTAAGTACAGACTACACTGTTTTCTGGGCAGCCATGCAAAAGGTATTGAAATGAGCTGTAATATAGTTTTTCATCTCCAGTTTATTTAGCCTTAAAGCTGTTTTTGAAGTTAAATCTCTAACACCCAAAGACTGTTGGACCCATTTGCAGAATTTTCTGGCCATCAACCAATCTTGGCTGACTGGTTCCATTGTGCAAAATCCAAACGTGCCATCTCCACCCTCAAAGAATTGTTATCATTAGTAATTTCCCAAATGTCCCTGCAAACACAAGCTGGGAGGGCAGGGCACAAGCACACATTGTGGTTCTGTAAGGGTTAACGTGGTCAGGGAAGGGGTTAAAAAATAAATGCCTCTTTTCATATTCCTCTCTAATATCCTTCTCACTGGCTCCAGAGAACAATCAGCGTCTGTTCCTCCCGATCCTGAATTTCAACATCTATTAATTCAAAGAGATTATCACCTCGTCCTCCCAGAGCCTTCTGTGCTGTGTGCTGCCCCCCTGCAGCCACCTCCCCAGTATCCTAGATATGACTGGAACGTCACGCGCTCTAACCGCAGACTTTCTTTTTATCTCATCCAACAAGAAACTGCCAACAAAAATCTCAAATTAGAAAATGTCATCAAAATATTTTTGTTATATAAATTCCTTAACCAACTCAACCCCCGTCTCAAGTAATAATATTTCCCACTAAGCACATGCCATCAATCACCCTGCTATAGTTCCAGGGGTACCCAGGGCACAAATAAGGACTCAAAATCTCACCCTAACTGGCCTTCAGACTGGGCCCCCTTAGCTCAAAACAAGGTTACAGATATATAGAAACACTGGATAACACTCACCCTGCAATAGTTCCAGGGGTACCCAGGGCAGAAATTAGCACTCACTCCAAATCTCACCCTAACTGGCCTTCAGACTGGACCCCCTTAGCTCATGAGTGGAACTGACAACTGAGATCAGTGGGGTAGTCTGCTGGAGGCATGATTATAGCAAGAGCAATAAATCCTATCAAAGGTGGCCATAAAAGATCTTTCCAAGAAAGATCATTCGTTTCAATACACAGGTGTAGAGCTGAATCGTCAGATATACAGGTAGATATACAGGTAGAAGCAATAGAATTCTACCTGTATCTGACGATTCAGCACTAACAATGGACGATGTTTGGATGCCTTCAAAGGCGCCCAATCAAAATTTTCTGTCCAGCCCGATCGATGAGCCAACCGATATTCAAGTCTTCTGTCGACATCGGTTGGCTCTTTTCCCACCATACACGCACCGAATATCATATGAAAATTTGTTTCATACAATATTATCTGTGCGTCTAGGGCCACCTTTACCCACTGTGCCTACCCTATGGCACTTAATACCTCATTCTATCCCAGGTCTGTAATAGAAAGTTGCTGATTTTTATTTTACAGCTTTTACATGGGAGAACTTGAAAAATGCCTTCTGGAGCCAGAAAGGTTGGCACAGTTATTTATAAAGCATGTGAGTATTTCCAATCACAATGCTATTTGTTGTTTTTTATATGTTTATTGTTTATATGGTTTCCCCTTTTATGGACTATTTTTTGTGTTTCACCCAGGAAAAATGAATCTCACACCTGTCATATTTACGCTGCCCCTTCCCTATCTACCTAACAAACTCAAACGTATTCCTTTCCCATACAGCTTTATGTCTGTCCCATCTAGTCTGTCCTTTCTCCTATCTACCTAAAGACCTCAGACTTATCTTCTCAGTATGGCCTTATGTCTGTCCCATCTAGTCTGCCCCTTCCCCTTTTTACCTAAAGACCTCAGGCGTATCCCCCCCCAATACGAGCTTGTGTCTGTCCCATCTAGTCTGCCCCTTCCCCTATCTACCTAAACTGCTCTGGCTAATTCCCTGTTTCTACCCTCGTACCTCCTGGCTTCTCCCTTGAGTTGATTGCCCACATAGCAGCTCCATCTAAGCTAATATCAGAGAAACACCCAATTGATGCTTGTGTTCTTGTTTAGGAGAGGAAACTGCACATGTATGTGGTTTATTGCCAAAACAAACCTCGCTCGGAGTTTGTGGTTGCTGAATATGACTCCTTCTTTGAGGTAAGGAAAGTCATTTCTCTTTTCTTTGCAGTAATCCTACTAGTTTTATACCACACACCCCAGTTTATTTCCCTGCACAGTCTGTTAATCTGCCCATAGTGCTCAGTGTGTTCCCCTGTAAGTGGGGTTTAAAAAAAAAAAACCCCTAAAAGAAACTAACAGTACTGTCATGCTTCATGGCATGGACAGACTCTGGATAGGAATAAAAGCATTATATTAAAGGTGTTGTTTGCCTTTGGGTTAACTTTTAGTATAATGTTGGGAGTGATATTCTCAGACAATTTGCAATTGGTTTTAATTTTTTATTGAGTTATTTAGCTTTTTATTCAGTAACTCTGCGGTTTGCAATTTTAGCAATCTGGTTGCTAGGGTGCAACTTACCCCCATTTGAAAGCTGCAACGAGTCAGAAGAAAAAGGCAAACAATTCAAAAACTATAAAAATGAAAAAAATGAAGACCAACTGAAAAGTTGCTTAGCATTAGCCATTCAATAACATACTAAAAGTTAATTCAAATGTCAACTGCCCCTTGAAAAGGTACCTGCTGGAAGTATCTGGTAAGAGTAGTGATGGCACCAGAGCAGAATTTGACTGGCTATTATGGTAGGAATGGTTCAGGAAAGAAGAGTTAAAGGCCTAGTACTGATGTTCTTCCTGCCTTTTCCAGGATCTCATGCAGGAAGTGAACTCGAGATTTACTGTTAGTGCTTTTCTTATCAAGCCAATCCAAAGGATAACCAAGTACCAACTCCTGCTAAAGGTAAGCAGTACAAGTGTTCTTGACTTGCCCCTTGTAAACTTCCATCAGAGTACTCTAGTCCCACCCACTGCTTGAGTCACAGACTTCCTACTCCCCCCCCCGCCCCATTAGCTGATGTTTAACTCTTGCCTTTCATTGGTGTTTCAGGACTTCCTTAAGTACAGTCAGAAGGCTGGTTTGGAGTGTTCGGAAATCGAGGTACAGCATTCCCATGGATATGGTTGAAATTAGGTTAAATAAAGACATAACATTTTATTCCTTGTATTAAAGCATTTTGTAAAGTTAAATTTCTAACTTGTTTGGATCTCCGAACCAGAGGCACTGGGTTGGTCTTGGAGCTAAACCTTCTTTAACTTTGAGAAATTGCTCATTAATTGGCTGTCTTGAGCTGCACTGTTTCAGGAGTCAGAAGCAGCAGTGGAGAGAGTAGGCACAGCTTTTAATAGCAATTATATATACACATAACTATATAATTAGTGTATATTGGGACATTGCTTAGAATTACAATTTCATTGTTCAAAATAACAATAAATGTTTTGGTGGAGTTCCCATTTATTAGTAATGACTCCAGTTGCATAAACACCAGCATAGTCTGCAGCATGCACAGGGGTGGTTGTGAGACAGACATGCATCATGGGTGCCTAGATTTAAAGTGATATTCTTCCTCTCCCTAGCTGCACTTGAATATAGGTTTTGGGTGGCGAAGCTTTAGATTTGGCTCATCTCTCGGCTGTAGTAGTGAGAGCTGTGCATATTATAATATGGTTTTGCTTATTAATTACCATCTCATTTGCTTGTTATAGCTGTTCTGTGCCTTATCTCCTGACTCTAATCAGTTGTTGTACTTGTGCCCTGTTTGGGTGTTTCCTCTCCTGTGCAAATATGCTGCTCTCGAGTTAGACTCCTCCTTCTGCGCAGAGTAAAATAATCCAAATAATACTTTTTATTCCAATGTATTTTTTATTGATATGTACATCAGCAAGTGGATAATGATCTTAGCAGGGAATAAAATTCTCATTATCTGGTGTTCCTGGGTTGCTCTCTATCCCATGGTCAGGCAGGAACCCCCTTTTTAAGTGAATCCAATCCCTCCCAGAATTTACCCAGGTACACAGTTCTGGTTCATTTACCCAGGGCCTACTCCCATATGATCATGGGAAAGAGAGCAGCCCAGGAGCAGGAAGTACAGAGAAACAGTATACCATACAAGTAAAGGTACAAAGATTTGATTCAATTATTAGGGCCTTATGATCCTTATGAAAGTGGATCCTCCGCAGGAGAATAATTCCGCTGCTCCACTTGCCTTTTTAACAGCAAGCGAATTTCGGTGTGAAATGCAAAATGTCTTTGCCTTTATTTGTATCAGTCACTGTACAGGGTTAATGCCCTCAGGGTGAATGTTCTCAGATGACCAGTGGTTGCTATTTTGGTAGAAACCACTTAGAACTTTATTTACCCAGATGGGCATGGCTGGGTACGGGCAGAACGTGGCATAGCATATTCTTAGGTCACTGGGCTCTATTTATAAGACAAATAAAGCACTTGGTGCTACACAAACCCACAGCAGCTGGGTTGGATTTGCCTAATTACAGGTCCTTCATGGAATCGCCAGATTTGAGCCAGTTACACAAACCACATTTCTATAAAGAGTATAATGATAATATCAACCCCCCCCCCTTCCAAGACCCCAAAACAATCCCTGGATTATCTGACGTGTTGTATCGTGTTGTTGTGTCACAGAAAGCCGTGGAATTAATGTGCCTTGTACCAAAACGCTGCAACGACATGATGAACCTGGGCCGCCTGCAGGGATTCGAGGTAATTATGCACCACTTTCTCCTAACCCAAAAACGTGCTGCGCACATTGTCGACCATGGAAAAATATGCACTGTGAATTATTATGGGGTCTAAGAATTCAGGTACCAATATCCCACTGCTTTATCAATCATAACAGAGACAAATGGCGGGAGGAGAAATTAAGTGATTGCCCCCTAGGGGCCACGGTGTCATAAATAGCTGCTGGAACAGTGACCCATTCATTTCATGACTGTTGCTCTACAGTTCATAGCACAGTGACCCCAGCATTTAATGGTACAGTGACCCCAGCATTTCTTGGCAGGGCCAGATTTATAAACTGTGCGCCCATAGGCCACTCAACCAGCTCCACCCCCACACTCCACTCGCACCCGACCCTCTCCCCCTGCACCCGACCCTCTCCCCCCCTGCACCCGACCTACTCTCGACTTGCTCCCCCATACCTGACTTGCTCATCTTGCGCAGCCCCACTGCTCACCTCCATTGCTAGTTCCTCGGTTGCCATCGCTTGGGACTATATGCAGTCAGGAGATTCAAACTGCCAAATCTCCCGCTCAGTCCAAAGATCAAATGCGGCCAGCAGCCTGTTTCTTGGTACAGTGACCCCAGCATTTCATGGTACAGATACCCCAGCATTGCATGATACAGTGACCCTAGCTTTTCATGGCACAGAAACCCCAGCATTTCTTGGTACAGTGACCCCAGCATTTCATGGCACAGAGACCCCAGCATTTCATGGCACAGAGACCCCAGCATTCACTCTGCCCCTGGTTGTCATCAGAGCTGGTCTTCTGGGGGTTCAATGTAGGGGCAGCTGCACTAGTTTCCTTCAGAGAATGTAAGCAACTTGGAAATACGGCTATATTTATTTTGTTTTTAAATATCTACCTTCCAATTCTGCATTGCTTAAAACATTCCTCTGTAGAAACTAGAAATGCACCGAATCCAGGATTCGGTTCGCGATTCGGCCAGGATTCTGCCTTTTTCAGCAGGATTCGGATTTGGCCGAATCCTACTGCCCAGCCGAACCGAATAAATTGTGTGACTTTTTGCCAGAAAACAAGGAAGTAAAGAATGTTTTCCCCTTCCAACCCCTAATTTGCATATGCAAATTACTGTCTGAATTCGGTTCGATATTCACCCAAATCATTCACAAAGGATTCGGGGGTTCGGCCGAATCCAAAATAGTGGATTCGGTGCATCCCTAGTAGAAACCAGAAATCAATTATCAAACGGATATTATCCTTTAATTCAGTCTCTTTTATGTTTAGTCCCAACTGTAACTGCCGGGCAAAATAATATATTATAGACAAAAAACAACAAAAAAGTGCATTGCAGATTCATAGAACATCCCTGTCTGTGTAATATGAAATATATATTTTTTAAGTGCAATTTTCCTTTTAATCTCCTTATCAGAAATAGGAGTATAAATACAGAAAGATGTAAAGTATATGAGGCTTAATGGGCACAAATGAGCTTAATATTTAACCAGAATTATTTGCACATTAGCACCTGCTGGTTATTACACACAGGAAGGTTGGCTCATGTTCCAGGTGGCTGATGGTCCTTCTGCCGGAGGTGCCTGGTGCTACCAGCATTGGGGCCAGGTCTCAGAGCTTATCTGCTCCTAAATGGGACACAAGAGACGGCTGCCGTACTTACCTTCATGTTAATTTTTGGTGGAATGCTGGGAGTTATAATTACTCCTAATGAGATAGGGGTCCCATCCTTTCTGCCTTGCTGGGACCCTCCATCTGGTAAATACCCTTACAACAACAGGTTGTAACGGTATTTACCAGATTACCTTCTGGAAGGATAGAGAGTCCAACACTGCTGGTCCAATGAAAGAAATATTTATTATGGCACTCACATAAATTCATTTGGTTCTGTTCCATACATTCTCCAGCATTCAGATACCCCATCTGAGGCTTCACAGATACATCCCTTTCCAGGGTCACTCACCACCTCTTGGTCCTGACAGCCCGGTGTATACGCTAAGCCCCCTGTCCTACTACGGGTAGGAATTTCTTGCCCCTCCTTCAGGATACCTTTTGCCTCACTATCACTTCTGCCCTCACTGGCTTAGCCTCGGCTCTTAGGCCTCTACCTCCTCGTTGGGGTCTCAGCTACCCGTGCTAGTTATTTCCTAAACTAGCTGAAGTACCTAGTACTTCACACTCAGAGCCCTGTCTCTATCTACATCCAGAGTGGAAAGAACCCCGCCTCCTATGTGTCATCCACCTAAATACCTTTTTTCCCTTTCTAACTCCCCCTAGTGGCCAGGAACTGCAACTTAATAAAGTTAAACTCTACTACCCCCTTGTGGTGACACTCACAAATTACACTTCCATTTACAGATAATTTTCCACAATACAACATTTCTCAATCTTTACATTTCACACAGTACACAATCACATTTCCATACAACACTCGGCTAGCCTCTTACAAGGCAATGTTACCTGTTTATTTGCACCTGCCTGAGGTACCTGGGTAAGTACCAGGAGCAGAAATGTGTTGGTGGACTCATATAAATTGCTGCATAGTATTTTGGGGGACAGAAGGGGGCAGGTAGATGCTGGTGGAATTGGTCCCAGAATCACAAGAAACCTCTGCTCTCAAACCCATCAATATATGGTAACGACCAGGGTAACCTCCTTTCATTCTCTGTCCCCAGGGGAAGTTGACAGCCCAGGGGAAGCTCCTACAGCAGGACACCTTCTATGTGATTGAGCAAGAATCTGGAGTCCAGTCTCGAACGAAGGAAAGGCGGGTTTTCCTATTTGAACAAATAGTTATCTTCAGCGAGCTCCTACAGAAAGGTTCCTCCACGCCGGGTTACATGTTCAAAAGGGGCATAAAGGTGAGGAATTTGGGCCCTTTGCTTGTCGCTGGGTGCTAGGAGTTGTACTTAAGTAAGAACTTGGCATTTTGTAGACGGTGGTCTTTAGTTTTGGGGGTGACAGTTTGCACCTTGCCCTCTCCGATATGAAGGTTTTACTTCTGCCCTTGTCTGAATAAACTGCAGGAAGAACTTGGACTGGTAAAACAGGCCTGGGAAGTATCACCTGTGAACCTTCAGGATAATAGTAGTTCTTGCCTGGTTCTACTGAGAATGCCATCAGATTCAAAGGTCGGTGTGGGGTGTGACTGTGGTTTCCTTTTCCCCTGCAGATGAATTATCTCATCTTAGAGGAGAACATTGATAACGACCCACGCAAGTTTGCCATAAGGAGCCGGGAGACATCAGAGCGAGTGATCCTGCATGCAACCGATGCTGACATTAAACAGGCCTGGGTGCAGGACATCAACCAAGTGCTGGAGACCCAGAGGGACTTTCTCAACGGTGAGACATGGTGGGGCCAGAGTAAGAGTGGGAGAGCTGGGTGCTCTTTATTTGTAAGAGAAGGGTGGAGGCTACAGCAGTAGTGTGGTGAGTGTAGAGTGGAAGAGGGTAGGTTATAGGTAAGAGTTGGGTACATAAGCATTACCTCCTGTAAGAAACTACCCCTGGGTAGGTAAATACAGTCTAAACCGCGCCTGTTTCTGGGCTGCTCTATTTTCCATGGTCAGTACAGGGCTTGTGCATGACTCAAAGAACAGACAATGTTTGTTATTGGTTTATTATTGTATTGTATTTTATTGTATTATTATTGTATCTGAACGGACAATGGAAATAGTGTCAAATTGTAAAGGAACATGAACGCCATCTAGTGGCAAACAACTTTTTGTAAGCTACAGAAATCAGTGAAAGCCTCAGCGATATTATGTGGCGCGGCCCACACCCACCGCTTGCCTGACCACAGGAAAGAGAGCAACCTAGAAAGAACGGTGTACGGAAAATAAGGGCTTTGTACCTTGGAAAATAAATGTGCCCAGGGTCAATGCCAATTACACTAAACCATAATGGGTGTTGAGGTGACACAGCATGAGGACTACACAGGCATTGTATAGGTGTTCATGTGTGATATGGCCATTTTGTGGCTCTCCAGTTGTCATGCCTACACTGAAAGTCACTGTTTGCTGGGGCATTGTCTCTGTTCCTATGAAGGAGTGCTGGCTCTCTCTACTAAATACTTTTAGTACTGTTTTGCAAAAAAAAAGTGTTGAGGCTTCCTCCTGCCTTTTGTTTCTTCTATGACATGCCTTTAGGGGCACTAGAGGAAGACCTATGGTAGCCTTTAACACAAGTTTGGGACCTGTTATCCAGAATGCTCATACCTTGGGTTTTCTGAAAAAGGGATTTTTCGCTAATTTAGATCTTCATACCTTAAGTCCACTTCAAACAAATGTAAATATTAAAGGGATACTGTCATGTAAAAAACTAATTTTTTTCAAAATGAATCAGTTAATAGTGCTGCTGCAGCAAAACTCTGCACTGCAATCCATTTCTCAAAAGAGCAAACAGATTTTTTTATATTCAATTTTGAAATCTGACATGGGGCTAGACAATTTCCCAGCTGCCCCTGGTCATGTGACTTGTGATCTGATGCTCTGATAAACTTCAATCACTCTTTACTGCTGTACTGCAAGGAGTGATATCACCCCCCTCCCCTTTCCCCCCCAGCAGCCAAATAAAAGAACAATGGGAAGGTAACCAGATAGCAGCTCCCTAACACAAGATAACAGCTGCCTGGTAGATCTAAGAACAACACTCAATAGTAAAAACCCATGTCCCACTGAGACACATTCAGTTACATTGAGAAGGAAAAACAGCAGGCACAAGTCACATGACCAGGGGCAGCTGGGAAATTGACAAAATGTCTAGCCCCATGTCAGATTTCAAAATTGAATTTTAAAAAAATCTGTTTGCTCTTTTGAGAAATGGATTTCAGTGCAGAAATCTGCTGGAGCAGCACTATTAACTGATGCGTTTTGAAAAAAACATGTTTTCCCATGACAGTATCCCTTTAAAATAAACCCAATAGGATTGTTTTGCATCCAGTAAGGATGAATTGTATCTTAGTTTAGATCAAGTACAAGGTACTGTTTTATTATTACAGAGAAAAAGGAAATAGTTTGATTATAATGGAGTGTGTGGGAGATGGCCTGTCCGTAATTCAGAGCTTTATGTATAAAGGATTTCTGGATAATTTGGACTATTGAGACTTTTGTACTTCTATGCTACAAAAACCATAATTCTGTCCTACCCAACCCACCTACCCTGAAAAGATGGAAATCTTTGATAAATGAGGCCCTCCCACTTTTGCACTATATAAGCTGACCTATTTGAGTTGAGGCTGTCCAGACAAATTTGACAAAGTCTGGGGCCCATGGGCAGTATCTCAAGTATAAAGAAGGAATGTTGTATTGTGCCCATCGTACCCAATATCTTGTTGTACAAACCAATAAATATTCCCCTTTAAGGTATAGAATTGGTGATGGATAAAATGTATTTAACCCTTTGCCTGCATTTTCCTTTGTGTTTTTCTCTCCCACCTTTTTAACTTTGTGCTTTTCTCCCTTTCATGCCTTCACTTCTCCCTCCCTCCCAGTAAGTCTCTTTAATACCTCTAAATTCAAAAAAGGTTTGGGTCCATGTAAATGTCCATGTGAATGCGGGGTGGAACCCTATGCAGATATGTTATGGTTGCACCCATATAGATCACTGAATATACTCAATGTGCAGCATGCACCAATGGCATGAGTTGTATTGCCAGCTATTGCACTAGATGCCAAGGCTGGAGGCACACGGGACATTTTCTCTGGCAATGTACTGTATGTTGGCTGGTGGAAAACCGCCCAAATCAACTCGGGCCAACTCCTGTTCACTGGATGGGAAGCATTTCTGCATTGTCCCCTTGCGATGTTGTCATGCATTGTAGTACTGGTGGCAAATACACCAGGTGTGCCATAAATCTGTACCAATTACTCCCTGCACCCACTCAGTTCAACTGCAATTCCTCACTGGATGCTCTAAGCACCAACACGAGCTGGTTCAGAAATACTAAAATGGCACACAATTAACCTGCTAGTGAATATCCCATTAGGCAGCATTACAGCTGATATTATATCACTGGGACTGTACCAATGACACATAGCATGGTGCTGCATACTTGTAGGGATCCATGCAATCCATGTGCAAGGCCAGAGGGCACAATCAGTTTGGATATTGTTATACCAACTTCTTATATAGATTAAGTGCCTGCACTGTTTTAAGAGAGTCTGTGACTACTGATGTGCAAGTGTTTCATGTGGCATATTTTTCCTCTCTCTGCACCAGCCCTCCAATCCCCAATAGAATACCAGCGGAAGGAGAGCAACGCAGCCATGAACAAGCCTCAAATAGGCCGCGGGCCATCCCCCACCATCAGGCCTCTCTCCTCCACATATGTAGGGTCTGAAAAAGATGTTGCCATCCCAATGCGTAACCAGTCCCTACCAGCACGGAAAATACCTACCTCTAACGGCAGCACTGGGTATGAACTGTACCCGAGTGTGGAGAAATGTGAGCCAAACCAGGTAATCTCTATACTCTGCTGAGCTGTATCTGTTGTGTTGTGCTGAGCTCACTCTTCTGACTTTCCTTCTGTCTCTTACTGCTGGGCTGCTCTCTTCCTCTTGGTTGGGCAGGGGGGTGGGGCCTAATAATCTATACTTCCTGTCCATGGGCTTCCCTCATTTCCATAGTCAGGCAGGAGTGTGGAGCCAGAACAAGTATGGAGCTCTTAGTCTCTCTGCATCTTGATCTTGGCCAATCGTGGCCAAAGCTTCTCCAACTGATTCCTAGTGGCACTAACATACTTGGGCCCACAACTTCATTCAAAGAGAGTTGACTATAAATATGGTATTTTGGTTGCTCCGACCTCTCTGCACTGCATTGTGTTCAGAGACATCTTTAGGTGTGGTGAGCCCAGACCAAAATATTTATATTCAATAAGATTATCCAACCTACAGTTCTTTAGCTTGAATGACAGCTCCCAGCATTACACTGAGAGCCTTCAGCCTTTGATGAGTGCTAGGAGCTATGCTTCAACAACAGCTAAAAGCACAGATATACAGTGTTAATGTTTCCATCTTGCCCTACATTTGCTGTATTGGTTTACTGTCTCCATCTTGCCTGTTGTCTCCATATTCCACTACTCTCTCCATCTTTCAATACTGTCTCTGTCTTCCACTACTGCCTCCATCTTTCCCTAATCTCCTTTCCTACTGTCTCCATCTTTCCCTGCTACTCTTCCTCTTCTTCCACTACTGTCTCCATCTTGTCATACTTTCTTCATCTTGCCCTACTGTCTCCATCTTGTCCATCTGTCACCATCTTGTCCTACTGTTTCTATATTGCCCTCCTGTCTCCATGTTTCATTTTTGTCTCCATCTTTCACTACTCTCTCCATCTTTCACTACTCTCTCCATCTTTCAGTGCTGTCTTCATCTTCCACTACTGCCTCATCTTTCCCTTCTGTCCTTTCCTACTGTCTCCATGTTTCCCTGCATCTCTTCTTCCACTACTATCTCCATCTTGCCATACTTTGTTCTTGTCCTACTGACCCCATCTTGTCCTACTGTCCTCATCTTGCCCTACTGTTTTCTCCATCTTGCTGTATTATACCTGCTCTTCTTTCCTTCAACTGAAACTCTTTGCCCCTTTCCCAATCCCCAATTTGTTGCATATGTTCTGATCTATATAACATGTCACTAGGGTACCAGTATGAATGTAAATTCCTTTGCCAACTTGCCACGCACATTGACTTTGTCTCTGTTCCCTGCAGAGTGATCTGGGTGGATGTAACGGGACGAATTCCATGGTGGTTGTCCAGGATTACTATGCACTAAAGGAAAATGAGATCTGCGTGTACCATGGGGAGATTGTACAGATTCTAGCCATCAATCAGCAGAACATGTTCCTGGTATTCCGACCGTCCAACAACCATTCCCCTGCAGCAGAAGGCTGGATTCCGGGATCAGTCTTGGGCCATATTTCTAAACCTTCCTTAGAAAATAGCGACAGATCCATCAAGTAAGTGGCGCCGGGACGCAGTAAATGGATTTTTTTTAGTGTACAATGTGAAAGCGCGCCCCATGCCAGCGTGCGGGACACATTTGTTAATAGTTGTACAGATTTTAATGGTGATTTTACCAGTTCTGTGTGCCGACACGGAACTAATTTGGACTGGACTGTAGCACCAAGCTACCTTATCTGTATATTGGGATGATATTGTGTTGGACTCGGCCTGAGCTCCTCAAAGAGGATAAATTTCATGTTGTCTATGGCAATATTTATGTACAGCCTGTAATAATTTTAATTTGACTTTATTTCAGTTATTTTAATATATATATATATATAAATATAATTATATGTTCACGGTTAAAATTGTTAAAAAAAATATTTTGGTTCTTACGAGCCCTGCCCCTAACCAGTACATTCCTGTATAAAGTATTTTGCACTATATAAAGACGAAAAGAGTTTAAAAAAAAAGAGAAATGCGAGTCAGAGTCAGATTGTGCAATATGATGCTAGTCGCAATGTGCAGCATTGTACCTGTATTGTAACAAATCATTTCCATGTACTATTTTAAATATGTAAAATAAATTTTCACTGGGCGCATGGTTTCATGAGCTATACAGAGTTTTTTTCTACACCCTAAAATCACTGTAGTAATTTTGGGGGGATGCACAGGGAAACGGCACCAATTTTGGTAATACATATATTAGTATTAATAATTAATATAATTAATATTAATAATTAATAATATTCTGCTTAAATGAAAGCTAAGTTCACTGTTGGCTTGTGCGCCTTTCCATGCCAGCCCCTTACTTCCAGCACCAAGTGGCATTGATATGGTTATAATAGGCCATAGACTTCCAGGTTCAGAGCTAGAAGACAGTGGGGCTTGTGGAGAAGTGAACAGGGTCTTGGTGAATTGGGGAAGGGATGGATCAGGGGCATGACCATGCAGGCATGGGACTTTTATTTCATTAGGGCTCAATTTTACTTCTGGCTAGGCCCATCGCCCAGGAGGCCCAATTATTAGCCTGTGCGTTGATAGCCACAAATAGAATTGGGTAAAAAAAAAAAAGCCGCATGCATGGTCATGCCCCTGATCCACCCATCCATGCCTCATCTAAACCCTGCCCATGATCACTTCAACCCCTGCCCACCTACTTCTCTGCAAGGGGGACAGCCCTGCTAAATAAGTAGTATGGGCAAGACGATTAATGCCGGTGTCCTTGTCTTGGGTTATCAAGCACAACGCCCCCACACTGACTTTTCCTGCACATTGTCTCCTAGTAGTTATTCTAGCAGAACAGGGGTAAAGGATTCATTGGTAATAGGGGCTTCATGCCAAGGTGCCTCAATATGTCTACATTTCCCTCCCACAATTCCCAAGTGAGAGTGTCTAAGGACAGCTACTGATACTCTATAACATGGTAAAGGTTAATCATGTTGGTGCCATGATGAGCTTGCTGTAACCATATTGTATGTTGCCTGTATCATTATTATAAAGGGTAAACTAAAGCTTCTCCTTAGTAAGATGCAGTTGACTTTCTCAGCTATCTGTAGACAGAGTTGTGACCCTTATAAGTCCATTTCCCTTGGATGCTCTCTTCCCAATGGTCAGCCACGAGTGTGGAGCTTGGTCAGAGGTTGTATAAGTGTATTCCTGTTCACTCTCCAACTTTCTAACTCACTAGCACCCGTGTTTACCATAAAGGGCACAGAGTTACATTCAAATCTGAGATTAAGGGGCGCACAAATAACACTGACCAGGTAACACGAAACCCGTTTCAGGGATAAAAATGTTCTTGTTTTTGGGTCTGGTATCCATCACAATTAACCCATATTCTGTTGGGGAGTCCAACAATAAAGCATTTGTGGAAGAATGGGTGAATAAAGAGCATTTCAGAGAAAATACTGGTTATTGATTAGAGATTCTGATCATTTTCAAAATCTGCTGTGTCAGAAATTGGGGGTTTAGGGGTGTTTTTGTGCATTTACACTGAATGATTGTACTTTGCTATTTACTTTGAAAGTGTTTGCTTTTTATCTGATTTTGCAATGTATTTATTTGCTGAATACTTTCACCTCGAATCACACCTTTGAGTTATTGGTTTTGTTGTTTAGCCAATAAAAATACACATACTGATCCAATAAATGATCTGACCGTAGCTGGATCCTCCTGGCCGATACTTCTGCCCAGTTCTCAAACATACCATTGCTCAAGGCAAATCGTCACATATTTACCCAAAACAAAGGGCAGGGCAGAGTCTAAACACAAATACAGAGACAGGCTTTCCAAGCTTCAGGCTGATAAGTACAGGTATGGGATCTGTTATCCAGAAACCTGTTATCCAGACACAGAAAGGCCATCTCCCATAGACCATTTTATCCAACTAATCCAATGTTTTCAAAATAATTTCCTTTTTTTCTCTGTAATAATGAAACAGTACCTTGTACTTGACCCAGATTAAGGTATTATTCATTATTGGAGGCAAAACATGCCTATTGGGTTTATTTAGTGGTTTTCTAGTTTAATGTATGAAGATCCAAATTGGAAAAGATCCATTATCCAGAAAACCCCAGGTTTCAAGCATTCTGGATAACAGGTCCTGTACTTGTATTTAATTTTCTTTTATATACAATAAATTGTTAAATGTTATATTAAATGGTAAATCAAGTTGGGTTGAAATCTGGGTGCTACTTTGAACCTCCCTTGAGTAAATCCAGTCTCCTACTCCTATTTTCTGCTCCTGGGCTCCCATGATCAAGCAGGAACCTCCCACTGGATAGGCCAATCCAATTTCCCCCATTACTTACTTGGTTTTAGAGGTTTTGTATACATATTTGAGCCGCTCTCTTTTCCACAATCAAGTGGAAACTAAAAGGCCTGTAAAAAGCAGATTATGACTGTTGCTGTGGTTCTCGAAGCACACCTACCCATCTACACTACTTCTCTGGCACCAGGGCAAGCAATTTGCCTTTTAAAAAAAAACATGTTACAGCCTCTTTTTCAGGACTCAAATAAAAAATTTGGGAATTTTTTTTTTTGCACCACAGGTATGGGATCCAGAAACCCGATATACAGAAAGCTCCAAATTACTGAAAAAGACTGTCTCCCATAGACTCCATTATAATAAAATAATTCAACATTTTTAAATGATTTTCTTTTTCTATGTAATAATAATAAAGATGATGCTAAAACAATATCTTGTACTTTATCCAAACTAAGATATAATTAATCTTTATTGGAAGCATAACCAGCCTATTGGGTTTATCAAATGCGATTTTCTAGATCCATTATCTGGAAAACCCCAGGTCCCTGGATAACAGGTCCCATACCTGTACTAACTAGAGACTGAATTTAGTTCCTATTTAAAGGTAAACTGGCTTGAACTAAAACTTGGTCCTGTCTTCACGAGGGCCTACCCTGGGTATGTAAATGCAGTCCCACCCCAGTACCCTTACACCATTAAGACTTCACATACTTTGTACATCTCTGTGCTGCTCTCTTTTCTATCCTTTCTTATCCTAAACTGCTTTCTTTCCCATGGCAGGACAGGAACCCCCTCCCACTGGGTAAGTGAATACTGTCTTCCTCAAGTACTTACCCAGGCACAGAGCTCTGATCAAACCACCCTCAGATTCTCAGGACTGATTCCTTTCCAGTGTCATGGACCCTACTGAAACATCTCTGCATGGGTTTCCAAAAGAAAGTCGAAGGATAAGTAAAGTAAAATAAATGCTGGGGGTGACAATATGCACCCTGGCTACCATAAATAAGAGCTCTGTACCTGAGAAAGAGTAGACTGGATTCACTTGCCCAAGAGGAGGTTCCTGCTTTAACATGTGAAAGAGAGCAGCCCAGGAGCAAGAAGTACAGAGAATGAGAGCTCTGTACCTAGGTAAGTACTGGGAGGTGAGAGACAGCCCCTGGTCAAACATAGGGCTATGGTATTTACAGACCCGAATTTCGGCCTTGGGTGCCCCTAGGCCTGCTGGGTCCTAGCAACCAGCACCCCCCCCCCACCCTCGTCCCTCTCCACAAATCCAGCCCTGGGTATTTGCCCTACATCTCTCTAAGCGGCATAAGGAAAACCACAAGGAAACATGAGATACGTCTATGAAACGAGACCCTGTATTTTCCTAACGTGTAATTCTGATCTCCTCCCACTCACAATTAATTAACATATTGAATAGGGCACCGCTTTCCTGAGCTTTATGGCCACCGCCGTTTCATCGCCTTCATTTAAGCTCCTGCAATTTTTTGGTACAACAGGACTTCATGTTCCTGGCATACACTCCGCATGAGAAAACGGGATGGGATGGAGTCCAACGGGCCATGTAAGAGGCAGGAGGGCCTGGGCAGCATGGTGAAAGTGAGTAAAGGAGCTGGACCCACCGGGGTCAATTCACCACATTCCCGCTTCTCCTGCAGGGCGGAGTTCTCTATGGGGGAAGGGTTGCATGCAGCTACTTAAGCAATCGTGTTTTATTTGAACTCCTTGCACCTGATAGCCGTTATCCCTCCTCTCCTGTGCATGCTATTGGGCTCCGGACCAGGACATGGACCCTCCCACCAGCACAGGCATGGCTGAAAATGTGGCATCCACATGGACTTTCTTTTTTAAAGTCAACACTCCTATTCCAATGGAAAATTTCATGTCTAAGAAAGAGGTTTTACAAGAACATTGGGTATGTTTCATGAACAGGGAATGTATCCGAGTTCTGCACACTCCAGATTAGTAATGGGGGATATGCAGAAACAAGAGGAATGTGCCTTCTGCCAAGTCAACTACCAATCAGGTGTCTGCTTTTTTTTGTATTTCTAATGTCACTGCTGATTGGTTGCCAGGAGCTGCATGTTTCTGGAAAACCTCCTTGCTTAATTTTGCTTCAACAAATGAACTATATATTGGGATAACATAGCAATTGAGTTGAGAAAAAGATATGTCCTTCGAGTTCAACCTTTTATGTCTATATAAAAACTGCCTAACTGCTGGTTCATCCACAGAAAGGCAAGACCCCATCTGAAGCCTCTCCGATTTGCCTCCAAGGGGGGAGGTGCACTTGTATAAAACACTGTACCCCAATCCTGACCATTATGTGTCTCTTGTTTGTCAGCCATTCTGTGTCCCATGTTGAGCTCATATCCTCTGTGCCACCAGGAGTGTCCTTGTCACATCAGTGTGTGTTTTCCTTTTTATTGCATAGGCTTATCGACCCAAAACATACATGTGGGAAGTTTCTATAGGCCGAGAGTGTCAAATTGCAATGGCAAAGTCTCCTAACAGGACAGAGCAATTCCATCAGAGCAAAATGGATTACAGCAAATATGGCCCCTAAATTCTTAGTATGGTGGTAGTAATGGCCCTTAGTCTAATCCATTACCAAAAGGGAAAAGGGTGGGGGCCACATTTCATTTTGTCAAGTGCATGAGCTTCTTTATCAGAACATTTACCTTCCCCAATGCATGCAGAGCCTTAACATGTTGCAGCCTTCCCATTCTGCCACCTTTGTGTTGCAATGGTTACCTCCCATTAATGGGGTAAGAAAATACACAGTTTATTTCCAGAGGGCTGCTTGGGCACACCAGGACAATTTATATGTTCACCTTATGCTGTTTCTACTGATCCCAGCACTTTAATTCAGTCTATTGCACTATCCATGTTCTTGCATGTTAGTGGAACAATGTTAATTCTAACCTACTATGCTGGAAACTCTATATCAGGACGATTTAGGGTTTCCAGCACAGTAGGTTAGAATTAACCCTAGCTCTTTAATTCTCCAAAATGTCCTTCTTGTGGTCCTTCCATATCCCATATGTTTTGTTATATGTTTATGAAATATTACCTCTTAGATGTCTCACAAGCACTGAGAAAATCCACCCAAACTATTGCAGTGTTCAGGGGCTAGTCACACTCTTTATATAAAGACTCAACTAATTGGTAGACACACAGAGGTTTCCAGACTTGCTGGGATCCAGCATTTGAGCAGCACCTCCCTCATGAGTAGTCACCTTTATGGGTATCTATGTTACCAAATAAGCACTCACTTCATATTTCACACTACTGGAGGTTACACACATATATATAGAAACATTTGGGTACCAATAGAGAAAATACAAATTCATCCGTATTCTACATCTTTGGGTCGCCACCTACTGGGAACAACTCAGCACTATGGATTTTCTATGGTCCAGTCTTGGTGTCCTATAAAAACTCTTAATATAGAATTTCTCTTTGGAGATCTAGTTTTTAGTATTTCCTTACAGTGCATCCCTGTTTTCTGCTTGACATTTCTTCTTCTTCTTTCACTCCTGCTGATCTCAAGGATGGCAACAGTTCAGAGGAGTCTGAATGTGATGAATTTGACCCCAGTGTTAGGGCAATGTGGGGGTCACAGGTAGGGCTCGTCTGGGGGTTCTTTGTAGGAGGACAATTAAAGCAGATATGGAACATCTTGTGGAGAGCTATACAGATTTGTGTGCAATATTCCTTCAAGTTCTTCTACCTGTGACCCTTAATCCTTCCATTATGCCAATGGTAGGAAACGATTATTGGTCTAGCCAAGTCCCCTTGGAAGGTGGGGGTTACCAGTTCCAATGTAAGGCCATAGGTGCACTTTGAAATGCAACAGATACTCTCTCCTTGTTATATAAAGGAGATGCAAAGGGGAAAAGTTGGAATAAAGAGAAAATAAACAGGGCGGAAAGGTGAATATTAATGACTAGAGAAGGTTTGTGGTATTAGGATTCCTGGTCGCAATCCCTCTTTAACACTCAATGCTTAATGTATATACAAAGAAAAATAGATTTTCTCATTGAGGTGTGATTTCATATTGAAATGGTTTGTGTCACTTACGCTAGAAGGACTGAGGTTAAAACCAAGCCGCTGCCCATGATTCACATGGGTAGGCCAGCTTTTAGCCAATGACAGGATTGGAATATTGAATGGGCTTGACCAACTTGCAGTCAAACTGAGTATGAATTTAAAGGGGACCTGTCACATTAAGAAATAATTCCATATCCTATTTTATAACGTTAGTCAAGCAAAAAAAACTTTACTTACACTATAAAGAATATTTACATTTTTAGTCTTGGAATTTACAATGAGCAAGCAAGCAGACACTATTTTGTTATTAAAATGGTTCACTTTTAAAGTAAGTTGTATTATGTTATAGAACTACCAATTCTAAGCAACTTTTCAATTGGTTTTCATGAATTATTTTTTATAGTTTTATAGTTATTTGTCTTTTTCTTCTGATTCTTTGCAGCTTTCAAATGGGCATCGCTGACCCCTTCTAAAAAAAAAAACCAAATGCTCTGTAATGATACAAATTATTATTACCAATCTTTCTATTCCGACTCTCTCCTATTTATATTCCAGTCTCTTATTCAAATCAATGCATGGTTGCTAGGGTAATTTGAGTGCAGTGACATCTAGGAAGTGCAGAATGGAAAGTGAAAGTACTTTCCTGTCCCGTCTCTATATCTAGAGGAGCGGCATGCAATATATGATTGATAGCTGAGACATTTAAATGAGTTTATAACAGGTATGGATGTTTCAATAAAAAAATTATTTGGTTTACATGTCCAAAGGAAAAAGGCCCCTTTAAGCATTGAAACATTTGCAAAATTACACCAACCACTCACTTCATTACTGCGTTAACACACTGGCCAGCCTGTAGCAAAACAACAACTAATGTCCATTGATGGAAGTTTGACTGTCCCAACAACACAATATATGTTAATGGGGATTAATTCTTCAATTCTGGAGGCTTGCGCTTGCCAGTGTAAATCCAATTGGCTTCTATGAAGAGGTAAGTAATAAATGGGGCCAGGACATGGCTGTTAATGTGATATATTTAGATTTTATTGAGCATTTGACCATGTTCTACATAACAGATTGGTGCATCAACTTAGGGCCCTATGGCTGCAGGGGAAAAGCTTGGGTGGTGCAGAGAATTAGTACTGGATTCAAACGTACATGGCCAGTATGTACAATAGAAGAGCATTAGAAAGAACTAGTTGCCAAGAGGTTGTTTCAATTCCCTAAGACTGAAAGAAAGAATTGCTTCTACAGTGTTTCATCCTCTCTTCCTGTCTATAAGAGCCTTGACTTATTCTTTAAGCATAATATTGTTGTCATTTGTTCTTTAGACCTGATGAGTCCCATTATTTGCTATTGGTGAATAAAGGGAATATAAGTACAATCATTAGCATTCACTGTCCATAATAATGTCATTGAAATGCTATTGAAATTACTTCCACCATCAATAGAAACTGTCAAAGTACAGAATATTACTATTTCCGTGTTTTATAAATGCTCAGTTCCCCATTGTACTGCGTCATAAGGGCCACAGTAAAACTGAAGTATATCTGACAGAACTAGAGCTGGCTCGTTTCCAAATATCCATCAAATTGTGTTGTATTATCCTCTCTGGCACCCAGCGATTAATAAAATAAGGAAAACCCTCCAGTTGGCCAATGGCCAGTGCTGGGTGTAGCAAAGGGGTGTGGGATTTTTCTAATAGTTTTAGGCAAACGGGCCTTTCAATAATCCCAAGAATAAAGCCCCTTTGAAAAGATAAGAGCTACAGACTTATGAGAAATTGTACTGGAATTGGAGTTGGCTGTGTAGGATCAGTGGCAGGACGCGGATTTGTCCTGCTCAAATGTGAGCTCATTTTCATCTGCTTCCTAGTGCCGGGCGCCCCAGGGAACTCGACCGGCCACTTTGGCCCCAACCACAGCAGTGCGCAACCAGGTACGCGCGTGCGTAACAGCGCGCAACCGGGGACGCGCGTGCGTCACCGCGCGCAACTGAGGACGCACGTGCGCATTCGCGCGCAACCGGGGACGCGCGTGCGAAACCAGGGACGCGCGTGCGCACAGCGAGTGCAGTCGTGCGCAAAGCACTTTGACTTTAGAGAGCGCACCCACTTTTCACTGAGGTAAAAATTGCCGGACATGGGGTAGGCTGCATGTGAGGTACTTGCCTGGCGCCCCTCAAGCTTTGCGCCCTAACAACCACCTCTGGCGCTAGTTTGGTCTCCTCAGACTCCACTGCAGGGGTAATGTGGTACATTCAGGGCTAGCAGACTCTCAGTTGATCCTGCTCCACCCAAACTTCTAAAGCCATTACCTTCCATTATCTGAATGTTCAAACCTTACACCAGCATAAAACAGTTTACCTTTGCATATAGAATTTACATAATAAGGTGTTCTCAGTACATTCTGCCCTTAATCTGAGTGCCTTCTATATCTCTCTGCTCTCTATTTGGTGTATTCAGTAGCATACTCAGTAGCATAGCTACCATGGGAGCAAAGGGAGCAACTGCACCAGGACCACAACATTTGCTTACTTGGTGAGGTTGGTAAAATACCATTGTACCATTGATGGTTCAAACTGGGATGATCCCCCCTCCCCACAGTACGAAAAGGGGCTCCTACAAAACCTATTTGCAAATTGGATTTTTTTTATTCTTCCTAATAACATATGTCTGAGCCCAGATATCCATTAAAGAAGCCATACTTTTTGCCAATAAGCTGCTGACTTGGCTAGGACTAGATTTAGTTGAACAGCATGGAGGATACATTAGTACAATGAACTAGGAGAAAGAAGTAGTTCACATAAGAAGTAATACATATATTTCAGTTATACGCTAAGTACCATTAGCAACATTAATTGTTGACTCAATACTCCTCCTTTCTATTGTTCCCCCTAAACCCCCTGAAAAAGGATTGTCTTTTCAGCTCCCCCCTCACAGCTGTCCAAAAAAAAAACTCCCCTCCTGGACAATCCACTAGTTTAACAACCCAGTGGACCTGTCACCCAGACACAAGAATCTGTATAATAAAAGTCCTTTTTCAAATCTATTTTTATTAAAGCATTCATAGCTGTTATGAGCTTATTTAAAAATCTCAGCTGTCAATCAAATATTGTCTGCCCCTCCTCTATGCCTTAGGCACAGAGGCGGGACAGACAATTACTTTCACTTTCCATTCAACACTTCCTGGATGTCACTGCTCTCCCCACATTACCCTGTTGAAAACCGGAAATTCAGCTCTTAGTTACCAGGAGCGTCATTTTTGCCGGCCATGGCAACCAGGGGGCGCTGCCGTCCTATGCGAGTGACTCAATTCGCCTCATTGGCGGAGCGCCTCTGCATAGGCTGGACAAGAACATTAGCATATCAGTTGTATAGGTGAGTACAGACATGCCAATTCTACAAAACATTACTGTCAGATTCCTGAAGATCAGTTGAGTATTACAGAAGCCAAGGGGCATAACATAATACTCTGATACCTTTTTTTAGGATTTAAGGAAATCTTTCCCAATTCACCCCTGAATATCCCGGTATGATTCTCAGTTCCTTGGAAATTCAATTTAAACATATGAGTTCACTTGTGTTTGTGTCTTGAAGGACTTTGATGAAAAGGAGACCTGGGAACCTGTTCTTGATCGCAGTATTGAGCATTTCTATGTGGACTGGCACCCTGCTTGTTGGTTCACTCAAAGAGCAACACCCCACCCCCTGCCTTTTTCTGGCATGTTCATATGTTGTAAACCCCAACTTCTGGCCCTGCTTGACAGTTATATGGTAAAGGTGGTCAGTAATGATAAAGACCAGCCCTGAAGAAGGAAAATACAGCTATCCAAATTACCTTTTATTAATGAGGCAGGTTCCGTTTAAACACAAAAAGATAATCTTGAACGATATGTCTTTTTAAACTTCTTAATATTTATCTTGATAGGACTAGGTAGGGGGTGGATGCATAACCCCAAGTTCTTTTACCTGTTTATGGAATATGCCCTCTCAGTAGGATTGCCACCTGGCCTGGCCAGTAAAAATTATGGCTGATCCCAATGTTATTAATAGGGAAAAAAGATAAATATATTGGAAGGCTGGTATTTTTTTCCAGAAAAGGTGGCAACCCTACCACTCGTAGAGGCCTTTGTAGTTATTAAAGCCCACCTTTTCTTTTTCATTTTCTAGATAATTAACCCAAATTTCATCCAAGAAGGTAAGTCAATGATGCAGACCCTATAACCAGTTTTAGTTCCTACTCCTAACACATGGTCAGAAAAGGTTCCACCACTCTTGGTCTTGGGACATGTGATCCCTTACATTATCCCTGTGAGGTTTTCAGTTCCCAACTTCACGAGTCACAAAACTAAAGAACAAACCTTGGGGTCGTGGTTCATGTTACTTGGCTAATTTATTAGGCATTGAGCCTTATTTGGCCCATAGAAATTCCTCTCAATATGCTGAGACTTTGTTGTTTTGGCAGTGGCTCCTGAGTTCCTTGTTCCCCTAGTGGATGTCATGTGTGTTCTCGGGGATACGGTGATCCTACAGAGTAAAGTATCTGGTCAGCCTAAGCCCAATGTCACCTGGAAGGGACCTGCCCAGAGTATCTTGGATGGGAGCAGCAACACCTACTCTATGTCAACCAGGTATGAGGGCACTGTCTGTGTTCTGTGTACCCTCTGTTTATCCTTATTCCCACAGTATGTCTGTGTTTTATTGGCTGGCTCATCCCTCAGAAACCTTTAGTTCCTTGTAGCACTTCCAGTAAGAAGAAGGGCTGGTGTGAATGTATGTATTCTATCTCTTCTTTCCCCACAGTGAGTCTGGAGGAATCAAGCTGGAAATCGGCTATGTTATGCCTCAGGATAGTGGCATCTACACATGTGTGGCAACTAATGAGCTGGGGGCAACCTCAACATCTGCAACCATCAAAGTGCAAGGTAAACACCAGCCCCAAGGGGACAGAGTTTTACATTTATTTTGCCCAATCCCTGGGTATAACTTACCCTTTAAGACACTAACTTTAATAGACCCCGTCTTCTTTTCTAGAAGCTTTCTGTGCAGATTCAAAAATATGTTATCTGTGCTACCCCTTAGTGGTGCCAACATACCAATACTTACACCATGTCTGCCTCTGTTTCCCAGGTGTCCCTGGAGCCCCCAGTCAGCCCCTGGCTCAGGAGAGAAGCAGCGCCTCTGTCATCCTCCGCTGGCTGCCACCTACCAGCACCGGCAATTGCACCATATCCAGCTACACTGTAGAATATAAAGAGGAGGGTAAGGGCTGAATATCGCAATTCCTGGGTCAGTACTTGTGTTGTTTGGTGGGTTCATCCTTTAAAGAGAAATTCTAGTTCTCTTCTGCCATCCATTTGCCTACAGGTGCCCAGTTCTGGCAGCAGTCAGTTGCCTCTACCCTAGACACTTACCTTGTCCTGGAAGACCTGTGCCCGGGGACCTGGCACCAATTCCGCATGAGCGCCAGTAACCCCTGGGGTATAAGTCTGCCTAGTGAGCCTTCAGAACCCGTGAGGCTTCCTGAAACAGGTAAGTAGTGCTTAGGGCTTGTATGCATGAGAATCTCCCAGGACTGAAATTCAGGGAGGAAATTCAATTCACTTACCTGCATGATCATAGGAAACAGAACAACCCAGAATCAGGTAGTAGAGAGACTCAGAGCCCTGTATTGCAGTGGATAGTATTAAGTGAGCCTATGTTTCATCCTATCAGGACTTATCCTTTAATTAAAAGACTTTAACAAACCATGAGCAGGTAGTACGAGTGGACGAGTAGCACTTTCCTGAGAAAAAGTACTTAGTAGGACTAATGCCAGTGGACCTGTGTTTCATCCTAAGAGGAAATTAATTTAATGTTTTTAACCCTTGTTTCCTTTTTCAAGATACCAATTTTAATGGATCCACAATTTCATGGAAAGGAAACTATGAGCAAGTGTACACAGAGCTGCATGAGATCGGAAGGTTAGATTCCTATTCTACTTTAATTGCTAGGGATGCTGGGAGATGTAGTTTACAACAGCTGAAGAGCTGCAGGTTTCATTAAAAATAATGAGGTCGCAAAGAGGGGATTTCCCCCCCAACCTTCCACATTAACAGCAGCCCTTTTTAACTCCCCCAATCCTCTCCTTTATGTATTAATGCCACCAATTTCTTCAAACAGGGGCAGGTTCTCCATAGTGAAGAAATGTACCAAGAAAATGACCAGGAAGGACATGGCAGCCAAATTCATCAGCAAAAGGCTAAAGAAGAGAGAGCAGGTGGCACACGAGGCAACACTTCTTCAGCACCTGCAGCACCCGCAGTACATTACTCTCCATGACACCTTTGAGTCAGAGAGCTCCTACATCCTCATCCTGGACCTGTGAGTGCCAGTCAGAGCTTAATAGTGCGGTTCTTCCTCTGACCCTTAATAGCAGGCTGCAGTACTTACCAATATACCTGAGCTCTACTTCCTGCTGTTGGATAAGTCCTGCTCACTATATGGTCAAAGTTCAGTGATAGAACAGCCTCACCCAACCTGACTATGTTTAAAAATGGCAGGTGATTTTTCTTTGGTTTGTTTCATTGTGTTATATAGGCTATTGGATGTTCCAATGGATACATTCATCTTTTCCCACTCACGTTCTGATTGGACCATTTTGTGACTTTCCATAGAATGGAGGATGGCCGGCTGTTGGATTTTCTCATGAAACACGACGAGCCGATGGAAGAGAAAGTGGCTTTTTACATGCGAGACATCATGGAGGCGCTGCAGTACCTGCACAGCTGCCGGGTGGCTTATTTAGATATAAGGGTAAGGCCACACTAAGCGATAGCGCGGCGATTTGACTCGCCGCGTCTATTCGCCGCGACTTTTAATCCTCAATCGCTGGCGAAACTTTGGCGCTGGGAAATCGCGCAAAATCGCCAGCGTAAAAACACACGCGGCGATCTTTTTTCTATAGTCGCTCGAAATCGCCTAGCGAGGCAATTTCGAGCGACAATAGAAAAAAGATCGCCGCGTGTGTTTTTACGCAGCGATTCCCCATAGACGCCAGCGTCAAAGTTTCGCCAGCGATTGAGGATTAAAAGTCGCGGCGAATAGTCGCGGCGAGTCAAATCGCCGCGCTATCGCTTAGTGTGGCCTTACCCTAAAGGTTGGTGAAACAGAGGAATGCTCCATTATTACATCAGCTCATACTTCCCAATGGTCCAGATTTTCTTGGGTCAGTACCATATCATGATCACAAAAAAGGGTGAGGCTTACCAGAACACAGGCAGGATTTCAGCAGATCAAAGTTTAGGCATTAACTGAGCATGTGTGGGATGGGCCACTATTCTATATCCTTTGACTTGTGACCTCAGGACACTACAGTGAATAATTGTGACTTCTGTTCCTGTGGCAGCAGTTTCAATTATGGATCCGCACACACCAATTTTCTGCAGTTTTCTTTTATTTGTGTTCACCACCAGTATCAACGTTTCGGGGGGTACAACCTCCCTTCGTCAGGTTGTACCCCCCGAAACATTGATACTGGTGGTGAACACAAATAAAAGAAAACTGCAGAAAATTGGTGTGTGCGGATCCATAATTGAAACTGCTGCCATTGGAAGGCCACGTCAGGCCGAAGGATAACCAGCACCACTAAAGCAGAAAAAGTGAGTAAAATTCCAGGTGTGCGGTGTAACCATTTCAATACTTCTGTTCCTGTCCCAGCCAGAGAATCTCCTAATAGACCTGCATATCCCAGTGCCCAGATTGAAGATCATTGATCTGGAGGATGCCGTGCAGATAACGGGACACTATTATATTCACCAGCTGTTGGGGAACCCAGAGTTTGCTGCCCCTGAGCTTATCCAAGGAAGCCCTGTCTCTCTTGGCACAGACATCTGGAGCTTGGGGGTGCTGACCTACGTCATGCTCAGTGGGGTCTCCCCATTCCTGGACGAGAACAGAGAGGAGACCTGTGCCAACATCTGCAGGGTGGACTTCGGTTTCCCACAGGAGTATTTCTCTGGGGTAAGTCAGGCTGCCCAGGACTTCATTAAGGCCACACTGCAAGAGGAGTCTCACTGGAGACCCACCATTGCCACCTGTCTTCAGCATCCGTGGCTGCAGCCTCATAACAACACTTATTCCAAATTACCTCTGGACACCTCCCGCCTGGCAGGCTTTATTGAGAGGCGGAGTCATCAAAACGATGCTCATCCATCGGTCAGTACCAACAGTCTCATCTTTAGCAGGAACTTCGTGGGAACATGACATTTACAAAGATGAGGTCCTACATTATCTTGATCAGTACAGGAGAGCAGGCCCGAGCCAGTGGGGGAACAATATTTATTTACTGTATACAGGAATTCAGGAAGGGGGTTATGGTGCTAAATTGTAATGGACCATATCCAGTTGCCTCCCTGCCATCCATTCTAATGAACCCTCTGTAGAAAGCAGATCTCACAGTAAAGATGTGACCCTCCTTAATGACAGACCTGGTGCTGTGTCTTTCTGGAACATGGTCCAATTCTCAAGGCTGAGGTCCTGGGGTGGAGTTTAAACATTTTGCTGCTAGTATGGACATTAAAGGGTGTTTTTCCCATTTCTACCACTGATTTATTTTGTGACATTCTGTCATTCACTAAATTGGCTCAATTGTTGGTAATGACCATAATGCCATTCTTTGCCAATGATAAAAATCGCATGAACAAATCCCGTAGAGGAAAAAACGAATTCCTGGAATGTGATTGGCCATTAGCAAAAGGAAAGGTCTTTCTAAGTCAATAAAAGAACAAAAGAAATGTAATTGCCCTGAACTATGATTAGCCATTGTTGTTAGGGAAGGAAGAAATCGAGTTGTACACTAAGAAGCCCCAAAACCCAACAGACAAGAAGTTTAGACTCAAGGCTGTGGCTGTAATTGAACAAATATACAGATATTTGTGCCAGTTTTTTTTTCTGCTCACTGCCGACACCATAGTGTTTCCTGTACAATGTGACCCTAACTTCTCTGTACCCCTTTAGCCGTTGATATTGAACATTGCTACCAGTGAAAGGAGCACACAAGGAAACTATACTTTATATTGTCTGGTCACCTTAGATCAGGGATCCCCAACCTTTCCAACCAGTGAGCAACATTCAGAAGTAAAAGGAGTTGGGGAGCAACACTAGCATAAAAATGTTCTTGGGGTGTCAAATAAGGGCTGTGATTGGACATTTGGTAGCCCCTATGTGGATTCTCAAACTACCTTGAGGCTCTGTTTGGCAGTGCACCTGGTTCTTATGCAATTTAAACTGGCCTCCAAGCCAGGAATTAAAAAATAAGCACCTGCTTTGAGGCCACTGGGAGCAACATCCAAGGGGTTGGAGAGCAACATGTTGCTCACGAGCTACTGGTTGGGGACCACTGCCTTAGATCATTCATGAAATCTTTCCATTGCAACACCCAGAGCTCTGAGCCAATTGCCCTCCAAATAACATGGCACGTTAGGCCCTTCTGCACAAATGGGAAGAAGAAAAGCCTTGAGAAGGAAACAATGAAAGGGTGGGAATTATAGAGAGGAGTTGGATAAAGGGCCACGTCAGGGGTAGGTGCTGGGTGTTAGTTCAACTCAGCCCCTTGTTCTACACATATAAATACAATTCACAATCATCAGACAATTGAGTATTGGGAGTGTAAATTGTACCCTAATATGTAATATACTCACACCCTGGGGCTATTTCTGTTCAGGGAATCCTGGATAATTGTACAGCACAAAATAAATTGTTCAACCTGTTAACAGACCTCTGTTTTTGTCTTAATATTATTAAGGAGTAATACTGAACTTTCACTCCAGAGGGAGGCAAGCTGACGGCCAAACACATTTTACAGAGCCCTGTGTAAAATAGGATTGTCCCTTTAGATATTGATACACTGCAATTCCCAATAACCAGTATGAAGTCAAAAGTCACAGGTTAAACAATATTTACGTCTGCAAGCTCAGTGGGCAACTTAAGCACAGTGAGTTGCACCAAAAATCATTTAAGGTAAACTATGTGCTCCCTGAACTACCTTCCCGCCAGCTAAAATGTAAATCGCCGGCGGGATGGCACTCAGAGCGATTTGTTTTCTGAAGTTGCCCGAAATTCCTTGTGAGGCAACTACGGGCGACTTCGGAAAACAAATCGATTTGAGTGCCATCCTGCACAGGCAGATTCGGGGAGATTAGTCGCCCGAGGAAGAGGAGAATTGTCGCGGGGCGACTAATCTCCCCAAATCTGCCTGTGTGCCCTGACCCTAAATTGGAGTGAAATCCCCCCCCCCTCCCAGTAGCCCATTAGCAGCCTATCAACAGAACAATGGGCAGCTAAGGGTCAGTCCACACAAGCAGATTCGTGGAGATTTAATCGCCTCTTCTTCTGGGCGACAATCTCCCCGAACTGCCTTCGCGTGTCTTCCCATCCGCTATAATGAAAAGTCACCTGCGCTAAAGCACACGCGGCGCTTCGTTTTCCGAAGTCGCCCAAAGTTTTCCTCGTGAGGCAACTTCGGGCGCAGCGTGTGCTTTAGCACAGGTGACTTTTCATTACAGCAGATGGAAAGACACGTGAAGGCAATTCGGGGAGATTGTCGCCCAGAAGAAGAGGCGATTAGTCGCCAGGCGAGTAAATCTCCCCGAATCTGCTCGTGTGGACTGACCCTAACCAGATAGCAGCTACCTGATGGATTTGTTTGCATTGCTAAAAGCCCCACCTAGTGGCAGACATAAGAAAAAACCTTCTTGGGTGCTATGACTTGGATCGTATTGCAGTTCAATAAGAAAGGGAGAAACAATAGCTGTCTCAAAGCAGTTCCATCCTGAAGTGCTGGCTCCTTCTCAAAGCTCAGAATCAGGGGCAAAGCACTGAAGGCTGCATTCACACCAATAATACAGCTAAAAGAAATACATTTGTTGGTTTAAGAATAACATTTCAAATGGCAGAGTAAATTATTTGCAGTGTAAACAGTGTAATTTAGAAATAAAAAATAAACCTAAAAAATTTATGACATAATCCCTTTAAATTTAAATGTTACTTAGTGGTAAATTTTCTCAAGTACAGACTTTAATCCCTTTAATCCAATTCAATCATCAGTTAATAGTGCAGTAAGCATCATACCTTACCCTCTGGTCAGGATGATGCCCTAGTGTTACCCACAACCAGCCCATTATACATCAGGTTCCAGTAATTACTTATCTGAGTACTAATTATGTGGGTCAAGAAAAGGAGAATAGTGCAACATGAAGAAGCATTGTCCACTAGAGGGAGCTCTTGCTCCATGCAGCTGCTTTACATTGATGTACATTTCCCAGACATAAATTTAATTAACTGTGATATCAAATTGATGTACCATATGACTTTGATTATTTCAAGTGATTTTAACTAAAGAGGATGTTACCCAAAAATACAGCGTTGCCTAATGGAAGAAAATGTCAGTATTGCACAAATCTCTATATAAAGGGGTTTTTCACCTTCCAAACACTTTTTACAGTTCAGTTGTTTTCAGATTATTCACCACAAATAAAACCTTTTTTTTTCAATTGCTTTCCTTTTTTTTTTTTAACATTTTTTCCAAAATTGAAGTTTGACGTTTAATGTTCCTGTATCTGGTGTTTGGGTCTGGCAGTAATCCAGGTGCAGATTCTGAATTGTTACTGCTACATTAGTTGATACATTTATCATTCGCATTAGTGGCATATTAGCAACTATTGTATCAATTATAACAACTTCCTCTGGGTTTCTGATCAGCAGGGACAAAGATAAGAAATGTATCAACTAATGTAACAATTTAGAACAGTTTACATTCAGTGACCCCTCCTTCCAGAGCTGCTTTGGAAAGACAAAAGAAGGTGAAAATATAAATTTTAGACTTCAATATTAGAAAAACAATCTGAAACAGATACAGCAATAGAAAGTAATTGTAAAAAAGTCTTTATTGCTGGTGAACAATCTGAAAACAACTGAGCTAAAACAAATGCTGGCGGTTGAACAACCCCTATAACCAATGCAACACGTTTATCATTACTATAAATTTATGACTTATTAACTAAAGCCCAAAACTACTTCTCGCTTCTAATAGCCCTTGATCTCTCAGCTGCTTTTGACACTGTGAATCAACTTTTCCTCCTCCAAGGAGGACACGGTGTCTTTATGGCACTGCCTTGTCCTGGTTTTCTTTCTAACTCTCCAAATGCTCTTTCAATGTCTCCTACAATGGAGTATCATCTTCTCCCTAAATTCTCTCTCTCTGTTGTGGTCTCACAAGGCTCTGTGCTGGGCCCCTTATTATTTTCTCTCTATACTTTCACACCCCTGGCAAATTAATCAATTCATATACCACATTTATACTAGTGATACTCAAATCTATCTCTCCTCTCTTGATCTCAAACCACAGCTCATAAGTTGAGTCTCTTCCTGCTTATCTGATACCTTAAATTAAACCTCTCTAAAATTGAAATGGTTCTCCTTCCCTCATCCAAAACAGATAACATCCCAAAACTGTCTATCACAGTTAACAACTCTATTATCACCCATCTCCTCAGGCCTTGGAGTCACCCTTGATTCTGCCCTGTCCTTTACCTCCTCATATCTAGTTACTTACCACATCATACCACTTTCACCTAAGGAATATTTCTAAAATATTATCACAAGATATCACTAAAGTTTTGACCTAATCTCTCATCATATCACACAATGATTACTGTAACTCTCTTTTAATTGGCCTTCCCCTCCAGAGACTGTCACCTCTCCAGTCCATAATGAACACTGCTGCGAGGCTCATACACCTCAGCAACCGCTATTCCTCTGCCTCGCCATTCTGCCAATCCCTGCACTGGCTTCCACTACCATCCTCAATGACCATGACATTCAAAGCCATTCATAACTCTGCCTCACCCTACATCTATGAACAGGGGAGATCCGGTCCATTTTGGCGCCTGAGGCAGCCTTCATATTGTCGCCCCCACCCCTCACACTGGCTCTTACCTTTCAGCGCCAGAGGGGGTCGGTCCACGTCGTGCCGGAGGGGGTCGTGGGCAGTCCAGTCAAGCATTTGCGCTCTCTGCACTAGAAGAGCCGAATTCCAGGGTTGAAAACCGGAAATACGGCTCTTAGTTACCAGAAGTGGCATTTTTGCCGCCTGTAGCAACCAAGGAGGTGCTACCATCTGAGGTGAGAGTCTCAACTCACATCATTGGTGGAGCGCCCCTGTCTGTGAACCAACCTACTTGTTACGCCTCTTTCATTAACTCCTTACACATTCGCATTCAAGCTGAAGCTGCCTCCCCTTCTCTGGAATTCTTTCCCATGGTCTGTCCAACTCTCTCCCAATCTGTCTGTCATCAAAAAATCTCTTGAACCACATCTATTTAAAAAAGCTTACCCTCATTTAGTTTAGCATAACTTCAGTATGGCGCTAAATGCAATACCTACGCTATCGCTCACATTGTTACTTCCTATCTTGCCCTATCCCACACCTATTGTGTCAACCCCTTCTCCATTTAGATTGTAAGCTCTTGTGAACAGGGACTTCTTTGCCTCTTGTATTAGTTATTGTTGGTTTTTGAGTGCCTTCTTGAGTTTAATGTATAAACAATGCTACAGAATATGTTAGCATTTTATAAATACATGACAATACTACTAATAATTTATTCAGTATCAGAATAAGTTCGTAGGCAATTATTAACTGTGACAAGAAAGTAAATAAGGCCAAAATAAGGGTGTTTTCTGTTTTCTAGAAAAATCGTGCCAATTTGCTACAAATAGCACTTATCTATCTGGCCATAAGGAAACAAACTAAAGCTGTGACATTAAGGGTTTAAGCACATGGGCAGATTCGGGGAGATTTAGTCACCTGGCGACTAATCGCCTCTTCTGCAGGGCGACAATATCCCCGAACTGCCATCCCCCTGCCTGCCGCCTGCTATAATGTCAAAACGCCAGCTCCAATGTACTCGTGGCGCTTCGATTTCCAAAGTCGCCCGAAGTTGCCTCACGACCAAACTTTAGATGACTTCGGAAAATTAAGCTCAGTGAGTGGCATCCCACTGGCGAATTTTCATTACAGCTGGTGGGAAGGTAGGGGAAGGCAGTTTGGGGAGATTGTCGCCCCAAAGAAGAGGCAATACGTTGCCGGGGCGACTAATCTCCCTGTGTGTCCTTACCCTAAGGGTGGTATCGAAGATTTATCGCAGGCGACTAAATATCCTTGTGTGCCACCACCTTAAGTGTGAAGACACGTAGAGCTACTAGTAGCAGCTACTTGTCATGGCTACAAAATAGACAATAATGATAACTGATTTTGCCAAGACACTACGGGGGTTACTTACTAAAACTAAAATTTATCTCATATTTTTTACTAATTCAAGCACGACCAAACTCCTATCAACAATTTTATCTTATTTCTCAATAAAATGACTCAAAAAACTCAGGTTGGGAAAAAACTTGATAAATTTGAGCAAAAACTCAAATTGTACTCATTTTTCAGACTTTACTCCCAAATCGCTCGATTTTTTCGAGTTATAAGATGCAATTTCAGTTACTGGCAATGGATATGTATTTTCGGGAGATTTGTCGTCCCCGCAGCGCCATCTAAAAAATTGTGCAAAATCTATCAGTGTGCCACTGCCCTAACACATAATCCTGTGAGAATGAGGAATGAATAGATACTGGGAAGCTGCTTAGTGTAACATTTCCTTTCATTATGTAAACTTGTATTTGTGTGTTTATACCCCCTTTCAATTACTTCTTTATCTATGTTTGGGGGCAATGTCAGCAATTTGTCATGAGATCTTAATTTTCCTATTGAAGTGAGTGGAATGAATGTCATAATGTTTTCTTAAAGGAGAACTAAAGCCTAACTAAAGAAGTAGGCTAGAAATGTTGTACATTATGTTTTGGGCTTTTGGCCTCTTCTTATCTTACCACCTGCCCGCTTGATCCAATTCCCTCAAAACTTCTCCGCAATACCAATCCTTGCTTACTACGCTCCTCTACTGACCTGCTGCTCAACTCTTCTCTCATTACCTCCTCACATGCTCGCATTCAAGACTTTACAAGGGCTGCACCCCTCCTCTGGAACGCTTTCCCACGGCCTGTCCGACTTTCTCCCAAACGTTCTGCTTTCAAGAAATCTTGCGAGACGCCTACCCTCACTCTGCTTAACTACCAAACGCAACAACACATACAGTACCACATTTATCACCCACTTAATTTGATCTTGGCCACGCCTTGTGTAGGCCCTATGCATTTAGAGTGTAAGCTCTTTCTGCATAGGGCCTTCCTCACCTTTTGTACCGGTATTGATTGTGATGTATGTAACTCCATATGTTCTATGTATATAATTCATGTGATTTAGTTGTATAATCACATTTACTTTACAGTGCTACACAATATGTTGGCACTATATAAATACATGTTAATAATAAATAAAATAATAACAATCTGTGCCCCAAAGATGCCCCAGTAGCTCCTGATCTTCTTTTCTGCTGATTCACTGCACATGTTCTATGCTGCGGTCACTTACTTAGATTAGGGGCCGACTCACAATATACAGTACACATAGAATATACATGTCACAATATAAGGGTGATTAGTAATTAATCCAGATAATTACTACATGGCAGCACAGAAATCAGTGCAACTAGCACGGGAATCTAATAATCAGCCCATTTTCTGCTCGATAATTTGTGACGACCCCTAAATTTAACTTCTCAACAGCTGCTCAGAGCCCACTGAGCATGCGAGTGTCACAGACACTTTCCAAGATGGTGACCCCCTGTGACAAGTTTAAAGTCCTCGATCATTGCTGCTATTGAGAAGCTGAAACTTTAGGCTGGTGCAATAATGTGATTATATAAAATATGACATTTTTAGCCCTATTTATTTTTATGTTTTAATTCTCCTTTAGCACTTCACACATTTTGGATTTATTGTAATATTTATCTGGTACCGGAATTTCAGTTCCTTTACTTGACCCTTAGGGCAGTGGCAGTGGTTGCCAGCATTACCTATGTAATTGTTCTGTTATGTTACATTGATTCAGATAACTACCTCAAAGGACAATGTACTGGTTTGTCCAGAAAATGTGTCGAGAATCTGTACTTTTCCAGTCTAGTAAAGGTGCCCATTGGAATACGTCTGGTGTGGGTGAGCTTATCTTAACTTTAAAATCACAAAGTCTTTATTAAAAGGTAACTTACCCTTCAGAAAAGGTGACGATCCATTGTGCAGGGCTCAATTTCTCCTCCCTGCCTTCTATAGGAGATAGCCAGGGAGGAGAAATCGAGCGACACGATGGATCATCGCCCTGTCGGCTTTTCTGAGCGCAAGCGGAGTTTTGGTAAGACTGCGATTTTAAAGTTACATATGTCTTGGTGGCTTTTTTTTTCCTTCTATACAAACACATTTTGACTGGTCCTTTAAGTGCGGTCAGTTATTGTTAAAGTGGGTCGAAAAGGCCTTTTAACTCTTGTTGTGCCAGCAACTCTAGATTTTATATTACTGGATTATATCAACGTGGCATCACATGTTGCCTGGTAAATAGGAGTCCTGCAAATAAATCAACAGCATGTGAAGAGGTAAAGACTGCAGTATAATTTGGGCGCTATTACTTGGACTTGGACCTATAAATCTTATATGTCTGTGTGACCATCTTCAAGGGCCTTATCTTTTTTAATCTAAATAGATAAATGTTGGATCAATATTCTTTTGATGTTGGTTATATAGGGGATAATGTAAATTACTGCTGTAATACTGTAAATGATAAGGATATTAGAAGTCACTGAGAAGTTCCGTGACCATATAAAGGCACAAGGCTGCAGACTGAGTTATACAGGGAACTCTGAGTATCACTCATGTATTATAAGGGATAATGTACCCCCTACTGTAAATTATAAGGATATTAGTCACTGAGAGGTTCTGTGACCATATAAAGGCACAAGGCTGCAGACTGAGTTATACAGGGAACTCTGAGTATCACTCATGTATTATAAGGGATAATGTACCCCCTACAGTAAATTATAAGGATATTAGAAGTCACTGAGGGGTTCTATGACCATATAAAGACACAAGGCTGCAGACTGAGTTATACAGAGAACTCGGAGTATCACTCGTGTATTATAAGGGAAAATATACTCTCGACTGTAAATTAAAAATATATTAGAAGTCACTGAGGGGTTCTGTGACCATATAAAGGCACAAGGCTGCAGGCTGAGTTATACAGGGAACTCTAAGCATCATTCATGTATGATAAGGATATCAGAAGTCACAACAAGCGGTACATTATTTTTTATCAAACAAACGTTTTACAAATTGACAGTTATAACGAATGACATCACTAAGCACCATTTAGAAGGACTATTTTTTACATTGATTGCTTTATTTTATGGTCTTCTATATGACACAATATATGGATATAAATGATATTGTACCATAAGTTAGAGAAGGTAGGCTCCACTGGGACAGGGCTAATGGGAATAATATACATTGTCTGTAGAGAGATGAGGAATATGAGATGCTGTGTAATTAAGGGATAATAATTATAATAATCGACTGCGCTGTGAGAAGGGAAACATGGAGCCTGTATGTAGGAGTCAGTATTGTTATTGGCAAGTTATTTTAGGAGGTGGGGTATTCGCTCTCCTTCCTGTATCTCTCTATAATACACAAAAGCCATGAATATCTTGTAAATGATATCCTTATAAAAGGTGAGTTCTGACGTCATCAGTTATAAACGGTGAGTTCTGATGTCATTTCTGTCACATGACTCACTGAGGGGTGGGAGGGGTTAATGCTGCGCTTATGTATTTATACTGCCATTCAAAGCGCTACTTGTGTGTAAATAAGCAATAGATAGTGAATAAAGTACCCCCTCTTGTAAATGATAAGGATATTATAAGTTACAGAGGAGTTTCCCGACCATATAAAAACACGAGGCCGAAAGCCGAGTGTTTCTCTACAGGTCATGGAACTCCGAGGTCACTTCTAATATCCTCATATTTTACAACAGGGGGCACTTTATTCACTATCTATTGCTTATTTACACACAAGTAGCGCTTTGAATGGCAGTATAAATACATAAGCGCAGCATTAACCCCTCCCACCCCTCACCAAGTGCAACATTAACTCCTGCCTCCCAGTCCCCTCCTGTAACAGTGCAAGTCTGCCTCAGTCAGCCTGTGTCTATGGTCTGTGTCAGGATAAAACCAAGCGTGAGTTCCTGTGGAAAGGGGGCACCTCCCCGTACATGTCACACTTGGTTCCTCCCAGTTAAAGTTGGTGCCAGACTCAGCTCGAACCCTGGAATCTCCCCGCAATCAGATCGCTTGTCCCTCCTGTGATTCGGAGCTTCCATTCCGCTCGTGTTTCCCTTGGATAAAAAGTCGGCTAAAACTACGACTCCTCCGCTAGGAGAGGGGACCCCTCGTTCAGACAGAGGAATAGGAGCAGCGCTTCCAGCTGGTTTCCCCGGGCAGCTGCCCCCCCTCTCACTCCGTGGCTGGTCCGGTCCGGGGAAGGATGGTGCTGAGGTAGGCGGAGCCACAAATGAGCGCGGGGCCACTACTTGAGAAGCGTTTCTGTGCGACCCCCGTTTTACTTGTTTCTTCCCCGGGGTGTGACGGAATTGTCTGCCCTCTGTCTATAAGTCATAGTCCCTCTACTGGTGGGTGGGCGCTGGCTCATGTGAAATCCCCCTCCATATTTACTGCTCGTATAACGGCACTCGAATTACCCGTCATTCCCTGCGCGCACTCAGCCCCAAACTCACATGAATCCTTATCCCTATAAGTACAGCTGGAGCCTGGTCTCTCCTGTAAGGGGTAAGTGCAGTCTCTGTGTTTCCTCACTGTGGATAGAGTGTATAGAAGTGCTGTCACTACATGTTACTCAGCCCCACAGCTAATTCAGTTTAGCCCCCCCAACATATCCAGAGATTGTCCTTTTTTACCAATATATGTTAAAATTGCTCATTCATTATTGCCTCATGGGGCCCCTGAACCTCCTGCAGCCGCAGGGTCTGCTTCCTCTGTAGTTACCCCTATAGTAAAGCAAGATTTGGTTAGGGAACGGGGCTGTGACTGTTTACTATACACCAGGGGTCCCCAACCTTTTTTTACTTGTGAGCCACATTTAAATGTAAAAAAGAGTTGGAGAGCATCACAAGAATGAAAATGTCCAAGGGGATGTCAAATAAGGGCTGTGATTGGCTGTTTGCTGGACTGGCAGCCTACAGGAGGCTCTGTTTGACAGTACATCTGGTTTTTATGCAACTAAAACTTGCCTCCAAGCCTGGAATTCAAAAATAAGCTTCTGTTTTGAGACCACTGGGAGCAACATCCAAGGGGTTGGAGAGCAAAAAGTTCCTCGCGATCTACTGGTTGGGGATCACTGCTTTACACTCTTATCAGTGCTGGGGCAGACTGGGCAGGTGCTCCTTAGGCAGCCCAAGCGCCCAACAATCGCACGTGCATACACGGAAAACTGAGCACGCGTGTGCAGAATATCACGTGCACGAGAAACCCCCCATGCGGCGCAAAAAGCATACCTCCTGATATTTTGGAAATAAAAAGAGGGATATAAAAATGGTGCACATAGCATGGCAAATGTTTGGCCATGCCCATTTTGTGGCCACGCCCCTAATTACCATGTTCATGTTACAAAATTTGTCAGGTAATGAAAGTGTTTTATGTGTTTTTTTTTTAGTTATTACAGTTTTGCTAATGAAGGTGAATTGCCCTTTAAGCTGTGAGTCTTAACTTTTTCCAAGGGATCTTATATTGTTACAATTACTTATTTGCTTATCTTGAAATTGTTACACAAGTATCTTATTTGCTGCTGTGGCTGTTCTGGGCTCTTTGCCAAAAGCCAATTAAGTTAGAAACTTTGTTTCTTGTTCTGGCTGTTCAGTGCAGAGAAAATCGTGACTTTCCAGTACAAACGAAGGACTGCAAGTTGAGCTGTCAAAAGAGGGACTGTCCCTCTTAAAAGGGGACAGATGGGAGGTATGCAAAAAGGAGGACGGCACACGCCGGGCAGAGCAGCAATTGGGGACTGGTCAGGGGATTTGGCTGTAACTGAGTGAAAGTGTTTATAGTAAGGACAGGGGTCCCCAATCTTTTTTTAGCCATGAGCCACATTCATTTGTAAAAAGAGTTGGGGAGCAACACAAGCATGAACAAATTTCTGGAGGTGTCAAATAAGTGCTATGGATAGGAAGTCTTATGGGCACACAGGCTGTTGTCAGTCTGAATAGTTTTGCAGGCTGAGAGAAGCAGATCTGGGATTTGATTTGCGGTCACACACAGGCTGAAGACAACCACTGACAACAGCCTGTGTGTCCACATCATAAAGAAGACTCTGGCAGGTCATATGATTTTTATGCAACCAAAACTTGCCTCCAAACCAGGAATTTTAAAACTGCTTTTAGGCCAGAACAACATCCAAGGGATTGGAGAGCAACATGTTGCTCATGAGCCACTGGTTGGGGATCAGGAAGCAGTGGGTGTAAATATGGTAAGATAACATAATGTTGATGACACTTTACTATAGGGCAGATCTAAAAACCATATATGTTGGACTACATCTCCCACAAACACCTGCTAAGATTTGTAGTTCAGTAACAGACGGCTAGTTGCAGGTTGGGCTGTAAATAATGGGGCATTTTGCCAAAGGCTACATCAATACCAGAGATAGAAGTTTATATTTAGCTGTACAGTAAGTGGAGCCCTTGGATATTTTCACTTTAATGACCCATTAATTGCCAGTGCCTCCTTTCTGCCCTGTGTGTGTGTCTGTGAGTGAGAGTGAATGTGTGTGTGAGTATAGGAGCCTTGGCACTTTCATTTTGTGCTTCTGAAGCCAGAGGAAACCGCATGTTTCCGTTACCCAGTCTGTACCACTCTGCCTGCGTTGGAGGGGAGCTAATGTTCTGTGCTTTTTTGGGGTCTATTGTATTGTCTCTTACAGCTATTTATATTTTGTTCACAAGCACCTGGGGCCCCAATCTTAAAGGGGGGTCCTAATTCTATTACTGCCCAGACTGTGGCCAGTAAATTAATACAACTCTCAACACCCCCTAATATGAAAACCAGGTTCACCCCTGTGGTATATATGATGAGTACATAATGACTGTAATTAGTACTTTCAGTAACATTTTTACATCATGATGGGGCCCCTATGATTCTGGGGTCCAAGAGTCTTCGCTAACCTAAACCAGCTAAACCTAATTGACAGCAAGTGCAGCCTGCAGCATTAATTGTGACTCAAGAACCACATGGCATGCTGGGAATTAATGGTTCCCTAATTATAATGGGCAGCATTGTATTTCTGCCTGATACAGCAGTGCCATGCCGAGAATATCAGGTGTTAGCCTTGGGGGGCACTTCAGTATAATTCAGAAATCCAATGCTGCCTCATCAGTATCACTGTAACCTGGATTGCTAAAATTGCTACATTCTGTGCATCTTTTTTTTCATAAAAGCTTACTTTAAAGGGAAACTCCACAAAAACATAACTTAAGCTTTTTGAAAAGTAAACATAATTTCAAGCAACGTTGCAATATACATCAATTAAAAAATGTGCAGACTTTTCATGATTTTTAATGGTTTGGAACAGTTCCCAAAGCCTAGCCCCCTGCTCTCCTGCTGATCTGTCTGACTACTTTGCTGAGCTGGCTGACTACTGTTACTGTGTATCAACAGCCAGCTGTCCTCAGCCTGCACTGTCCAAACCCCACAATTCCCTGCACATGTGATTTCAATAAGGAATGGTACATCATAGTGCAATGCATTGTGGGTTATGTAGTTCCTGCATGCTGTCTATAAGCTGTGGAGAAGTTGTTACAATATGTAAAATCAGTATTTAGTGCCTCCTTCCCTGCCAGGATTTTAAATGATGCAGAAAGAGAAGAACTGTTAAACAGCTGGATTTCAGCATAGAAAATGGCATTTATTCATACTTTTCGAAGAAACATGTACAGTAACTGTGATGGGCATATTAGGGGTTTCTGTGATATGTGGGCCTCTTTTATCAAATTTTGGTTTGAAAGCCGGAATTCCCCTTTAAGTTGATTTATGGCAAACCTGAAATACTATAGTGTGTGCGTGTCCCTATGTAGGCTGGAATCAGAAGGTATTTACTTGTCTCATGCCATACACACAGCACTGCCTAGATACCAAAAATGAGTTTTAATTCTCCCATAAGGCATCATGGGCGGAGACTTGCAAATCACTCCTTTGTGTCCCTTTGGCCAACTATGCATCCAGAACCGCTGGTTTATAGCACAGATACAGCCTAATGGTTCAGAGCCATATATCCAAACTTGCAGACAGCCTGTTTCCATCTTGTTAGATCTCATCAGTGCAAGATATTGGAACATGGCTTCTGAGAGGTAGGACTTGGAGAGTAGCGAAATGGGGAACCAATTCTGGTTATGGTGAGAAGGGCTGAAATGGGCCAAAAAGCCCTGGAATCAGAAGGTATTTACTTGTCTCATGTCACATGGTGAAAGTGTTGTAAGATGGAATTCCTCCCTATGGATACCCTGTGTTTGGCCTAAGAGCGAGTATATTGGACATTGTAAAGCTGGGCATACACAATAAGATGCACTTATTTAGGGTCTAGGAAGAGAGGACCCCATCAATGTGTTAATGTGCTCCCGGCAGCATTTCCTAACCTGGAACATTGGCAACAATTTCTGCCAGATACTGGTCAGCCAGGCCTCATACACGACTAGAACAGTCATTCCTGTATGAAATCCCACACTGAGGTGCCTGTAAAGCCATAAACTGGCAGAATATTGTTACAATGTAACACTCGGGTGATACACAAGCTACACACTGTTTGTTTCTATAAACATCTGTGCAGTGTGGCTCCAGCAAGTCAGTGTCTGTCTCTGGCAAGATGCACCCGGAACACAGTGAATAGCGGTAGCCAGTGTTTGACTGGAATCTGCACCAGGAATAGTCTTTATCACAGTATTTACATTGTTATGGGCAAAAAAGATACTGAACAGATAGGAACATTGTATTTTAGTGATGTGGTGGGTTTGGGCCGACCTCGCTGCTTCTCTTGCATTTCGCTGATTGAGCTATTCTGCCTGCTCTCTTCACCCGGGAAGCCCGGGTCAAGTGGGTCCAGTATGGGTCAAGTTTTTCTCAATAAAGATAAAGTGTTCGGTAAATCTTTATTGTATTACTTGGGAGAGGGGCCGACCCCTCCAAACAACACAAGGCAAGACTGAATTGCAGAGGCTGGGGGAACAGGAAGCTTGGTTGATCAAGTTTTTCTCAACCCATACATCACGAACGTGTTTATTTTTATTCATAAGTCCTGTGTTTAGATTTGTCAGGGAAAAGTTCAAGTACATGTATTATGTACATGTTAGAGATAACTGATATACACCCCTGCAATGACAAAAGGTAACTGAAAGTTTTTTAAAATAAGTTTTTTTTCTCCCCAAATCTACCTTCTTTTACATAGTACTGCATATTTGATAGACACCTAGAATCTCAGCCGTAAAGCATGGCAGGACTGCTGCTTCCCAATTACTCTACTAAACATTACACTTGGACACCATTTCTGGATGTTATCCGTTGTAGATGTGATATCCTTTATAACCGGGATTACTTTTCTCCCTGTGACAGCAGTGACCATGTTCCACTCTGAGATACCAGCAGGGATGAGCTGGGAAACGAGACATCTGATTTCCAAGCATGAAAAAAGAACATGGCGACTGTGTTTGGGAGCAGGTGCCTCAGAGCGATGCTGCTCCGTGTGACAGATTTAAGCATTCCTGTGCACTATACAATGGCTACGTTTATATATACGGCGGACGGAAGGACAGTAATCTGGGTGATTTTTGGCGATACAATATAGGTGAGTTCATTTCTCCAACACTGTGTGGGCAGTTACCTGAGGATGCTGGGGATGGTAGTTCAGTTGGTGGATGCAGTGATTCCTTCCAAATGCCTCCCAGATATTGATCACAAATGCATTAGAGCCCTTTAGAATCTCTGCTAGATAAATATTCCTCCTATCTACCCTCAAATCCCCAGTATTACATCAGAAAAAAAGATCCTTGGCCTGGGCTGCTCTCTTTCCCGTGGTCAAACAGGAACCTCCCTTTGGGTAAATAAATTCAATGCCCCAGTACTACCCAGGTAGGGAGCTGATTCTCTGTCTTTATGCTCTTGGTTTGCTTTTTTTTTTACCATAATTAGAAAGGAAACCCCCTCACTGTATGTAAATCCTCCAATCACTTACCCAAGCACAATGCTTTTCATACTCCCCCCACATGCATGAGATCAATACAGAAGGGAAGCCAAACACCACCCACCCCACATGACCACGGGAAAGACAACAGCCCAGGAAGAGTTTATGAAGAGAATCAATTTGAATTCTGGATAAGAACTGGGGGAGACTTACCTAAAGGAAGGTTGCTTGAAGTAATGATACAAATGGTTCTTTGTTTTACGAGTTTCCCTTAAAATATAACAGGGGTAGGTGATCATCTCCCTAAGAGTTGCTTCTCTATAACTGGAGCCATATGAAAACCCTGCATTTGTCTGTCTCTGATGCACAGTACACAGGTCTCGAATGCCCAGAATTCCCTGCTGACATATCCATGGGACAAGTACACATCTGCACTGTCCTATCTGCATAGAGAAGCTTGTATCCCCACCAGCCCAGTCTGCAAACCCCTCCGCCACCTCCTAACGGCTCATCCATGTATTTCCCAACAGGGTGTAAGCACAGAGCAACGAGTAAAGTAACAGCCTTGGGCAATAAGGCGTTTATTACACATCATTTCATTTCCTGGCACTAATTACAATGATCCACATTTATTTGTGCCTTAAAAATGTGCTACACTGTATAACGCAGTGATATTTTACATGTGAAAAGGTTACAGCCTTTTCAGCAAGCAGCAGCAGCCTTTCTTTGCTTTATGGCACTGATTTTGGATATACTGTCGGGGTCAGAGCTATAGTCTCGCAGGACATATGGGTAGACCAAAGTTATTTAAGCTGAAACACAGGAAAAGTATCCACTTTGCACCAGAGCAATAGGCGGGTTTCTCTGCCATGCAGTTCTCTGTGGATAAATCGGTGTGGTTGTAACTAGAGATAAGATAACATTCCTGCACAGTGCTAATAATTAGTGTCTGCCAATTACCTGCACTAAATCTTATCACACAGTTTAGCAGAATTGGTCCATTTCGCATTCTGTATCAAACACATGAAAGTGAGTCACACGCGTCATAAGCCAAATAAATAGATATTATCATCTCATTCTAAAGTTGTACTTGTGCTTTTAATCAATGTGTAATCTGAATATGTATAAATATAGGCAAGTTATTGTCACTTCTGTGTTTAGTGTAGTTATATGATACTAAAAACAAGAAAAAGCAGTAAAACCCCACACTACCTTACTAAAATTAATTGAGATCTAATTATATAAGTGCTTAGTGCTATTATAATCATATGCTTCAAATCAATTTAGCACCAACATACAATTAATGGTATTTCAATCGATTGTGTTCTATATCAATAATTAAAATGATTAAATTGCTCAAGTGCTATAAATCAGGTGATGTGACCCTCAATAAAATGTATCTGCACAAAATTGATGAATAATCTAAAAGTTCATGGTTCTTATATGAATTAAATAAGGTGCTAGTGCAGTAGTTATAATTTTAAAGTGAGTTCATGGTATCAAACAATTAAAAATAAAGCGTCCGCAATTCATGAATAAAAGTTAGAAATTAGAAAGTAGTATAGAGGTGGAGGTGTCCCCAAGAAACTAGCTGCGTTGTTCTAAGCCCTAAAAGTTTATTCTCTTTTATCTCTAAGGCACTGAGGATTTGTTGGTTTTATAGCAAAGTTAGCTCTCCTTACAAGACAGTTAAACGTAGTAACGAGACCACAGTCCTGTAGTTATATACTTATGTCTCCTTCTGTGTCTCACAAAGCAGCAGTCCTGCCCTGCTTTATGGCTGAGATTAGCTATCTGTATCTGATACCCATTGATCTCTCTATGGCCCTCTTATGTATCTGTTTGTGTTCCAGCTCACAATGAGTGGGAGCAGCTGCCGTGTTCCAAGGAAGCTCCGGACCAGCTGGAGGGACACTCTATGGTGGCGCATGAGGTGAGGGAGCTGCTGCTTGCATCATGGCAGAAGCAAACATACCGATTAACAGTCTCATCTGTTAAGGGCAATTGATATTACAGTGATAACATGTAGCTCATAGGGGAGAGATGGGATATGATAGAAATGTTTAAATGGCTGGAGACAGAATGAGAGTTAAAATGAATAAACTCAGAGGTCTGAACAGGTTAAATAACTGTACTGATTCCATTGTTAAAAGGATAATATGTCTCTTTGTGTTGTTCCTACAGGGGGTTCTCTATGTGTTTGGGGGGATGATCGATTCGCCTGCAAACCAAGAAAGCACCCCTCTCTGGATGTATGCCATTGGTAAGACACAAACGATAAAGGGAATGAGAGAGGTATAACCAAAGAAAGGCAGGAAGCCTTCTAGTGTTGGAGGCATGCTGGGAGTTGTAGTCCAACAGAAGCTGGAAAACTAGCTGTGGGTGCAATTAGTCAGTAAATCAGCAGATCATTGGCGCACCCCTTCCCTGGAGGTGCGGTTCATATGATGCCGCGTGGTGGGTGACAGGAGTGGGTAAGTAACCGGGGTGGCTGGGGGGTCTGTCAGTGATCACAAGTGAAAGGGGGGGCTGTTGCAGTGGGGGGCTGGCGGAGATGGGCAGAAGCATTTCTTGACCCGGCTCTTCAGCTCAGTTAATGCACTTCTTATTGTTTTTACCCCAGATGTACAGATGTGGTATGAGGGGAAATCGCCAGGGTGTAAGGTAGGTAAAAGCGGGAATTGTTATGTTCTCTTTAACCAATCAAAATTTGGATTCCTTAACTACTATACAGCCAATCAGAGCTTGTATTTATGCCCCTCTGCTCAATCACAAAAAGACACAGCAGGTTATAAGGGCCCCACAATGGCTCCTGCTGCATGTGGCACTGAGCTGTCAGTACAATATTATCATATGGTGTATCTGGCGCCACATCCTGTTATTTCTGTATTTTACAGGGGAAATCGCCGACAAACAGAAAGGGCCACAGTGCGGTTCTGCATCAGACGTCCATGTATATCTATGGGGGATATTTTGATCTCAAGGGTGCTGTGGAAGAATTCTGGGCATTCTCATTTGGTAAGTTCCATCCAGTTCTGTCAGTGGGAGCTGCTATCCTATTTCTCTTATCAGCGAACCCATTCTACATAATCTACATAGTAACACAACAGACACATCCATGGGGTTCAACCTTTTATGTGTTTTTGTATAAAACCTGCATAACTGCTAGTTGATCCTGAGGAAGGCTAAAACCCCTTTCTGAAAATCAGACTGATCGCAATTGGACCAGTCCCTGGATCAACTTTGTACAAAGATCTATTTTATAATCCTATTATTTAATAAATAACCCTGCAATTCCTCATTTGATAAAAAGCCATCCAACCCCTCATTGAATCCCCTTCTAAAGTATCAGCTAGTATAACTGATTAAAGGGCATGTAAAGGCAAAAAAATAAAATCCCATTTTTATTTTCTTTAATGAAAAAGAAACCTATCTCCAATATACTTTAATTAAAAAATATGTACCGTTTTTATAAGAAACCTGACTGTATGTAGTGAAATTCTCCCTTCGTTTACTGCTGTGGATAGGAATTGTCAGATGGTCCCTAACTGCTACGCAGGGAAACAATCATACTTATGAACAGCAGGGGGAGCCCAGCCTTACTTCCCAGCTATGCAGAACTCAAGCAGCTTTGTTTGACGATCCCTAAGCAGCCCAGACCACACTGAGCATGTGCACAGTCTTAGTCTTGCAAAGATGTTTAACAAAGTTACAAGATGTTGACCCCCTGTAGCCAACTTTGAAAGCATAAATTATTTGTTTGTTTAGGCTTGTGGTGCAGTAAGTTCATGTTTATATTCAGTATACAAAATGCAGCATTTCTAGCCTTATTCTATTTTAGACTTTACATGCCCTTTAATTCCACAACTCTTTTATTTCCATGTTTTTTACCCCGCCATCTAGGCTTGTTTGTGTGTCAGTGTGTTTGTGTCTCCTGTAATGCTGGTGGTGTGTTTGTGTCTATGGAGTGGAGTGTGTATGGCAGAATCAGACTCCAGAACCTTTCCAGTTTGCTTTAGAGATTACGTTAAATTATACAATTATATTTAACTGATCTGTGATTTTTATCATTCTTCATCCAGACGCAGAGAACTGGTCAGCACTTAGTCCCCACACACGTGGGACCGGCCCTGGGCCACGACATGGACACACGGCAGTAACATACAATGGAGCAATGTATCTCTTTGGGGGGCTGAAGAACATGGCTGAGCAAAACGATTTCTGGAAGTTTGATTTTAGAAGGCACAACTGGTCCAATATCAAAACCAGGCAAGTCTCCCCCCTGCTTAGTGGGATCAATACAGGGATAGGATCTATTATCCAGCTTAGGATAAGAGATCTTTCTGTAATTTGAATCATACCTTTATTAGTCTGCTAAAATCATTTAAACATTATTATAAACCCAATAGAACTGTGTTACCTGCAATAAGGATTCATTTTATCTTAGTTGGGATTAAAATACAAGGTACTGTTTTACTATTACGGAGAAAAAGGAAATCATTTTTAAAAAGTCCGAAAGTGGACTGGGAGAATAGGGAATGGGCTTGCTTTCATTTAGAGATTTCTGGATAAGGGATCTCATATTTGTATAGATACAAAGAGGGCAAATGTTACCGAAATGTACTTAATTCAGATCTACATATTTTTGCAGCTCCGGCCCTCCCAAATTAGTGGGTCATGGCTCGCTGGTCCATCAGAACTGCATGTGGATAGTTGGGGGAGGTCTGGCCTCTCGTAATCCCAGCAGCCACTTGTGGAAATACCATTTCAACACTCGCTTATGGAAGAAAGTCTCCCATGGGAAGGAGGGCAGCCATCTTGGGAAGATTTACCATTCTGTTACTGGAGTGAGCCCCCAGACCCAACAGGCCCAGGATGTTGGAGACAAAGAAACATTACTACCCAGGATCCCTGCTGGAAAACGTCTGAGCTCCTGGGCCTCTGACAAAGTGGGATCTGTCCCTAGAACAGAGGACATAGAAATGAAGGCATTAAATCAGTTCGACATGCCGGTTTTTTGTTCCTGTTCCTTTAGCTCACAGGACCTGGCCGATGAGCAGCACCTTCTGTCCCACTGTGAGAACAGCCTTTTCACCAGCACTGGGAATATTAACGTGGGCTGTGAGTCCAAGGAGCCATTGCCTGTGTGTGACAGCGAGGACTTCATTCTAATCATAGGAGGGAAACCTCTGTCCCGACCCAGTGTCATATCTGTTTGGCAGCTGAAACTGGGCCACGCCTGAGAGTGACTGCTGATATAAAGCATAAAATCATCTGCTCCTCCAAATTGGTCCAGTATTCAGTTCTGACCTTTTATATGATATAGAGTAGGTCCGATTAAAATGAAACCTGGACTCATTTGCATTGGCCCCACTAGGGTTTTATATGAGTTTATTTGAACCTCCCTCTGGTTGTCTTCCTCCATTACCAACCCAGGTAAAAGCTATGATTCAATGTACTTTCTGCTGCTAGGCTTCTCTCTTTTCCATGGTCAGACAGGAACCTCCCCTTAAGTAAGTGAATCCAATCCCCTCCAAGTAGTGATGTGATGCCAGTAAAGCTCGACCACAACCAACCCAAACCTGCCTTCTCCCCTCTATTTATAGACCCGCTTAGGCACTCGCCTATAAAACCAGAATTCGGCAGTGTAAGGTCACAAATGGTGTGCCAAACCTATGGGTATCAGGCTGGGCCGCACATCAGTACCTCCTAGCACTTATCCAGGTGCAGATGTCTGATACTCTACACTTCCTGCTCCTGGGCTGCACTTTCCCCATGTTCAAGCAGAAACCTCCCTCTTTCAGGTAGGGCCAATCTCCACCGCCTCTGTGACTGTTGGAAAGAGAGCAGCCCAAGAAGTACAGAGAATTAGAGGTAAATAGCAGGTAAGTACTGGGAGGAGATAGTATTCAGTGACCTGGGGGAGGTTCCTGGTCAGATGCATGCAGATTTTCAGTCTTAAATACACTTATCCTTTAATTCAACTGTAAATGAATTTGAATGGTAAGTAGATGGCGGTGACCTTTATGAACCATAAAGCGCACACTGGCCCATCCCTTTCACCTGGATTGTATACGTCGTATCTATTAGAATCAAATAAGTTCTGCTCCACATCTTTGTCTTATCAGTGGGGGCCACTCCATGGCGGTGTAACCTGTGAACCTGTACTTAAAGGACATTTTAAAGGGAATCAATCCCAGTAAGTGACAGAGGCAGCAATGTATTATGTGCCAAACATATACTTAGCATTTTAACAAAGCAATAAGGCTGTAGGTGAGTAGGGGATTCGTTGCCTAATAATCAACTGTGTGTAGTGTAGCCACGGAGTAGCCATTGATGATTTAAATCAGTGAAGCTGAGGATCCCAGTGAGGACAGAAGCTGCTGCAGATGTCAAATACACTTAATTTTCACACCGCATACACCTGTGGCGGGGGAGGTTTCCCAGCTGCCACATTGCAAATATAGGCAAATTATGAACATTATTTCCTGCTGCAAACAACCCAATCATGCTGTGAACCCGACTGCCAGAACTACTTGTTGTACCACAGTGATTTCCCAGCTCTAATACGGATTCCAGCACCAACTGCAGAACAGCAGGATTGATTTCCCTGCAGCAGGAAAACATGAATGATTGAAATTGCACAGAAACAAACCCAATATAGGACACATGTGATGCAACCTACACTTCAGGTCAGTAGTCGTGACAGGATTGGTTTCTTGGGACAGGTTTACCTTTAAATACAATATAAAATCTTGTATTTAAATAATGGAGCAGTATTATTACTTTGTACATTTTCCAGCAGCAAATATTGAACATGAATTTATTTTCGGAATAAATCATACTAAAGGGAAATATGTCCTTCCATTCTCTAGCTGCAGCATTCACATTATTATGTTTTATGAATACATTTCCTTGTATAATATCAATTGCTAATTAAATATTACTCTTGCGTATTTGTTGCATTGGAACATTATACTGCATCCATCTATCATTGCTTGCAGCATGGTCTGTAACCTTGCAGAGAATTAATATTATTGGACATAAGGAGAGGAGGGATCACAGAGGGCTGCTGGCAATAGGGGCACAAGGTATTACAGAATACTGCCAGCCCGAATGAGAAAAGGTATTTTTCCAACTGTTGGATGAAGAGGGTTTAACAGCAAATGTGCTCTCCACTTATAAGCTATAGGCCTAGCTGGTTTGAAAACGGAGCCCATTTACATAACACAACTCCCCTTGGATAAGTAAGCTCTTCAGACCACACATGTTCTTCCCCCACTACAGAGCGCTGGTGAGGAGTACTCCCCGTCAGGAACTGCTCACCTTCCCATCACCATATGGGGTTGTGGAGCTCTGATTCTCTGTACTTCCTGCCCATGGGCTGTTCTCTTTCCCATAGTCTGGGAGGATCCTCCCCCAGGGTTAGTGATTCCAATCTCCCCCTGTACTTACCTAGGTACAGAGCTCTGATTTTCTTTTTTACTGCACCTGGGCTGCTCGCTTTCCCATAGTTTCTCCCATTCCCCCACCTTCCCTGGTAAATGAATCCAGTCTCCCCCAAGTACCTATCCAGGTACAGAGTTCTAATCCTCTGTACTTCCTGTTGCTGGTCTCTCTTTAACATAGACAGGCCACCCTTCCTGTAAGCTCCCAGGTACAGAGTGTGGATTATCTTTGCTTCATGCAGATAACTTGGGGTTTTTCTCTTTCTGTATATAGACCAAAAATCATCAATGGCCAAATCTCTGTTCAACATGCATTGGAACACCCAAAGAGAAATGTAACCCCCTCTGCTACTAACTTTCCATAGGGTGCAAGCCCCACCCTTGTCTGGCCATGGGAAAGAGAGCAGCAAGCAGCAATACAGAGACTCAGAGCTCTACACTTGATTAAGTACTGGGGGGTGGGGTTTGACAGCTTTGAATAAAAGGGACTCATATCGAACATTTTTATTATTAAAAGGAAAACGATTACAGTGTAAATGATAAAGATTTAATAACAATCAGAGAATAGAGAATTTACATGGAACAATCCATTTGTGACTGGGGGAGGGGGGTACATAAATTCCAGTGCAGCTAATAAAATAATCCAGTTTCTCTATAAAAGTCGTGATAAAATCCAGGCTGTGAGTGAACACTCAAAAATAAATTACTTTTCTCCCTCTACAGTAAAGATTCCATTAAAAAAAAAAAACAGTAAAAACTGCGCAGATTTAGTGTTAAAGGTAAAAACATCACTAAAAATAAATTCGCATCACATCAGTAGGAACTCCGCCGGTCGTAATGATCGGATAACGGTCATTGTTTTCCCTTGAGCCTGACAACAGGACCCCGCGCAGCAGAGATGGAGATTCCAATCCCAGTACTGGCTAGAGCATCTCATGGGATATGTAGTGGTTAACTAGGTTAGGAACAGACTTTTCTGCCAGCTCATCCCTTTAAAGGAGAAGGAAAGGTTAAAACTAAGTAAGCCTTATCAGAAAGGTCCACCTAAGGGCTCTTACACACGGCCGTTCCGACCTGCGCTCCCCTGCGTTCCGTTTTTTGGCGTTCAGCCGCAGGGGAGCGCAGGAATAGACGCAAGTCATTATTTGAAATGGGGCTGTACTCACTCAGGCGCGTGTAGGCGCCGAACGCAGGAAAAATGCAGCATGTTGCGTCTGAACCTGCGTTCGGCGCCTACACGCGCCTGAGTGAGTACAGCCCCATTTCAAATAATGACTTGCGTCTATTCCTGCGCTCCCCTGCGGCTGAACGCCAAAAAACGGAACGCAGGGGAGCGCAGGTCGGAACGGCCGTGTGTAAGAGCCCTAAATATACCAGTAAACCCTCAAAGTAATGCTGCTCTGAGTCCCCTGTCAAAAGAAACACTGCATTTCTTTCCTTCTATTGTGTACACATGGACTTCTGTATCAGACTTCCTGCCTTCAGCTTAAACCTCATTGCCCTGGGCAAGAGCATGCTCAGTTTGCTCCCCCCCCCTTCTCTGCTGTAATCTGAGCCCAGAGCAGGGAGAGACTCAGGGAGGAAGTGATGTCACACCACATTAATACTGCAGCTCCTATCCTAAACAAACAAGAGTTTCTAGAGCTTTTTACTCGGGTATGGTAAAACATTCTACAGAATAAATATAGCATTCTAGCTTGCACTATTGCAGCTAATCCATTGGCAATAAAATGCCTCCGTAGCTTTCCTTCTCCTTTAAATACAGCACAGACATGCCCCACACTGGTTGCACAGGTTTCAGCTGTTTGTATAGAGCCGGGTTCCCACCGTATCCATAACCAGAAGGGAACAAAGACATTGGCTCCGTTCCAAACCAGATTCCCAGCTCAAAAAAAGGGTCGACAAGTTTACTTTAAATTTAGGGCTAAAAGGGAATTAATTCTATTTATATGTCTTTTCTATTTAAAAATGACTCCGACTTTTTACTACAGGGGTAAATTGTATCATTCTGATTTGTACATAGGGGTTTAATAGGAATCTTGTTAATGACCCCTGTATCCTAATTAGTGGCTTGGGGTTTATGGAAGAGGCATCTCAGTCCCCAGACACAAGATCGAAGCTCGTATGGGTGAGAAGGAACAGATCCTGTTACCAGGAGGGGCCACAGAGTTGCTAAGAAGCTGTATATAAAAGCTGACATGCCCTCTGGGAAACAGGTGATTAATTGCTTGGCCAATGGGAATTTCTTGAGCTTCTTATTAAAGCTGCAGCACCCCTAACTGGCAACCGCCAATTCAGAAGCAGAACATTCCCCCTTCACATACAAATACTGCAGTTTATAGAGGGGACTTAGGGGGAAGTCATTCAAGCTCAACAAAACCCCAATATTTGTACTTTCCTGGGTCTCATTTGAGCCCCTCGCTCAATCTATTAGTGATAGATAGATCTGCTGCCCCTATATGCAAATGATATGTTTTTGGTGCTATTCTATCTTCCACCAAAACTGGCAGGAAGTGGTACTGCAAGTGATAAAGCCGCCAATGATATACTGATGTTTGTGAATGCAGCAAAAAAACTGTCAGAACCGTCCCTTTAATGAGCATCACGAAAATCAAATATTTCACCCAAGTGAGCGCTGCTGCCTTTAATAGATCCACCTACACTTATCCCATTTCACCCATATAAAGGTAAACTGAATAGCCCCAATTAATTAATGCCCTAATCACTTTTGCAAAAATGTTACACACAGGGTAAGAGAAGGCGCAGTCCCTAGCAGAGCAGCTGCTTAATTCAGTCACCAAACAGTAATGTGGTCGGTCGTAAAAGAAAATCCCTACTATGTGTCACTGCTGTGCTCTTTTATAGAGAATATACGGAGGGACCCGGTGTCTTACAGCACAGCCACCACTTATACAGGACTTGCAGAGTTTCTGGTGTAACACAGTCATATCAGCTTATTCCCATATCTGGGACTGATTTAGCAATAAGGGCAGAAGACTGTGCCAGTGCAGTTACCTATACCCAAAAACAAGGGGCAATTTGTTAAGATTATTCAGCTACACGTTAAAAAAATGAAAGCAAACAGCTGATGGGTTACTTTGGTAACAGCACTGGTATAGTTTTGCACTTATGTTGGTAAATCAACCCCATTTTGTTCAAAAGCTTCTGCTCTGTGGCACCAAGTAAGTATTATTTCACAGTAATGGCACGGTGTGCACTACCACAGAGGAAACAGTATGAGGGCATCTGCTCACAGTACAAATAGTCACATAAATAAGGCTCTCTGTGCACAATAACAATTATTAACCAAACATCAACATGGAGATAGTTGGGCAAGATGGAGGCAGTAGGGCAGCATGGTGAGAATTGGGAATAGTTGGGCATGATGAAGAGGACAGTACCACTTTATATCAGTGTTGCCCAACATTTCCCAGGACTTACTAAAAGCCAATGGCTTTAGTAAAAGGCCAATCCGGGGGGCTGAAGGGGAATTCCTTGGACAGTCCTAATTCATCAAAAGTTGGCTTTGCCCTGATCCCAACCTGCAATATTTCTGATAAACATAAAGGGGCAGAACTGACACTGAATTAAAGACATATTGCCATGTTGGGAGAGGTAAAGGATTTACCCATCTATTTGCTGGAATGTTCCATAGAGTGGAATCCTCACCCCGCCTGCAGACGTTAAACATTACATAAAGTGACGCCCAATATATTCCTGGCCAGTAACTCGTTAAGGTTATAAGGCAGTTGAGACTCTTCAGTGGAATGTGACAAGATCTTTGGAAATGTGCGAAGGGTTCTGGTAATAAAAATACTCCAGTGTAAAAAAAGTACAACTGTGCCTTGATCCTCTTGCCCATTGCACATGAAACCTCTTGGCCTCCTTTCAAGCAGGATCAGCCATTGCAGCAGACTATGGGTCCAGAGGTCTCTTTCTAGGGTTTATTGGATTTCCAGTGTGTGCCAAGGTCTTGTTGTGGGACTCACAGCTCCGTGGTCAGCAGGCATTTCGGCTTTGGAAGCCCCCCAGGATCCCCGGTGCTGGAAAAGAGAAATTCTTATTACAGAAATGCACTTCCAGTGATACCACCAATATAATATATCAGAGGGGCCAGGACAGAGGAAAATATATATATATAAGGAACCATCACTGAGAAACTCAGAGTGGGGCAGAGTCTTTTTAGGCCAGAAATTTCTTTGAAAGATGCTTTAAATGACAACACACCTTACAAGTACGCTTGAAATCACTTATGGACGTGCGACCCCTATTACCACCACCCGGTCACTACATCAAGCTGCCTGCTGTTTGAGTATGTTCTGTCTAAAATCCATGTAAAGGCCGCCATACACAGGCCAATAAAAGCTGCTGACAGATCGAGTTGGCAGCTTATTGGCCCGTGTGGGGGACCATCTTCTTCGATCGATATATGGCCAAAAGTCATCCAGATCTTGATTAGGCAGGTTAAAAAATCCCGTCGGATCGCGGCTGCATCTGTGCGTTGATTCGGTCGCACAATCCAACCTCCCGTATCGGATGCATTATGATCCGTTAGTTGGGCCCCACGATCTGATAAGCCCGATATCTCCCATCTCAATGTGGGTATATCGGGAAGAGACCCGCTTGTTTGGCGACGTCTCTATGGCCACCTTAAGTCTATGGCAGATATCCTAAGTGGTGACAGGCTGGAGCAAACACTTGATGTCTATTGGTAGGTGTAAGGGCCGACACATAAGAATACACCCATAGCTCTGTGACATCACTGTGTTAGGCTGCATTCATTGATTTTAGAATGTAACCTCTCACAAGCAGAGCCCACCCCTTACTGTCTCCTGATATCCAATTGTAACTGTGATTTATTTTAAGAGACATATTTGTCTGTATATGTTAACTATTTAGTCTTGTATTTGTAAGGCACGGTGTGAAATGATGGGGCTATATAAATAATAATAATTACACTCCTTGGGCAGTTGGGGAAGGGGATAGTACTTATTTTTCTGCAATGGAGTAATTTGAGAGAACGTCATAGTACCCACGCCCCTTGTGATGTCAGACTCGCATAAATGGGAGCCCGGGCAGTTTGTAAGAGCGGAGTTTACAGCCCTGATATGCTAAAGGAAACCTTTAAAGTAGGTAAAAACAGAGTCAATAATAAACATTAATAATGAAGACTTTTGTCATCTAGAAATAAACATCAGCTGGTAGAATGATGGGAGTGTGTATAAGACCCCATACCTGTAAAGGTGGCCATACACCGGTATTTATCGGATGAAAGAGATCAGTCGTCGTCTCAATTGGGCAGAACTGAGAAACCTTTGAAGGCACCCGAACATTGTAACGTTAATGCTGAATCGTCAGACAGAGCTAAAGAATTCTTTTTGTTTTTACCTGCATATCTGATGACTCAGCTCTTGACGTTAGCAGCGGACAAAAGATCTTTCATAGGACCAATGGTCATAGGAACGATAGTAATTGTAGCGTGTATGGCCACCTTAATATAAATACAGTGCCCTAATGCTCGAAGGAAAACATCAGTTAACTATAAATCAGTTATATTGATAGGGTTTATTTTTCTTTAAAAAAGTCCCACACAACAAACAGTGCAGGGCCCTAAAGTAAATTGTTTGTAGTGGAACAGCTCCTTACCTCACACTGCCTGTTGGAGTCGCTGTTAAGTCCAGTGAGTCGGTGAGAGCAGGAAGCCTCTCTGGGTCATTGCTTGTTGTCATCTCACCACCCAGAAGTCCATTGGACACAGCGGAGCTCTGCTAAGGGAGCACATACAGGCACCAGATTAGGGTCTGTAGTTACAACACTAAAAGAACACACGGATTGTATATCGCATTAAACCAGTGGCTGAATAAAGACTCCCAGCATCCTCTATTGGTAAAAGGAAGGCAGAAGGTGAAGCTGCCACAGGGCTGCGAAACATTATTTTGTAATATTTATTCAATTTCAATTCCTCTCCCTACCCCCTGCGTGAACAATGGAAAGAGAGCAGCCCAAGATTAAGAAGGATTAAATGCCAGGTATATGGGTAACTGTTAAAAGCAAATGTAACAATGGATATCTATATATAAATCCCATCAGCCCCTGGGAACGTTGCTAATTTGGGGATTTTGAAGTCCGAAAAAAATGTCCTTGAGCAAAGGTTCAATAGTCCCTGCAAATTGTAAATTCTTTGCCACTACAATAAAAGGATTTATTACACGGAATGAGTTTATAACACCAATAAGCGATCGTCTTCTATTCTTAGGTTTCCCCATGATGCATTCTGGGATACTTACTGGTACTAACCACCGGGGGGTGACTGTCGTGTAAGAGGGGACCTGTTTGGGGTAAAGGAACCAGGCATTAGTTCAATTTCACAGGTGATGTTGTCAGTTATAGTTAAGGGGCCAGGGATAAGCAACTACTGTGGCCCCCAACAGCCAATCACAAAACACCCTACACCACCTAACATGCTGGGAGTTGTACTGCTGCTTGATATGAAATTTTACTAATTCCTGTTCAATGGGAAATTCTGGTACCTTCGGGGGGACATCAGTGAGGTCAATAAGATTTTCGGTCAGGGATGCAATGAGGTTGTCCAGGTCCTCGGTGGGACTCTGCAGCACGTTGCACAATAATGGAAAAATAAATGAAAACAAAGAAAAAATAAACTCCTCATTCACATTCTGCTTTGTTGCAATATTTTTGTTAAGTGTAATTACACACGCACACCCCAGGGGGAATCCTCAGGGGTTTGTTTTGTAAATGTGAACTAGAGACAATTTAGAGAAGAATGTGTTACTTGTACGTAAGGGGCATTAAAACAGTATTGCCACCTGCTGTCCGGACCGGGCCTGACAGTCAGGAAACATATTCAGAAGATGATCTGATGTTAATCTGCCATTTTATCTATTCTGAATTTTACTCTTGACTGTGGGTTGGCAGAACTGACCAGCAGGTAGCGCTGTTGTTTCAGTTTTGTTAAAGAAGCCTTATTATAAAAGCTTTTAAGTGACCACTGAAAACTGCTCAGAATATCAATTAATAGAACCTTACATTCACATCAAGGGGTTATATATTCTCTAAAGAAAGCGAATGGAAGATGAAACTAATACACTGCACAGAAAATGAGAAACTGTACCTTAATGTCGACCACCTCCTCTGGGGGGGTAATGAATGGGGGAATCTCTGGGAATTCACTTCTGGATGATTCTCTCTCAGCACTCAGAACATTTCTACAATAAATGTCCCAACGATTAACGCTTCAGCTTGCAATTTGTTTTATTAAGCAGAGAAAAGGGGTTCCAGGGCCCTATTGAATGGCATCTAATGAAACGATGTTTGTTTCACCCATCCCATCCCAATGTTCTCATAATGAATCCAGTAACCATGCACACACACCATTCTAATATAAAGTGCTCTCTACCTTGCTTTGGGAATTGTTATTCCTCACCACGGTGCACAATAATAATGTGCTAATCCTTTCCCACAGACAATAATTATAATTGAAGCTTAGTGACCCGAGGGTGGGGAGCGGTTACAAGCCCTTTAAAACCCCACTGGTCACTTACTTGATGAAGAAATTGGCTTTAGGGTCCTGGGAGTCCCTGAAGAGAGGCATTTCCCAGCTCAATGGAGTTGAAAGGTTGTTATTAACTTTCACAGTGATGCTCCTGCAGAGAAAAGGTAAATTACAGAGAATTATCCCTATCCTTGTGGTTTGCACGAGCCAGTGCTTTGGTTACATGCCGCCTAATGGCCAAATCAAAGGGTAAATCTTGCGCCAGTAAAACTCTTTTACTGAATCAGTTGGACAGAGAAAGTCATGTATAACAATCTGATGAAATAAGAGATCCCCCTAGTGGCCATAACTCTATCAACCTGCAATAAATTGCCTGGGAATATAGTCTACAGAACTTTGTACATGAACCTGCTTCCCCAACACCACATCATGTGATCATACTACTCTTCAGCGCTCTGCAGATTTCCCTCAGATGGAGAGAGACATGATTTAGTCCTATTCTTTTTTATGCGTTATGGCTGAGAGCACAAGCAGCACATAGAGTTAGTAGCTCACATCATTAATGCAAATCTGTGTTCTTAAACAATTTTACCATTTAATGAACAGGTATCTGTTCAGCCTTTGCACATCCCCCACACATTTCCCCCATTGGTATCACTGACCTTTATTGGAGTAGTAGATTATCTTTCTAAAAGGACAAAACTTTACCTGGCAGATGATTCTTCGGGTGTTTTATTCTTGTCGTCCAGTTCCAGGTCTTCCCTTGTGAGCTGCAATAAAATACAACACGGTAACATAATGACAGCTAACAGTCTCCAGTTCTGGCTGTGAATGCTGGGAGATGTAGTTTAGCCACTTTACTTTACCTTATGTCCAGCCTCCACCTGTGCCTTTAAGATATTGCTCTTTATGTCTGTTGTGAGCCAAACAGGGGGAGGCCCTGCACTTTCTACCGAGTTATTCAGCAACTTTTCCGGCAGCTTCACAGTCTCCTCCTATAAAAGGAAATTCATTATGATTAAGGATATTTAGCCATAATGGTCAGGAACCATGGAAATAAGTCCAGGCTAGAGTCAACCCCTTGACTTCCTGATCCTGTGCTGCTCTATTTGCTGTGGTCAGAAAAGAACCAACCACTGGGGAAGTCAATCCATCTCAACCCAGTACATAACCAGGTGCAGTGTTCCAAACCGCTATCCTTCCCCTCTCCTTGCTGCTCTCTTTCCAATGGTCAGGCAGTGGTGGGTCTCCGATACAGAGTTCTGATATTCTATATTTTCTGTTCCTGTGCTGCTTTCTTTCCCATGGTCAGGCATGGGGTGGGGAAATTGGCTTATTTGTGTCCCCCTCTGTATTGTTTCTAGGAGGCAGGAGAAACTGGTGGGACATTACCTGGTTATTCACATTGATATTCATGTTGGCCCAGATTGGGTGTGTGGTCACAGCGTCAGCTTCTAGGTTATTCCGTTTCACAGTCACATCCTCTGTACCTGCCAAAGCAACAGAGGCTGTTAACAAAGGCCACAGGCCTCAGACTCCACACGTAGTGCAGACAAGAAGATGGTCAAGATGGAGTCAGTAGAGCAAGATGGAGCCAGTAGGGAAAAATGGAAATGGCAAAGCTCTAGTGTATGTTCCATAGGTCAAACACAAGGGACAATGGGGATTCTATTTCTCGTACCTGAAGCCAGATTGCCCAGTTCCAACACAGTCTCGTCTGGATTGGTGAACGTCATGGTGATGGCATCAGGCAGAGGGGCAGGGCCCTGAGACACAGTCATGACATCATCCAGGTTGCTCTCAAGCAAGTCCTTGCTGTTGGCTAATCCAACAAAACTGTGGGTGTAGGAACAGAGATTATGCTTAATATTACCATTAAACACCCTCCCTTTCCCCTTTGTTGTGACTGTTTTGTAAGCAGGAGACCATTATGCAGGGGGGTTATCTATGCACTGGGATACCAGCCTCATGATGTTGTGCATGGGCAGGGCTATGATGTATAGGCGGGGTGAATTTAGTGGGTTGGGCGAGAAAAGGTGGATGGGGCAGGAAAGGGGGTGAGGAAATGGGGTTAGACAATGAGAAATTTATAGGGCATTACAGATTTACTGTCAACTACATGGTAGTGCTGGTAAACTTGTAATACTGGCGATTTATCGGCTGGGCAAATACCAGCCAGGTTCATAATCCAAACATAAGAAACCTTACGGGGAGGGATATAGAAAAAATAACTCATCCCTTCTCCTAACAGAATAAATGCAGAGGAGCCCAAACTTACACCCACACCCCCTACCCCTGAACACTGAAGCAGAACCAGCCACACAGCATCATGTGACGAGTTGGAGGCTCCAAAAAGATACATTGTAACAAGAACTTGCAAACCTGGATCACTTGTTTTTGCCCTGAGTCAGGGTGTAAGCTTCGGCTGGATGGGAGAAATTAGCCCCCTTGCCCCGAAATACAGAGGCCTATGGCTATCTTCATACCAATCCATTCCATGACAGATCCTATCGGATACCCATTGTAAGCAGCAGTCCTGTCCTGCTTTATGGCTGAGATTCTAGCTATCTGTATAACAGAGCATTCTGTCATAGTGCAGTTTGCAGACCCGTATTTCCTACTGAATTTCCCTGGGGTCTTGTTACACAGACTCAAGACCCAGACGATCACTTAAATTGAATAACTGGACATTCCCTTCCACAGAGTTTCTCATCCCCTGAAGTACATTATGTTGTTTCTGTCAGACAACCCCATTTCCAAGACTTCTATTTATTGTGGTAAATTATGAGCTTTGGACACTAGATACGAACAACATCCCAGTGGAAATTGGACATTATTAACCTGACAGATACACAAGATACTCTCCTTGTGAGTGCACACGGGCCAATGTAGTAGTTCCAGGTACGAATTTAGTACGGTGTGGCCTTAGCCATATCCTCTAGTGCCAAGGCAGTTTTATGGTGGTGCACAGAACTATATTTATTGAGTGAAAGGCCATTTAGCAGGGACCAGGCGAGCAACAGATGTATCTAATAGAAATTACATGAATATTCTCTGACCATCAGGTGTGTGGAATAGTGTGTAAAGTAAGATAAGACTAATCTGGAGTCTGTAGCTGTGCCTGTGACACATTTAAATCATATATGGTTTATGACAGAATTAGCTCGGGTAAGTATAGAAAGACAGATGATTTGCTCTATACGTTTTGTGCCATTTTTATTAATTACTAACCTCGATCAAGATGTAAAATTTGTCCTAATATTGTATTTTTAGTTCTGTTAGTAGATTCCGGTACTGGGACTTTAACAAATACTGTACTTACTGTATAAGGAAAACAATACTGCAGCTCCATCCTGTATGTATAAATACAAATATACAGAGAAGGAATGTGCTGGGCACACAATAAGCTATACCCTCATACTGTACTGTCTAAAGGAAACAATATGGCACCTCCCCCAAATATATAAATACAAATATACAGAGAAAGAATGTTCTATTTGACCGTCTGGCTGTTTAGTTTAGTTAGAGAAAATAAGTTAAAGGCAAGGCCAAGGTTCCAGATTCACGTAATATCGCAGTACTCTAACGTTACCCATGTGACAATTATATACTCATTTGTGGCCCAACTGAAAAGCCAGAACATTTTTCATGGGACACATTCATAAAAAATATGAGAACTTTCATCAAGTCCCTTGAAAGAGACTCAGAATAAGGTTATTTAGAATATTCTTTTGTGCCAATAAACATGCTCTGTTTCCTTCTGAACCATGAGAAACCTCCTCCTGTGTCAAATTCCCTCAATGGGACTTTCATAAAGGCAGTCAGCACTGCAGCCCCCGTAACTGTCTTTTAGTGTTCCATGAATATTAAAGTTCCCAAAAAGGGTTAAAGTTCAGTCAAGGTGATTCCAGCAGGAAGGCTCCTGAGCTCCATAGCTTTCCCAGCATTCTTAGCGTTCTGCTCATGGACAAAATGGCTGTAGCTTCTGTCCGCCATTAATGCTGCAGCCTGTTGCCTCCGTCCACTTCTGGCATCTTCTGTCACACCAGATGCCTCTGACGGCCTGCAGTGTAGGGTGGGGGTAGGAGGAAGTGATGTTCAGTGAACAAAGTCAGAGACACAAAAAGTAAAGATACAGGGAGTGTCAACTAAACTCAGCAATGGTGCCCAGTTGGGGGCGTCAGCCTGGTCCAAAAAGTCACCGGCAAAAAATGTGATTCATGATTGCATGAAAAGCGTCAGGGAGAAATGAACGAAGAACCGAGGGTTTGATTGCTCAGCATAGAAGATGAGAAGCCCGAAGCGGAATTATGGAAGGTTTTGCCCAGGATTCCGGATAAGACAGTTCATTGAGTTCAGCAAGAGCCAGAATGGAATCACAGCAAAGAGATCCTGGAACAATCACCTTTCCAGAACCACATAAGCAAGGAATCGGGACCCAAAACCCGAGACAGATGATCATTTATACGGCACAGCCCGAAGCGTTGCCCAAGATTTCTCCCAAAAGCAACAGCAGAGCAATTCCCCAAAGGCACAGGCGGCTTTATACCCAGCACACTGCCCATGTGATAAACCTCAACATCAGCCAATTAGGACCCACCACCAAGCTCCCAGTCACCACTACGACTGGACTACAAGGATCAGAATCACCGGGTGACATAACAGAAGAGAAGATTGTGATTTGTAGAGAATGGAAATATCGGAACAAAAAGACAAAAAGCTGGCACAGAATCAGAAGGGCCCTGGCAAACGCAGCATTCACAGAATATGAACAATTGTTCAGCCATTACATATAACCCATTACATAGGGTATAAAGACAATACTATTTAGCAATATAAACATGACATTTACTAAGGCTCTGACTGATTGTGACAATGCCCTTTTTGCATGAGACTAACCCCATATGTAATATAAGGCACTAAGTTTGCCCTGGTGCAGTAACCCATAGCAACCAATAAGATATTTGGATTTAAACAGGTGACCAGTAAATGCTTCTTGCCGATTGGTTACTGCCCCTGGGCAAACTTAATGACTTTTATTACATAATCCCCTAAAACTGGTGCTGCCAATAAGTAACTTCATCTGTGTGAAGAGGCAAAAAACAAACCATCGATCTCCCTGTCCTGCTCCGGGGCTTCTGGTGAGGTTCTGTATCTCCAATAGGGCAGATCCCGAGGGCGGGACACTGGGGTTGGAGGGCCAAGCCTGAGTAAAAGGAGACATTGCTTAGTTTTATTTCTCACCAACCTGATTTCATACAAGTGCCCCGATTTGAAGTTACTGTGGCACATACAGCAATGTACAGGCAGACCATGCCCTTAAGCATTAGTATTGTATTGGGAGCAATGCCTGCCTCACAGACTACTACCCACAATCCCAGAGGGACAAACTGGGCTTCATACTTATGGACTATTACCCACAAGGCCATAGGGTCAATATGGGTACAATGGGATAGATTGTAATACAATGTGTGACACTAGTGTTACACGAGTCATATTACCTGCTGTGATCCTTTGTTCTGGCCAGGCTGATCCCTCTGAAATCTGCAAACAATTAAAAAAGTAAAAGTTACTGAATATAAATAATAAAAAGACACTATTAAAGGGCAACTGTACCATTTCTCAGCAGAACTGTTTGTAGTACATGGTAATATGCTCACTGCTCACTGACAGTTCTATGGTGCCTCTTATTGCAGGTTGTGGAAACATATAGTGAGTTCTACCTTCTATGTAAAAGTGCAATTTTTTAGCTGGCCATGCCCCCCAAGTATCACACCACACCCCTTGTACTGCTAAACCACTCAAGAGTTCTCTTTATAACTCAGCCTGAAGCCTTGTGCCTTTATATGGTCACAGAACCCCTCAGTAACTTCTAATATCCTTATAATTTACAGTAGGAGGTACAATATTCCTTATAATAGGAGTGATACTGTATAACTCGGCCTGCAGCCTTGTAGCTTTATATACTCACCGTGTAAATTCTGGCCTCTGGGCTTGACCTGTTAATAAAGCAGGAAGTCTGGTAAGATAAATACATTAAACAGGGTAATTGTGGTTCTGCTTAAACTGACACTTTGTGCTTTAATGCCAATACAACTAGGAGCCAGATAAGCAGTGTAATGGGACAGGAGCGCACTCCCCTGGACTAAGTAATTGCATCTGCAGCTTGGTTGTAGCAAGGTTTATAACAACTATACCTCTCATCTGTAGTGTCCGGCGGGAGTAGCGTTTGCTGGGTCTGCGCTCAAAAGAGGACGATCTACGTGGTTTACTGCTCTTCGTGGTTTGGTATTCTGTCTTGCCACTAAAAGGAGAAACCGCAGTGTATTGAATGGGATGACAGAGGGATTAATGCAACAATGGAATTTTAAGTCTTGAGCAAATTCAGGTCAAGTTGAGGATTTAGTAAGGCTTATTTAAAGAAAGAAAACAAATACAAGCACACCACACCATTTATTTGTACAAAAACTCTGATTTATCATAAAAAAAATATAATTTTTTCCAGCAATTTGTTTTTCAGCGTCAGGGCCTGAGGGGGAAGTCGTTGATGAGATATAGGTCTAATTGACTCAACCCCTCAGGTCCAACCCCAAACCCATAGTCACTACCAGCCCTGAGCAAACCCAACACTCAGATGTCCAATAAGCACAACCCCCATGTTCTGATAGAAACTCTCCCAGCAGCAAGAAAAGCTGAAAAACCACATTTTTGTGCAGAAGACACAGAAATTCCTTCTGGTTCATGGCGTGCAAGATAAATATACTGTCTGCGCACTGACTCGTGTAAGAACATTCTGCAACTAAAGAAAAAACTGCTTCAGATTATATACTCCTATCTACAGAAACACAAACTGCAGGGGAAATTTCCTTTACAAAGTGCTCAGATTGGCTGTGAGAAACAGGTTTTACCCATTAGCCAAAAGAGGAGCAATATCTCCCACTGCAGATACAAATCTACATGCCGTGATAATGAGGCCACTCATACTTAGCCACACAGGGCCATTCCTAAATATATAATTTTTGGGGGGGGGGGGAAGATACAGTTCACCCAACAAACACCGTTTAAGCAGTCGTTTCAATCGACACAGGGAGCATTGCATCCAGTTCCTCCTACCTGTATCTGAATCGCGATCCCAGGCGTATGAACCCAGAGCGACTGGAGGTTTTATGGGTGGGGGAGCGAAGACGGAAGAAAGCATGGTGTTCCACAGCGCATTTCCACAGGTGCTTGCATGCTTTAGGGTGATCCATTTTAAATACAAATGTGTGCTCCTGCTCCTTGCCCTGCAGGTAAAGGGAAAACTCAGTACAGTCATTTGCCCGATACCCACCTACAGTCCAATCCTGATTTGGCAACCCAACCACATACACTGGGCCACATTAGGCTGATCCAATTGCAAGTTTCTAAGCCTGCAAGCCTTCAGGGATCTGTAAAAGCACCAATTCAGTTCTTGTGTTATGGGATTTTCAAACCTGCCCAATCAATAGGACAGATTGTTGGGATGCCCCATGCATGGGCCAATAAGCTGGCAGCTTGTATCGGCCTGTGTAAGGCCATCTACTGATGTTAAACAAAGCCATAAAGCACGAGGCATAATTCAGTGAAAGGTGAATGGGCTGCTGTATGCTCTGCTTGCAGCTCAATGATATAAAGCAAGAGACAGATGATGGGAAATTTCACATTGTTTGGCTGCAGGATTGCTACAAAGTCTTCCAATTGGTCTAGCCTGTATGCATGTGTAATGAACAGCTGCCAGTGGATCCATACTGGATCATTCACCTTCCAATTAAATTGGGGATAAAGGTACATTAGACGTTCTACAACAGAAGGCTCCAACATAATTTCTAAACATTCCTGGAGGAGCCGTCCACCAAGAAATTCTCCAGACTGCTGAAACTGCATGTATCCCAGGGCAGTAATGCGATAATAAACAACGGACAGCATAATATCCCTCAATCCTGGGGTGCAGCTCAGTAGGACCCTGTTTGGAGAAAATACCACTTGCTTTTTTTGAAAAAGGCCAAAAGCACCTCAATCATATTTATATAGGGAAGGAATGTCTATTTGTTTACTGCTAAAACTCCCTGCATCCCTTGACTGTCTTCTGGGAGTTCTACTTCAACTTGTGGATCCCTGATTAACAGAAAGCACCAAAACTAACTGGGAGCAGGAAACCCCTCCGACATGGGACTGGAGGAAGGAAACTGCAATTACAGCTCATATATCACGCGCAGCCCACCTGCTCATCATCTTCTACTACCACCAAAGTCAGCTTGCTCTTCTTGAAATCCAGTCGTGTGATTTTGGGCCTGTGGAGGGAGGGGGGAATTATATTATTATTGTAACCACGGCAGCATAGGTATTCCTCTGTACTAAGCACATTTCAGCAGGAACAGCCCCTTAAATCTGCTCATAGCCAGTACAGAGAGATACCATGAAACTATAGCAGCAGAACAGCCCTGCAGAAGACAATAGAACTTAATAAAGCTTCAGCTCCCACCCATGTGCATAAGTAAAGGTATGTGCATAAGTAAAGGAATACAGAGAAGGAATGCTCTGGGCACAGATACAGATACAGATTTTACTGGACAGTGAGACTTACCAGAAGAACAAGCCAATCTTTGTTTCCCCTTCAAATACCAGGACACCGGTTGGAGTGAGGCCAAGCTGATAGTCATTGTCATCACGAGCCTGTTATACAGAAACGGAGGGAACATTCACATTTCTATCAGACAAGGGTGTGGAGCCCCTGTAATCTCCATGATGGATTTCTGACTATTTGTCATGAAGCACTTCCTCACTTCACCATTCCATTTCCTACATAGACTAAATAGCGATGTGTCACTTTCTGTTACATCTGGGTTTCAATCACACAAAGTACTGGGCAGGCGTTAGACAAGACATGTCACAATATGTAAAATAGCGCAGTCTGGCATTCTGCTCATTGTTACTAGCAGCACCATCAATACAAGAATGGGCAGCTTTGATCACTTCCCACCAGCATGAGGGCTGCATATAGGGTTGCCACCTGGCCAGTATTTTACCGGCCTGGCCGGTAAAAATGATGGTTGATCCCAATGTTATTAATTGGGAAAAATATATAGGAAGGACGGTATTTTTTTCCAGAACAAGTGGCAACCCTAGCTGCATATAACATGCCCAGTAAACACTCACACACAGTGAGGAAGAGTAGTCACATGACTACTAGGAAGTGTAAGACTACACCAGGAAGTCTGTGAAAGCAACAAAGAGAACATAAAAGCATCACTTACCTTCACCATGTGCATATCGACCCCATACATCTCCAGCCACTTGGCTTTGTTCAGGTAGTTGGTCTCAGCCTCAGCTGGAGTTTGCCCCCTGGATGGTAAAATAGGCAATGTGTTTATTTGCAGGAGGAAATGAGGTCACTTGGATCACATGCATAATATAAAACACAGAGGTTCTTACCTGAAATCCTTCCACTTCCCAAGCACTGCAAACTCAAATTCCTCCGACTGGGTGGGTATAAAGCGGAACTCCGACACCAGGTCTGGGGTGTGTTCTGCAGGGTCATAGTCTCCCAGCTCCCCTGGTTGTACAGAAAGTGGGGTGTCCCTTTAACACAGCTTTTAATCTTGTGGGAGCCACACACAAACATTGCATTGCATTGCATATGTCTTTCACCACCTTCCAAAATTAACTAACCCTTTATATGCTGGGTAAGGTAGAATCTATGGGCCTGTGTGTCATCACTTCAGAGTTTCTGTCAGACTCAAACAAATCCAGTTTTAGGGGCAAATTATAATGAAATTAAAGACAGGGTACATTTATGTGCCAGTTGGCAGATATGGGAGGAGACTTTTTTTTCCTAGGCAAGGCTGTAAAGGGCCCTGTTTTAGAAGAAGCAGCATGTCCCTTTTAAAGGAACAGTAATACCAAAAAAAGAAAGTGTTTTAAAGTGACTGAAATATAATGTGCTGTTGCCCTGCAATACTGGCGTGTTTGCTTCAGAAAAACTAGTATAGTTTATATAAATAAGCTGCTGTGTAGCCATGGGGGCAGCCATTCAAGATGGAAAAAATGAGAAAAGGCACAGGTTACATAGCAGATAACATATGCTGTGTAGAATACTGATCTTATCTGGTATCTACTGTAACCTGTGCCTTTATAATAGTCTTTCTGAAGCAAACACACTAGTTTTGCCATAGCAGAGCAATACTACATTATATTATTACTTATTTTAATACATTTCACTTTTTACTGTTCCTTTAAGATGTGGGTATATAGGGTAAAGGTTTGGCTCCTGGTTATGTCTGTCTGTGTCTCGGAGACAATCTGCTTAATCCGGCTTATCTCCATTCTCATGTAAGGGCAGCAATCTGATTATGTGACCATTGAGCAGCAACCCATCCCTATCTGTCTGGGCATTCAGGGGGAACACAGCGTTTGTTAGGGCCGCATGCCCCCAGAAACGAGACGTCTAACAGTGGGACCCTCAAATCGATTTTTTTTTATTTTATCATAAGAAGGGAACTCTACAGGGTAAAAACTCAGCTACACATGCGCACAATTGCATTGCCCAGAGACTGCATTACAGTTAGCAGATTGTGAGGTCACTGGTCACAGGCAGATAAGAACTTTAACACAAACACAGGTGAGCAATGAATTCCCTGGCTACAGACAGGGGGCACCCTAACCTAAATACAGGACTAGACTATTTCATGTTCTCTCTCTTCTTTAAACGCATATAAATATTCAGTACTGGATTAACAAAGGCTGGGTTGACAGGGAAGCTGGGAGTTATAGTTCCAAAAGGGTGGCTATACTCTTACACTTTTCAATGAAGAATGATATTCCTGTGTATAAAATGCATTCTGCAGGGCTGTCTGGCCATGTATGAAACAAACGATTCAGTTTCACAAGCCACATCTTTCACATATTTCACATATTTTGGGTGATGTTCTCTTCCTCATTCCAACTGGTGACTCTGATATTTAATAGCAGTATTTTGTCTTTCCTGCAAATGTAACATAGGGCATTGGGGTGCAACTGCACTTTGTGTAGCATGGAGCTGATGAGCAGAAGACATGCCACTTACCTTGCAAAGAGTAAGCTGCTAACTGCACGGCTGTATCAAAGGAGCAATCCAGTCTAACAGGAACAGAGAAGTGAAGGTGAGCAAAACATCCATCTAATGAAACAGAAAAGCTGCACACTCTACAGGAAATCTTTCAGATCTTATCACAGCCACAGGAATCTGATCTAACAAGCTGAAGAGTGTGGGACAAAAAGACTTTTTGTTTGGCGCTGAGGTGGCTCTATACTAAGCACAATTCAGCAGGAACAGCCCCTTAAATTTGCTCATAATTTAACAGGAACATGGCTAACTGGCATCTGACTAGTTTGTGTGAATGTGATAGGGCACTTAGACTGTAACAAACATTGGGGCAGTAATGATGCATGATCACCGAACAGTGCTGCACAACTTGTCAATGCTATATAAAAGATAATACTAAATGTAGTGTTGGTTTGCCTTTATGAATTAGCTTATTAGAGGGAGGAAGCAAAACCCGGCGCTGGTCTTTATGAGACACTTACTTGCCACTGAGAATGTCTTGTTTCAGCTGCAGCACAAAGAGATACCTGCAGGGGAATACAAAGGTCAGTGGGAATAACTCAGATTTATAAATGGCTTAAGCATAGATGTGCAGATTTTATTCTTTGTGTGACGAAAGCTTGTTCGTTTGTTTTAGTCTAACGATCTATCATTAACCATTCCGATTAAAAAAGTAGGAAAAAGAACAAATCAAACTATGTTCTGGCCATTAGTTGACACAGCAATCATATGAGAATTATATCCAACAAATAGTAGTGACAGTCTCCCACTGAGATCGTCAGATAGGCAATACAGAGATCTTATTGGTAGGGTTGCCACCTGGCCGGTATTTTAACGGCCTGGCTGGTAAAAATGATGGTGATCCCAATGTTATTAATAGGGAAAAAAGATAAATATAAAGGAAGGCCGCTATTTTTTTCCAGAAAAGGTGGCAACCCTAGGCACGAAAAATGTTGCGACACTCCACGTGTGGTACAAAAATCGTACAAGATGGTATCTTTGCATCTATGACCAGCTTTACACACTTACCCTTACACAAACACATGGCACTGAAACCTCAAAGTGGCAGGGAAAACTAATCAGCCCTAACACCCCTTCCCCCCAATCATTGGAGCAAGTGTCACTAGGAGTCTCCCCTTTAAGCTGTTACCACCACAGGCCCCACCCTATTAAAAATCCCTGGAATTTATCAAAAGTAAATAAATACAGAATAAATGTCATTCCATGTCTGGCACATTGGTGCAATCGAACAGAGAACGAGGACGCCTGGGGGCAGGGTGAGTGAGCTCAGATAAAAATAGTGAAGTGAAAGATAAACACTCAGTGCTGCATGCTTGGAATATTTGTTTCCCTGCCCTTTAACCCAAATTAATACCCAACTGGACTTACAGGGGCCACGGCAGGTTCTACAAGCCCAGATTTTACAGGAGAAAGCCATGGTTTTAGGTTTGGATGGAGAAAGAATTCTTCTAAATCTTCTAAAATTCAACTCCCACCCTGCAGATTGTGGATACTGGACTCACCGGGTCAGCTCCTCTCTAAGATTATTGGGTTCTGAAGAGTAGAACTTCACCCGCAAATGCAGGCAGTAGGGTGGCCCAACTACAAAAGGAACAGAAGAGAATGAATGGAGGTAGGGCTTGTTAATTACATTGTTCTGCACTTCTGGCCTAGTCAGGAGGTAACTAATATCTGGCAATACAAAGCATTCTACAGCTCCCCCTGATCCCCATGGTGGTGGGGTTTGTCAAGCTTAGAACTAGACAAATTGGTGTGTTTGGATATCAGTGCCTCCCACCCTTCTCAGAGCGGTCCACAGCACTAAACTCCACCCCTAGCTGCTCAAACAACTGAGTAAATTTGTAGGAAAATATTTTAGGCTTGGAACCCCCAAACAGTCAACAGGGGGTTCATCACATATAACAATTAGTGAGCGTTAAAGGGCAGGTAAAGCCCAAGTAGTCTACCAACACAAAAACTGCTAGCCATGAGTGCAGCACAGCATCCACATTCCATAAGTTTGTATATTTGTGAATGTGAATATACTGTGCTTCATTTGCCCTTTCCTACAAGCTTATATAATATAAATATATGATAATTATGGTATAAAAGGGTTGGTACTTACTCTTTACTTGTTTCTTGATACTTTTAGTGTTATCCAGCCAGTGCTACAGAGTGAGAGAGATCAGACTGGTCATTACCAAGCAATGGGCTAAACACAGAGCAACAATGTATCTCTGCAACCACTCTGATCCACCCTAGGCCCACATGGGTGCCCCAGCACTAGGGTTTCCACCTGGCCAGTATATTACAGGTAAAAATTATGCTTGATGCCAATGTTATTAATAGGAAAAAACGGCAAGACTATAGGCCGGTATTTTTTTCCAGAAAAGGTGGCAACCCTACCCAGCACAGGAATGCTAACAATTGTGGCCTCACTCATTCTCCCTCTCTTAGTAGGGAATCTCATAACCCTTCCTAAACTGATGGTGATTTCTCCTTGCCTCCAGGCATATTTCATTATATTGAGCAGAGCAAAATATTGAGGGCAGTGCAGGTTTCTAAGGTGCAGCTATAAAATCAGTACAACTGACTCAGCCCTATTAAATGTATTATCTGGTACAGGATTGTACCTTTTAATTATCTAGATAAAAGGGGAACACAGCCCTGTTCTCCTGCAGTTGGGTAATAATGTTATATTTCTGCTTCCCAGAAGCCTCTTATTGGGTGCTTGGGGCTGGGGTAAGGGCGGGCCCTGCACCTATCCGTGCCTGTCTCCAAATGCTCAGCTCACAGCCCAGGAATGTGGAGGAGATAAAGAGAAAACAGACTCAGAGATGAAGCTAAACACAGTTTCAATCCCACCCCCACAGCTCCCCCCCCCCCCCATTATCCTCACAGCAACTCCGCAGCAGCTCATTTCCCTGTGCCCAAAAGACATACATTTGAAGAAAGCGCCCCTTTAAGGCTAGTGAGTGGAGAGGCAATGAACACTAATCATAAAAATGTTTCCATAAAAAAAACTACATAGACCCCTCCAGGCAGGAATGGGTTACATAGTTCATTTAATCATGGATGTTAATCGTGCACTCCTCCAGCTGTTACTACAACTCCCAATGTCCCCTTACAGCTAAAGGCTGAGTGTTGTAGTTCAGCAAGAGCTGGTTCAGTCCAAAAAGAACAATCTGGAATGAGAACATCTGACATTAAACAACAATATCTCAAACATGGCTGCTACTTACAGAATGGCGCTACTTACAGGCACTTGTGCTGAATCCATGAACTGCAGCCCAAAGTAATCCTTCTCTATCAGATCCAGATGGTACATGATCTGCTCAAATAGCTCCTGGCCCTCGGCTTTCTTCTGCATAAACAGATAAACCCAAGGATCATTCATTAAATCATTTACATGCGGCTGTAACTGGGTATATATACTAGTTATGCATTGAATTGGATTTGGTTTGAGATTCTTGGGAGTTGCGCATCCAAGAGCCTGGCCAAACCGAATCCTTACCCTACAAAGTATTCAAAATTTGCTGCCTGCACTTCTGTTCAGGCACGTGTGTCAAGTCTTTGTGCCAGGAAAAGGATTTGAAATCGGTTAGGTATTTGACGGAATTCTGTGTAAAGTAGGGTTCAGTGCATCCCTATTTTATATGAGTGGGGGCAGTCATATTGTTTCCCTTGGACACTACATTCCTTCTCTGTATATTTTATATATTCCATAGCACTATATAGAGACATTCCCATCAGTTCCTGCCACAGTGGAGCATACAGGTGTCAGAACAGCTTGGTGCTCCAGTCCAACAGGTATCACAACTACATCTTACAGATGGGAATCCATCTACAGCATTGCAACTACTGCAGAACTATAAACCCCAGCATCCTTCACCATACACCTATGTTTAACACTCTGTTGAATGTTATTATTCCCAGTGTTTGCCTTCATGGCTTTGCTTTGATCTGACCTGTCGTTCTTCCACTGCTACAGATTTAAAGTAGTGTATAAAATGTTGAGTCATGTATCCGTCCCCCGGGCCAGGGGTAGGAAGGCAAATGACTGAGGACAAAGAATAGACAAATCACTGGGGAGCTGCGGGTCCCCCCCCAGGATCCACTCTCCCCTCTACACTTCTTGCCCAGTTCCAGGCAGAGCATTGAAAAGCCTCTTTGTGCTTCCTAATGAGCAGAGCCATGAAATGTGCTTTGTTCTGCAGGGGGAGAAGGGGCACAAGAGCCCGACTTTGGCTGCTCTGGAATTCCTTTCTCTGCCACCCAAGCACCAATGAGCAAAATAAATATTTACTCAGCACTACTGGCCAGAGGCACAGGGAGAAGGGAACTGCTGCCTTATAACAGCCTTCCAGCCTATTTCCACCTACAGATAGGACTCACCAACATTCTCCTCATCGTTTACAGTAGGTTGTACATTATCGCTTATTTTACATGAGTGATACTCAGTGTTCCCTGTATAACTCCTCCTGCCTTATCACTTGTACATTATCCCTTATGATACAAGTTATACTCATAGTTCCTTGTAGTTCCCTGTATAACAGGTTGGTGCTCCAGCCCAACAGGTACCAGGTAGGTGTAAACCCCACCTACAGAATGCAACCTTGTGCTTTTATATGGTCACAAAGCCCCTCAGTGACTTCTAATATCCATATGATTTACAGTAGGCGTACATTATTTCCTATAAAATAAACATCATCTTATAAGATTTAAAAGAGAAATTAACCCTTACTTTAATTATAGGGCCCTATACATGCAACCCTCCTCTACTGCCTTACAAAGGCAAGTATAATATGATTTCTGTGACATTTAGTGTTTGGGCATCTGCTTCAAAGCAAGGATACTAATGATTTCATAAGAAAAATCCATAATAGTTCAGAGTCAGCCTGCAGCCTTTCTTCCTAGTACCATATCCAGACTGGCAGAATATGGGCAAGTGGCAGCTTTGCCCAGGAAAAAGCCCCCAACACGTCTGGTGATATTCTGGTTATCACAATAAACAACACATACTACTAGGATTACAATGACAGAAGGCACTTATGTGCTGCATGGTTGGTTGTATTCTGTGTAGAAATGCACCGAATCTAGGATTCGGTTCGGGATTCGGCCATGATTCAGCCTTTTTTCAGCAGAATTTGGATTTGGCCGAATCCTTCTGCCCTGCCGAACCGAATCCTAATTTGCATATGCAAATTATGGGCGGGTAGGGAAAGAGTGTGACTTTTTGCATATGCAAATTAGGAATTCGCGAAGGATTCGGGAGTTCGGCCCAATCCAAAATAGTGGATTCGGTGCATCACTAATTCTGTGCCTTTGGTTTTGTTAGAATATTACTGAACCCCCAAGGAATTCACCCATAGACACATTAAACCTCTTGCACAGACGCTCAGTATAGCTGCCCGACTCTCTCCCGCCCCACTCTTTAGTTCCAGGTCAGTAGCACTCAAACTTGGCAAAATCTGCCAGCCAAGCCCAGTACGTGGCCCATTCATCTACCAGAACACAGGCACCGCAAACTAAGTACTGTACAAGGGACAAAGAGTTAGTGACTCTAGTGATACCTGCTGCAGTCTCATTATGCTGCTACAGCCCCAAAACCGAGATCCATTTCCTGAGTGGGACTTATTCTCATTACATTTTCTTTACTCAAATCTATAACGCTAAGCAAACTTCCAAATGTCTATTCATTCCTCCTTTTCTCTGGGTTTATAGTTATAAGTAATTGTGTTTGTCTGACACTGTCTGTCTGTCCATTTCCGTACTCTGAATCTGACTTTAGATACAATGTAGCAGAAGTCACTTATCTTCAAGGTCTGTTAATCATCTGCTTCAAGACTCCACTGAGCACAGAGTCCCCCACCATGGCCTGGTCATGTCAGATCAGAGCATTAAATCACTGCTTTAGTGGGTTATAGGTGTATGGTGGTCAGAAATCCCCCCACAGCCCTCTCCACCCAGGACATCTACCTGGTGATGCTCCACCTACGGCCAACTACCAGTTGCTGATCTATGTATTTGCCTCTGCTCTGCCCCTCCGATGATGTCAAAGGTGGGTTGGTCGGCACTTGTACATAAATAATAGTAGTTTGTGGGGGGGGGGGGTCAGGATGAATCTGGGTTGGGAGAGGAAGGGTGGGTGAAGGTATAGTTGACTTTTTGCGGACTCGCACTATTACACATCACTCTCTTCTGGTCACTGAAGCTGCCATGTTCCTCATTCAGATGCAGAGTCTTGTACTGGCCACTAGAGGGAGTGTCGTTTTTAGAAAGTGAGCCCATATGTATTTCTCAGAATTCTGAGGGCAGGACATGAATATGTATTATCTAAGTTCCATAGAACATCAAACTGGATGGGACTGATTAAAGATGGCTGAATATAGCATTGCTCCAACCTACATTAAAGGAATTGTTCAGTGTGAAAATAAAAACTGGGTAAATAGATAGGCTGTGCAAAATAAAAAATGTTTCTAATATAGTTAGTTAGCCAAAAATATAATGTATAAAGGCTGTCGTGATTTTATGTATAACAAGTCAGTCAGAGCACTACTTCCTGCTTTTCAGCTCTCTTGGATTACACAGACTGGTTACCCTGGTTACTAGACAGTAACCAATCAGAGACTTGAGGGGGGCCACATGGGTCATTTCTGTTGCTTTTGAATCTGAGCTGACTGCTCAGAATCAATTACAAACTCACTGAACAGAAATGTACCATGTGGCCCCCCTTCAAGTCGCTGACTAACTCAGAGTTATAGAGCTGAAAAGCAGGAAGTTGGATTCTGGCTGTTTTATTAGACATCTGTTCACTCCAGCCTTTATACATTACATTTTTTCCTAACTAACTATATTAGAAACATTTTTTATTTTGCACAGCCTATTTATTTACCCAGTTTTTATTTTCACACTGAACTATTCCTTTAATAAACACAGTTATAGAGAGAAGGGATGTTCTGGGCACAGTAAGTATAAGTGAAACCCCAAGTGCAGCCACTTACTGGTAAATCCACACTGACGTCGCTCCCATCCAGCAGGGACACTCTGCATGTGATTATGGACCTCGTATCTCCAGCTGCTGGAATGTGAGTCGTTGCCCTCTGGGCTTCCCGTAGTCGTTCCTTCTCGGCATGCCGTCGCATGGAACGGCGACCCAGCGTGCGCCGAAAAAAGCTCAACATCTTTAAGCTGAGGGAAAAAGTAACAGAAAGCATTACACTGCATCGCACAGAAACAGAACATTAAACTTGAACTGGTTGCTAGGATTTGTGTCCCCAGCAACAAGCACATTTAAAGCGAGGCTACAGTTTAATTCTTAATATTCTTTCTATCACTTCCCTTTTTAGATCCATGTCCTCCCCCTATAAATTCCTCATACTGACGTTCAGGTCCAGTTGCTAGGGTAAGTGGCCCTAGCACTCAGCACAGTTTCAATTTTGAACTGGAAAGGTGCAGAAAAACATGCTTTGGCATCCAATGAGATTTCTTTGTCAACATCAAAACAAAAGGTACCTGGGACAAGAAGAAGGGGTCCTAAGAGACAAGTTTCTTTGGGATGTCCAGTGGATGGGAGGCACAGGGATTAGATGAGAGAGATCGGTTCTATGTTTTTCCACTGTGTAATTCATAATGAACTGGAGCAGAGGGCATAGGGTGAATTAGTAAACCCTAAATGTCCGAGGACCTAGAAATTACCTTATATATTAGAATAAGGGGCAGACAGGAAGGATGATGTCTCTCCATAGCCCAGATATCACTTGTCAGCAGCTCACAGGACACTGGCCCAGTCAAAGGACAAGGAATGAAGGGGAGGTCAGGCTACTGATAACTCTCTGCCCCAGGGCCCCAGTCACAAAACAATCAAGATAAACTGCACATTAAGATAAAGTTTAATTGGCCCATAAGCTGGTTGTCCCACCCCTGGCATGCAGCATCAATGGGGCATTCCTTCTGACTGGGGGTCAGTGTGTGCAAGTGCCCTGCAGGAAGCCACCCCGCTGTCTGATTATGTCATTGCCTACTACATATTAAAATGGGAACTTGCCTTTTACTAGGCTATCCAAACTGGTGCCTTTTGTGCTTATTATGGGATGTGCCAAAATCCTCAGGTTCAGATAATCAGTCTGAAAGCCGAGAGTCTCCCCCCGCCCTGGGTTTTTTAAACTGGCAGAGCTGCAATCCTGTCTGTCAGCACCCACATTGCATATCTCTGCCTTTAACCTCTGGGCCTGGCTGTAGCAACACTAATACCCCCAGCCAACAGGGAACTGGAGTTTAGCTGCAGTATCAGGGCAGCAAGAAGCAGCAGCAGCAAGAATGTCCCCCTTAATTTTTTACTTTTATTCACAGCTGAGATAAAATGCAGAAGCCAGTTGCCCATTCTGTGCTGCCTGAGGTGTCCAGTGGGGTTCAAAAGGTTCCAAACCAACAGGCTCTGAGCTTTACACCAGCTCCCAGGGATATCCAACCCGCTGCTCCCCAACTCCCAGCGCCCTCAAGCAGGGCATTAGGCTTAAAGGCTACTGCAACTCCCAGCAAAGTTCCAAGTTGTCAGCACTTCCTCTTGTTTACACTTACTCACAAGAGATTCTTCCCGATCCTCACCCAGTTGCACGTCCCTGCTTGTCTGAAATGCTTATGGGACAGAGTAACCGATAACTGATTCACCCCCTTCCCTCTTTCATAAAGGATCTATTAGGGGATACCACTGTACCCCAGCAACCAGTGCATTTAAACCCCAAACTGCAGAGCAGAACAAATAATAAAGGAGGAGGGTTTGGCCAAAGAAGTTTGGGGCACCAGGCCACAATCTGACAGGCAGGTAAGGGTGAGGGTGAACCACGAAATCCAAATTAGAAGTAGGTTTGCCACCTGGCCAGTATTTTACTGGCCTAGCAAGTAAAAATTATTGTAGATCCCAATGTTATTAATAGGGAAAAAAGATAAATATATAGGAAGGCCGGTAATTTTTTCCAGAAAAGGTGGAAACCCTAATTAGAAGTGAAAAGGAAAAGTGTTGGGACAAGAGACCTGGGCATGTGAAACCCAGTCATGTGATAGTGATGGGTGACAAAGCAGCCAAAGGGGAGCCAGGTCACTGGCAATGACAAAAATCTTCAATAACTAACACTGCTTCTTAACCACTGCAGTGCTGAGACCATAAATCCTCCCCCTTAACACTGCTACAATGTGGTGCGCCAAGGCCAAAGTGCATCTGGCCCCCATAGACGCAAAGATTTTTCTTTGGTGAACGACCAGTTTTAGTGCAATCCAACCAATCCGTCAAATTATCGTGAGGTTAATGGGAATCAAACGTTCGTGCATCATAAAACATTTTCATCGGTCACAGTGCAATCTATCTATGTTTGCAGGGCCAAGCTGGCAGCTACCCTCAGTTTTACTGGCAATATCGCCTGAAATTATCTTTTTAGTTGATGGACAAATCGTACATTTAAACGATTGTTTCAAGATAATCTTGGTCTAAGGGTAAGGTCACACCTGGAGATTTGGGAGATTTAATAAGATTAATCGCCTCTTCTTTGGGGCGACTAATCTCCCCAAACGGCTTCCCCGTCTTCCGTCTGCTAGAATGAGAAATCGACTGCGGCATGGCACTCCCGACGCTTCGTTTTCCGAAGTCGCCCGAAGTTTTGCATTAAGTTTGCGGTGAGCTGCAGGGGAGCACCACTAACTGCTATTTGCCCCCAGAACAAGCCTGGCCAGTGGAACTATAGTGTATAGTGGTGAGCCGGACCAGAAAACCAAAAGTGACTTCACCATGACGACCCTCTGGCCTTTATAAAAAAAGGACACGTGTACCAAACCTGGTGCTCACAAGGGCATTTCAGTTCACGGGAAGTATAACAGCCAAGTGCTACAATGTAACAATGTGTTGCACAGTCACATCCATAATAGTTTGTGATTGTACATTGCACAATGCTCAGCTAACTGCTCCATGAGGCAACTTCGGGCAACTATGCTAAAAGTTATCTTTGCGTCTATGGGGGCCAGATGCACTTTGGCCTTGGCGCACCACATTGTAGCAGTGTTAAGGGGGAGGATTTATGGTCTCAGCACTGCAGTGGTTAAGAAGCAGTGTTAGTTATTGAAGATTTTTGTCATTGCCAGTGACCTGGCTCCCCTTTGGCTGCTTTGTCACCCATCACTATCACATGACTGGGTTTCACATGCCCAGGTCTCTTGTCCCAACACTTTTCCTTTTCACTTCTAATTAGGGTTTCCACCTTTTCTGGAAAAAATTACCGGCCTTCCTATATATTTATCTTTTTTCCCTATTAATAACATTGGGATCTACAATAATTTTTACTTGCTAGGCCAGTAAAATACTGGCCAGGTGGCAAACCTACTTCTAATTTGGATTTCCATGTGTGCTTTAGCGCAGGCGACTTTTCATTATAACCTATGGGAAGACACGTTGAGGCAGTTCGGGGAGATTGTCCCCCAGAATACGAGGCGATTAGTTGCCAGGCGACAAAATCTCCCCCAATCTCCTTGTGTGAACTAACCCTTAATCTGCACGTTTCATTTTACCCAGTGTTTGTATAAAATCCTGCAGTCGCACTCATTAGTGATACCCACCCCGCAGACTTGTGATCTTAATGCAACATATAATGAGTGGATATGTAAACAATCTCTTGTGCACAAGCAGTTTCACCATCTATTCCATGCTGCGGGTTAGTACAATGATAAACCAGTTAGTCTAGAGCAAGTTAGTCTTGTTCAATACTGTGCTACGCTATCATTCAGGGATCAGTGCAATGCAGTTTGTGTTACACTAAATGCACAATACCATACAATCTGTGAGAAACACCCCCGTTACTACATTAAAGTGGTTGTTCACCTTTGAGATAACCTTTGGTATGATGTAGAGAGTGATATTCTGATACAATTTGCAATAGGTTTTAATTTATTATTTAAGATTTTGAGTTATTTAGCTTTTTATTCAGCAGCACTTCAATGTGCATTTTAAGCAATCTTGTAGCTAGGGTCCAAAATACCCTAGCAACTATGCACTGATTTGAATAAGAGACTGGAGTATGAATAGAAGTGGGCCTGAATAGAAAGAGGAGTAATAAAAATTAGCGATAACAATAAATGTGTAGCCTCACAGAGCATTTGTTTTTAGAAGAGGTCACTGACCCCCATGTGAAAGCTGGAAAGAGTCAGAAGAGAAGAAGGCAAATAACTATAAAGCTATAAAAAAATAAATAATGAAAACCAATTGAAAAGTTGCTTAGAATTAGTCATTCTATAACATACTAAAAGTTACCTTAAAGGTGAACCACCCCTTTGATACAATTGTGCATGATAGTTCAACACACTCGCTGGTCTTGCTCTGCAAACAGTGAAACACATAAACACGTACATAAACTGATTAACCATGAGCAATACTGTAATGTGTTGCACTGCACAAAAATCATGCTTAATGTAATACAGACAGTAAACAACACATCACACTGCACCAATAAGTGTTATGCAGAAAAGGCAAATGCATTATGACGGAACGTGTATTCGGTGAAACCTGTAGGGCCTCACCCACCCATAGAAAAACGACTGCAAGTTTTGCTGGTTGCATCTTACTGAAAAGGTGACGCTTTCAGTCAATATTCACTATGTGCACAATTACCAGTGGCTATAAAGGTGTGACATTCATTCTTGATTTGGTGGATTTTTGCTCTATTTTGTGCCATGATTCCACCAAATGGGTATAAGGGGGGCTACTAGTGTAACTGGGACACTGATAAGAGTGTGAGCTGCTGTGAGTGTGAGATCAACAGGTGTGTGAGTCTGTGTGAGTGAGTGTGATAGTGAGGGCAGTGTAACACTAGTGTGGGGAGCTGAGCAGTGAGTGATGCCAGTGACAGAGCACAGTTGAATGTAGTAGGGGGAGAGCAGAGTGTGAGCAGTAGTACATGAGTGAGTGTGAGTGAGTGTGCAAATGCCTCAGTAGGCGCAGTTACCTGGGTGGCAGCGGCCGGTGTCTCTCCCCGACTCTCTACCCGGTTCCCCCTCCCCTGAGCCCGACCGACAGTGCCCGGATGTGGCGTCTCTGGGGCTGATCAAAGTCTTAAAGCGGCAACGCCACTGGCTGCTCCTGAGTCGGACGGAGGCGCGGTATGCGCGTGCCCGCAGATGAGTGGGCGGGGTAAAAACGGGATAAATGTGCAATAGTGCCCAGCGTTGTGCCTCCCTCTGCTCAGCAATAATAACATGGGTGACGGGACGCACACAGTATGTAACTAGTGTCGGTATAGTAAGTGGCAGAACTCTTCCCTAATGAAGGGAACATGAACACTACAAAACCTAGAGTGATGGCAGCAGGTGTGGGGAGATTATTCACCTGCTGTGCCACTGCCACTGTGAGCGACAAATCTCTGGAAAATGCTTTTCTACTGGAAAATCACCAATGGAAAAATATACTATTGCTTCATTTTCTTAGGGCAGAGACACACACAGTCAGATTGGTGGGGGGGGGGGAGATTAGTCGCCAGGACTGCCTTCCGAGCTGCTAGAAAGAAAATCGCCAGCAGGATGGCACTTGGAAAAACTTCGGGCGACTTCGGGAAAACGAATCGCTCCGAGTGCCATCCTGCAGAGATTTTAATTCTAGCAGAGGGGAAGGCAGTCCGGGCGACTAATCTCCCCAAATCTGACCGTGTGTCTCTGCTCTTAGGGACTTTAGGAAACAAAGCGCAGCAAATGCTTTTCCTCACGAGGAAACTTCGGAAAACGAATCGCTCCGAGTGCCTCCCCACCCGGCGATTTAGATTCTAGCTGGCGGGAAGGCATTGCAGGGAGATTAGTCGCCAGAAGAAGAGGCGATTTGCCGTTGGGCGACTAATCTCCCCCCGAATAGCATTGTGTGCCTCTACCGTATGGTGATTTAATTTGCCTTTAGGGAAATGACGTGAAACAAACACTTCTGGCGACTTCGGAAAACAAAGCGCTCCGAGTGCCATCCTGGGTGCCATCCCAGCCCTTGCACGTTTGTATTGATGGTGGGGCAAATGGGGCCGATACAATCATTTGGCCCCTCGGCTAACTATCTGATCACTCTGGAAAAGTGCAGACCTGTGGGGAGAAGGCACATGTGCTACCCAGTAAGACCCCTTCCTGATGGGATTGGGGTACTAACTAGAGGTACCCACCTGTGGCTGCAACTGTTGCCTTTCCTTCAGCCCTTCAAGAGAGGGAGGTGTGTCTTTAAGAACATCCATTTTTTTTAAAGGGGCAATGTCACCTCCATTTTAATGTAAGAACATTAGGAAAAGACAACTGTAAGGACCCTGAATCATACCCATATTTCTTTGTGCAGTGGGTCCCCCTCCTTGCTGTGCCCCTGGCACTCCTTGTAAATCATATCTGTTGTCTGAGTGCAGTTGCAGTTAAAACTACATCTCCCACAATCCTTCAGCAACTTTTGTTAAGCAGATAATTTCCCATCAAGGGGGAACTAAAACTCAGTGAAAGCATTATTGGCTTCAGTTCTACTCTGGGCGGTTTTTACAGTTTCTACTCTCCTTACAAACCAAAGACTTGTTTATTTGACTGCTAAGTATAATGCTGTTTCTCTTGTTAGGAAAATTAGATCGCAAGCTCAGTAGGTACAATGAGGGGCGTGTAAGATGTATGATTCTATATATAATGCACCCTAATGCTGATGGAGCGCAGGTCATTATTTCTTAATTATATCTAACCCCCACTTTACATCATACAGTAGAACAGAGAGAGCTGAGGTGTAACAATAGGGGAATAATCTGCAATGCATTGGGTGGGCAGGTTGGAAGAGGGGCCTCTGAATGATGGACAAATATATTCTGGGAAACAAACTATTTACCTTTTCCACTAAAACACTTTAACCCCTCCCTCTCCTTCCTTGGCAACTCCCTGGTTCCCATGTACAGGCGCCAAACAATAGCCCATTGTTCCCCTGGTAAATTTCCTTTGTTTTTCCCACCCCCACTGCTTGTGTTACTTTGTGTTTTATTTGCCCCAGTTGCCATAAACGTTACAAAGAATACAAGGTCACAATTGCAGCTCATTCATAAACACAAGATCACAGTTTGCACAGGACACTCACACAGACAGAGCAATATTGTGTTTTTGGGGTTTAACACCCCCCCCATGCCCAGTATTTATTTTGGTCACTCAGTTAAGTTATAGGTAGATAAAAGGTTTGGGCCACACACCTAGGCTAGGGCCAGACATGGCCAAAATCAGCCTGCTGAAATCCACAGCCCCTACCAGGAGCAGCATCCTTTTTCTTCATTCATGTCCAGAACCCTAGTGAGCGCGACTGAAGACGGAGGAGCGGTAGAGGCCTGTGGATTTCAGCAGGTTGAGTTTTGGGCGTCTGGCCCTACGGTAAGTAGGGTTGCTGGGAATTTTTTTCAACCCTAAGTTGAAACCCTAAGTGCAAGAAAGACACAGGCTGTTCTGTCCTGGGGGTCACTATTGGGCAGCATCCACATGACCTAGGCGTTAGTTATTGCCATGCTCCTGTTAACAGAATACGGCACTGGTCCAGAAAACTTTTCAGCAAGCACCACAGAGCAATCTTTGTCCTGCTTCTTCCATGTTCTCGTGGTTGCGCATGTACAGTAAAGTGAAAAGCTGAACTAACAAAAAAAGCAAGACTGCTCCATGGTGCTTGCTGAAAAGTTCCCTGGGCTGGGGCAGTTTTTTGCTAACAGAAGTAGCCATCTGGGGTATCAGGTTAGGGACTATCCCCAATCATTGAGAGTTTCTTTTAGATGCTAGATCAAGAAAGCAGATCCTGTCTGGTTCCAAGTCTTCCTGTCCCAACAGTTTGACATCCCTCATGAGCTTTCTCCAGGTGGGTTCTGCTAGTGGTCTGCATCTGGTGAGATAATTGTCCACTAGCCACCTTGGCAACAAAGAATCATCTCAACAAGGGCAGTGGGCTTGTGATAAAGGAGACTCAGATTGTTATCCAGTGCTACACCCAGGAAATACTTGGCTTGGGTGAGGAACTTCTGAAGTTCTAAACTCTTGGTAGGATTCTGCTTTGATGTGTTCAAGCATGGTATGATGTCAATCCTACAAGTAGGGAGGTGAACTGGTAATGGCAAAAATGGGTATGTGCTAATAAGTGTCCATGACAACCAGTGCCACATGAACTTGCCCAGGACCATAGCAATGATGACAGATCTGAGGAACTTTGCTGGTCAATAGAACTTGTTGAGTCACTTTAGGTATAGTATCATGACCTACCTTTTTTGAAAAAACAAGTTTGAATTGAAGAAAACTTTCTAGGGTGTCAGAAAGGCTGGTTGCTTAATGATGAAAAACTGAACCTCAGAGACTTTAGCACAAGTTTAAAGGTGGGCAGATTTGTCATTTGTTACAGGACTGATTTTAGCACGATCCGATAACATTGTCTATTTTATCGTTACAATTATCGCATTGTTCCAACAAAATCGTCCCAACAGTCAATCAGACATATTGAAAACATTTTGTTGTGAAAAGATGAAATCGGTCAGTGGATGGTACAGTCAGATAATCATCATGAAACAATCGTTCACTGTGCATGCCTTTTTTTGCCAAAGTAACATATACGAGACAGACAGCCATATGTTAATATATGTGAGATCTTGCAGTAAAACATGTTTTCCCCTTCCCATCCCTAATTTGCATATGCAAATTAGGATTCGTTCCGGTATTCAGCCGAATCTTTCGCAAACGACTCAGAGGTTCGACCGATTCCAAAATAGTGAATAGTGGTGCATCCCTAGATACAACCAGTCTCCTCACATATTGTTTACCATGGATTGGTGAATCGTTCATTCAGCCCATAGGATTGATCACTGAGCACCGACTAAATCTGCCCGCGGATGGCCGGCTTTAGGAGCAGACGGAAAAACAGGTTTGGGGCAGGCAGCAAGTAAACAGAGTCTGTGAAATAGGAGCTAGATTGGGGAAGGCAACAGACAAGCAGAAATCCAATAACTGGTCAGGGGTCAGAAAAAGCTGGCACAAAGGCAGGGCAGGGACAGACTTAAAGGACAGGTCCTGAGATGGCTTGGACAAAGCAGGAGGGGTAATGATCCAGTACAGTTGAAGGAGGCTTAAATTGCCTCTTAATTGGGCAACTGCCTGCAGCTGGATCATAGACGGTTACAGGATTGATTACTAGAGAACATTGACAGGAGGAAAAGTCATTGATATTATCCACGAGACCCCTACCACACGGCCTCCAGTGGCTAAACCTGGAGGAGCAGCGAGGCCATAGAAGCAAAGATACCATCATACGAACAAAGATTTGTACAATTTTTCGGTTGTTAAGTAATTAAAAGATTTATATCGGCTAACGATATCTCTGCATGTATTGCCTATCTGACAATATCAGTGGGAGACTGTCACTACTATTTGTCAGACAACTTTCATTTAATTGTGGTCTGTCAATTGACCAGAGAATCGTGTGATTTCTTCTCTTTACTATTTTATATTAATCTGACTGGTTAGTTGCAGTTCAGAAGATTTAGGCCTGATAGTTTCTGTCAAAGATGGAGTCCTTGGCTACGCTAGGCTGGCAGGAAACTGGGAAAAACATGGAGGGCCCTAGCCAGCCCAGACCTGCTCCTGCGCTCTTGTGCTGTGGAGCGTCATCATTCACATATGCATGGGGGGGGGGCGGAAGTTTAGAATTCGGGAGGGGGCCCCTGGTAACTGCCAGGGTTCCGACCCTACAAGTATCAGCCAGCAGGGAAGATAGTTACATAGTTAAATTGGGTTGAAAAAAGACAAAGTCCATCAAGTTCAACCCCTCCAAATGAAAACCCAGCATCCATACACACACCCCTCCCTACTTTACATAAATTCTATATACCCATACCTATACTAACTATATAGTTTAGTATCACAATAGCCTTTGATATTATGTCTGTCCAAAAAATCATCCAAGCCATTCTTAAAGGCATTAACTGAATCAGCCATCACAACATCACCCGGCAGTGCATTCCACAACCTCACTGTCCTGACTGTGAAGAACCCCCTACGTTGCTTCAAATGAAAGTTCTTTTCTTCTAGTCTAAAGGGGTGGATTACGTTTGCGGTGGTATCCTGGTGATCGAAGATACCACATTGTACAGCACCTGACAAAGACATGTAAAATTATCATCACAAAAGCTTGCAATTTTTACTTACTCCACTAGCCAATAAAAGGTATGACCTAACCTCACATTTCTGCATTTTTTTTTTAAATGGCTAACAAGGCAAAACACCGTACCTCCATGTGATTTGGAGGTATGCAGTTGATTTACTTAGGGATTACGCTATCTTGGGAATGCTCTCCAAAGCCAATGGGCTTAATCAGGAGCAGTCTGAGGGACCAGAGCGTTAGAAGCTCAGGGAATCCCAGATGTGCTCAGAGGGTGTACCCAAATTAGTAGAGAGAGAACTGGAATTACTGGACAGGGAAGCCACAGCATTCTCAACAAGATTGCATTAAAGGGGTTCGATTGACTGTAGGTTAATGTGTCTAACATTTGGTGCATGCCAGGAATTTTAAACTTGCTGAAGCAGAGGAGCCTCAGGGGAATGAACCCTTATTACTGCCCTTCTCAACCACCCTACCTCTTGGGTGGAGCAGATGAACTGTCCTTTTTTTGGAGAACAAAAAAGGCTGGAGTAGGATTCAGATTTGGCCTACAGGTTAAGTGATCTCATGCTAGAGACCCAGGATCGATTCCATGTGGTGGCTCCTTGTGACCCTAAACAAGTCACCTAATCTCCTGGTATCCCAGCATACATAGTACATCTATAATGGCTGACTCGCTTGCTGTAAGAGAAACACTGAGAGCCTTCTTAAAGGAACAGTAACACCAAAAAATGAAAGTGTTTTAAAGTAATGAAAATATCATGTACTGTTGCCCTGCACTGGTAAAATGGATCGGTTTGCTTCAGAAACACTTCTATAGTTCATATAAACAAGCTGCTGTGTAGCAATGGCAGAAACTAAAAAAAAAAAAAAAAAGGCTATATGGCACAGGATAAATATTGGATAACAGATAACATTACATTCTACAGAGTTTATCTGCTATCTGCTGTGTAACCTGAGCCTTTTCTCCTTTGAATAGCTGCCCCCTTGCAACACAGCAGCTTGTTTATATAAATAAGTGTTCCTGAAGCAAACACAGCAATTTTACCAGTGCAGGGCAACACTTGCATTATATTTTTATCACTTTAAAACAGGTATTTTTTTATGTTACTGTTCCTATAAAACAGAAGGTATTCACATGCCTTATGCTACAAACAGCGCTGCCATAACAAAAATCAAAGGCTTTGACCTTCGCTTAAAGAATTATATCCATATATACAAATTTGCATACAGCCTGTTTCAATCTCCTTAGAACTTACCAGTGCAAGCTATTGAAATATGGCTTCTGTTTAAAGAAGACTATCTGTGCTCGTCTTACTTTTGAGAAGGGCTAAAAGGAGCCCAAGAGCCTCTCTACCTAACCAGCATGGTTTATTTTTCTTCAGTGCTGTCCAAATCCACCCCGCAGAAACCATGTTCTAATATCTTGCACAGATGAGACTTACAGGCTTTTTGCAAGTTTGGATATATGGCTCTGAACTATTAGGCTGTATCCCTGCTTATAACAGTGGGTCTGGATGCATAGTTGGCCACAGGGACATTAAGGAGTGTTTTGTATGTCTCTGCCTAAAATTCCTTAAGTGAAGGTTTTAAAGGAGAACTAACCCCCTGATGTACAACAGCTCCCCTCGATCTGCCCCTTTACCTCTCCCTCTCTGAGCAGTGTATTACCTAGATTAGCGCCCCTATTTGGAATCCTAAACTCAAAAAGCAGCGGAGTGCCATCTTCTGTCCATTCATATGCTCTTCTGAACATTCGTATACTCTGTTCACCGACACGGAGCCTGCAGGCCATGGCCATGAGACCGGTTAAAGGGCAAGTTGGTCCTTTGCACTGTGCCTAGGAAATCAGTAGGGAAGCTATTGGCTCACATCCCCGTTTACCAAAGGAAAACTCAGACTGTACTGTCGGAAACAATATGACAACTCCCTTCCATTTGTATAAATACAACTATACAGAGGAATATTATGGGCACACAAACTGTACCCTCATACTGTACTGTCTAAGAAAAGCAAAAGCCACGCCCACCCTCCCCCAGGGAAAACACATCTGCAAGGGCTCCCAGGGCACTGTTAAAATCTGCACCCATCCGTGCTTTACAAGTCCCCTTCTGCCAACATCTCCCACACCAGCAGCCTAAAAGGGACATCCGCTACCTAAAGGAGGAAAAACTGGCTCTGTAGCACACACTCAGCCGGAGAACACAAACGGGGCATACCTCCTCAACAGAACTCGAGTAGTAAACAGATTTGCTTGTACCTGCTAGTTTGTTACTTCTTACTCCAAACATGCTTTATCCTGCATTTCTCCTCCTTTCACTCTCATGCTTCACAAAACATTTTTCACTACCTCCTCCATCAAATCCCAGTTCTATACAAATCTCAGCCTCTCTACTCTCCTCTCCTTCCCTCTCCACACATGAAGTTTATAAAGTACTCTGTTTAGCTATTCCACAAAACTCCTCCTTTTCATACAAACCAAGGACTTATAAATCCCACTCTCACTTAGTCTTTCTTTCCTTTCTATTGCTGGCAGCTGGGGACATTTCCCCAAACCCTGGCCCTTACCCCATCCCAGTTATATCACGACCACGAGCTCCTTCTCTCCGGAGCAAATTCAATCAGTACAGAACACTTACTCCTATACCCAAAAACCCAGTTAATCTTTCATGTGCTCTCTGGAATGCCAGATCTGTTTGCAACAAACTCACCGCTATACACGACCATTTCATTGCAAATTCCTTTAACCTACTTGCGCTTACTGAAACCTGGCTTTCTCCTACTGACACTGCCTCACCTGCTGCCCTGTCCTATGGGGGCCTACACCTTACTCATACTCCTAGACCTGGTAACAGACCTGGAGGTGGTGTAGGTTTGCTTCTCTCTCCCCGCTGTACTTTCAAAGTTCTTCCACCTGTTCCCTCTTTATCATTCTCCTCATTTGAGGCTCACTGCATTAGGCTCTTTTCTCCTGTTTCACTCTGCATTGCTGTTATATATCGACCACCAGGACCAACTGCACAATTTCTGGACAACTTTGCAGCCTGGCTTCCTTACTTTCTTTCATCTAACATCCCATCCATCATATTAGGTGACTTTAATATACCCGTTAACAACATTAACAACTCTTCTGTCTCTAAACTTCTTTCACTAACCTCCTCCCTAGGCTTATCTTTGTGCTCAGACTCCCCCTCTCACTCCAATGGTAATGCTCTGGATCTCATATTTACCAGACTCTGTTCAACCTCCAATTTTACTAACTCCCCATTTCCCCTCTCTGATCACAATATGCTCACATTTCAACTCTCACTAACTCCCTCCTCACCCCCTGCTATTCCCCAAACACGTACTTACCGTGACTTGCAAGCTGTAGACGTGTCACATCTCTCTTCTTCCTTTGACTCTCTTCACTCTAATATCTCAGCCATCTCATGTCCTAATGTGGCTACCTCTGTCTACTATAGTACTCTCACCACTGCCCTAAATGAGCTTGCTCCTATAAAAACTAAACGTTCTCGACCCAAACCACTTCAACCTTGGCATACTGCTCATACAAAAGCGCTCCAAAGACACTCACGTGCACTTGAGTGTCGCTGGCGCAAATCCCGTTCAGAATCAGACTTTTGGAGCTACAAATCCGCCCTGCGCTCCTTTAACACCAGCCTCTTCCAAGCCAAACAAACATACTTTACTTCACTCATTAACTCCCTTTCTAAAAAACCAGCACAACTTTTCTCCACCTTTAACACTCTCCTTTCCCCTTCTCCACCCCCTCCATGCACATCTGTCTCTGCTCAAGATATTGCTGAGCACTTCAAAAACAAAATTGACACTATCAGAAGGGACATTACACTACTCAACCCCCCTAGACTTCCACCACCCTCCCTGCACACTGCCCAGTCTCTCCTGTGCTCCTTCACCCCTGTCACTGATGAGGAAGCCTCAAAGCTTTTGGCCTCTTCTCACCTTACCACCTGCCCGCTTGATCCAATTCCCTCGAAACTTCTCCGCAATACCAATCCTTGTCTAATCAAAGCCTTAACTCACCTATTTAATCTTTCGCTCTCAACTGGACTGTTTCCTTCTCAACTAAAACATGCTCTTGTCACCCCCATTCTGAAAAAACCCTCTCTTGATCCCTCCAATCTTGACAACCTCCGACCTATCTCTCTGCTACCTTTCATCTCTAAACTACTTGAGCGCCTAGTCTACAACCGACTTAAGGTGGCCATACACGGGCCGATAAAAGCTGCCGACAGACCGAGTCGGCAGCTTATTGGCCCGTGTATGGGGGCCCCCGACGGGCTTCCCCGATCGAGATCTGGCCGAAAGTCGGCCAGATCTCGATCGGATGGGGTTAAAAATCCCGTCGGATCGCGGCCGCATCTGTTCGTTGATGCGGTCCCGCGATCCGACCGCCCGTTTGGTGAACGCTAGGATCCGATCGTTGGGCCCTAGGGCCCACGATCGGATCAGCCCGATATTGCCCACCTCAAGGTGGGCATATCGGAGGGAGATCCGCTCGTTTGGCGACATCGCCAAACGAGCGGATCTATCCGTGTATGGCCACCTTTACCTCATTCCTCTCTGACAATAACCTGCTGGACCCCCTACAATCTGGTTTTAAGCCACAACACTCCACGGAAACTGCCCTGACTCGACTAACTAATGACCTTTTAACCGCTAAAGCCAACAATCATTTCTCACTACTAATACTGCTTGACCTCTCAGCCGCATTTGACACTGTAGATCACCCTCTCCTCCTCCAGTCCCTCCAGTCGCTTGGCCTTCGTGACACAGCCCTGTCCTGGTTCTCTTCTTACATCACCAATCGTTCCTTCAGTGTCTCCTACAATGGAGTATCATCTTCTCCCCTACCTCTTTCTGTTGGAGTTCCTCAAGGCTCTGTCCTGGGACCATTACTATTCTCCCTCTATACTTCCTCCCTTGGCAAATTAATAAATTCGTATGGTTTCCACTACCACCTCTATGCTGACGATACTCAAATCTATCTCTCATCTCCTGATCTCAACCCAGAACTCCTAACTCGCGTCTCCTCCTGCCTGTCCGCTATCTCTACCTGGATGTCGCAACGCTACCTTAAATTAAACCTCTCTAAAACTGAAATGGTTCTCTTTCCTCCAAGAAACACCAGTAGCATCCCCGAAGTATCCATCATAGTTAACAATTCCACTATCACCCCCTCTCCCCAGGCCCGGTGCCTTGGGGTTATCCTAGATTCTGCCCTGTCATTCACTCCTCATATCCAGTCACTTATTAAATCATGTCACCTCCACCTAAGGAACATATCCAAAATACGATCATTTATCACCCAAGACGCTGCCAAAATTCTTATTCACTCTCTCATCATATCGCGTCTAGACTACTGTAACTCTCTTTTAATTGGCCTCCCCCTCCAGAGACTGTCACCTTTTCAGTCCATAATGAACACTGCTGCGAGGCTCATACACCTCAGCAACCGCTCATCCTCTGCCTCGCCATTCTGTCAATCCCTGCACTGGCTTCCGTTACCTTTCAGAATCAAATTCAAATTAATGACACTGACTTTCAAAGCACTTCACAACTCTGCTCCACCCTACATCTCTGAACTCATCTCTATATACTCACCCACTCGCTTACTTCGCTCCTCTACTGACCTGCTACTCAACTCTTCTCTCATTACCTCCTCACATGCTCGCATTCAAGACTTTGGAAGGGCTGCACCCCTCCTCTGGAACGCTCTCCCACGATCTGTCCGACTTTCTCCCAACCTTTCTGCTTTCAAAAAATCTCTGAAAACGCACTTCTTTCGAGAAGCCTACCCTCACTCTGCTTAACTACCAAATGCAACACCACATACAACACCACATTTCTCACCCACTTACTTCGATCTTGCCCACTCCCACACCTTGTGTATTACTCCCTTCCCTTTAGACTGTATGCCTATGCATAGGGCCTTCCTCACCTCTTTGTACCTGTATTGATTGTGATGTTTGTTACTCCATATATTCTATGTATGTAATTCATGTGATGTAGTTGTATAATCACTTTACAGTGCTACGCAATATGTTGGCGCTATATAAATACATGTTAATAATAATAATAATAATAATAGAGGTACCCGGGACCGAGCTGGGGGTCTGAACTGCAGGGCAGCCTGCTGAGCTGCAGGGAGACTGCTGGCCTGGTGACGTGGAGCACCCCGGGGGAGAATGTGGGCCTAGTGGGGCAGCGCCACAACTGGCAGCGGCTAACTGTACTCCAGCGAATACAGTAGAAAAACTGTTTATTTTTTATTCATTATTTTATTTCCCGTACGTTTGTCTGTTTTTTTTTGTGTTGACAGACACACTCTGCTTGAAATCGGGAAGAAATGCACAACTTCTACGCCAAATCTGCTCATAAGAGATTCTGCGGAGTTTGGGCTTGCTAACAGCACCTGAGCTCAGAACAAAGACCGGGACTGTGAGATGCTGCTGGCCGAGACGCAAGCGCTGCGCACGTAAACAAAAGCGAGGAAAGCGTGCGGGCGTTAGCACCAAGCTAAAGGTTAACCCAGTCCGACCAGTGCTACCGTCAATCCTGCTCTCGAACGTTCGCTCCTTGGACAAAAAGATGGATCATCTGTGGCTCCAGCATTCAAGCCAGCGAGAAATAAACGACTGTTGCATCTTTATTTTCACGAAAACATGGCTAAACACGAACATTGTTGACTCGGCTATCCAGCCAGCCAAGCTAGCCTGCTAGCAAATGCCAGAGGAGCTGCTGTATGGTTCCATAGAAAGTTACCATATAGTGGGCTGGTAGGGGGCTGTTTGGGCCTCTGTGGACTTGGAATGGCAGGGCCTATTTTGACTCCTAGTCCAGGCCTGGCCACTGCTCACCACAAGTGGAGTTTTTAATTGTTAAATGTCGGCCTTTCTATCTGCTGTGGGAGTTTACCGCAGTACTACTGGTAGCTGTGTACTTGCCGCCTAGCTCAAATGTTAACCTGGTGCTAGGAGAGCTGTACGAGGCTATCAACAAGCTTCAAACAACACAACAGGACGGATTTATCATTGTTGCTGGCGATTTCAACCACATGAAAACACACAAAACCAGCCAGAAAAACCATCACAGTCTGGCCGAGTGGACCTGTGGAAGCACTTCAGGACTCTTTCGACTGCACAGATTGGAACATGTTCAGGGAGGCTGCTACCCACAATGGCTCCATCAACTTGGAGGAGTACACAGACTCTGTGACCTGCTACAAATGCATAGAGGATGTTACCGTCTCCAAAACGAGACCACGAGAGCAAAGGTTCGTGCACGGCTAAGAGAGAGAGATGCCGATTTCCGATCAGGGGACAGAGTTGCTCTTAAAATAGCCAGGGCCAACCTCTCTCGGACCATCCGACAAGCAAAGCAGGAGTACACACTGAAGATTCTAAATCATTTTGACAACTCAAAAGACTCGCGCAACTTATGGCAAGGCATTCAGGCTGTCACACAGTACAAGCCTGCGCAGAGCAGCAGCAACGAAGATGCCACACTACCAGAGGAAATGAACAAGTTCTATGCACGGTTTAATGCGCTAAACAAAGAGCCTGTGAGGAAAGCCACGCCTCCTCTCACAGACCAAGTAATTTGTCTACCCACGGCCTACGTGAGGTGAACCTTTACCAAGGCCAATCCACAAAAGGCTGCCGGAACAGACAAAATTAATGGTCGTGTGCTCAGAGACTGTGCTGATCAGCTGGCTGACGTCTTCAGACTTTTCCAACACATCGCTAAGCCAAATGATCATCCCCACATGCTTCAAGTCCACCACCATCATTCCAGTGCCAAAGAAATCTTCAGTAACCTGCATGAAATGCTTAGAGAGACTTGTGATGGCACACATTAAGAGCACCCTCCCCCGCTCACTAGAAACACTACAATTTGCATATCGGCCAAACAGGTCAACTGAGGATGCCATATCTTCTGTACTCCACCTCTCACTAACTCATCTGGACAAGAAAGACAGTTATGTGAGAATGCTGTTTATAGTCTTTAGCTCAGCATTCAATACCATCATCCCTCAAAATCTGAGTGGGAAACTAAGCGAACTGGGATCGAGTACCTCTCTGTGCAATTGGATCTTGGACTTTCTGTCAGAGAGGCCTCAGTCTGTTCGTATCGGCGATAACGATTCCAGCACCATCAGATTGAGCACAGGAGCTCCTCAAGGATGTGTTCTCAGCCCGTTGTTGTACACATTGCTGACACATGACTACATAGCATAGCAGATGACACAACTGTGGTGGGGCTCATCAGCCACAACGACGAGTCGCGTACAGAGATGAGGTTCAGCAACTGGCGGTCTGGTGCAGTGAGAACAACCTGTCACTGAATGTGATGAAAGAGATGATCGTCGACTTCAGGAGAACTCACCCTGCTCACACACCACTCAACATCAACGGTTCCACACTAGAGACAGTAAAGAACACCAAATTCCTGGGAGTCCACATCTCTGATGACCTCACCTGTACCACCAACACCGCCTCCATCACCAAAAAGGCTCAGCAGCGTCTTCACTTCCTAAGACGACTGAAACGGGCCAGCCTTCCGCCTCCCACCCTCACAGTGTTCTACAGGGGCACCATAGAGAGCGTCCCGACGAGCTGCATCTCCATCTGGTACAGTAGTGCCAGCTCTGCTGACCGGAAAAGTCTAGAGAGGACTGTCAGAGCAGCTGGCAACATCATTGAAGCAACTCTTCCATCACTGCAGGACATCTTCCACAAGTGATGTGCAAGAAAGGCCTCCTGCATTGCACTGGACTCCACACATCCCTCACACAGACTGTTCACGCTGCTCCCATCCGGCAGACAATTTCGCAGCATTAAAGCCCGAACAACCAGGCTGCGCGAAAGCTTTTTTCCGCAAGCTATCAGACTCCTCAACTCACTGCCTGCCCTCCAACTACATTCCAGACACACCTGAACTGTGAACTTAACTTTGTGAACAAATTTATTTGCACAAAATTCTAAAGGTTTACACATGTATATATGCAATTTCTGCCAGTATATTGCACATTTCATGTGTACATATTTATATATTTTTTAGTGCCTTTTTGCGATATGTACTAGCTGGAGCCACGTCGTCTCGTCTTACTGTGTATTTGTATACTGCTGAGACGACAATAAAGTTTACTTTGACTTTATAGCAGCTCTCGCCTATATGTATAATCAAATACGGGCGTTGCTCAACTATAACTCACCGCTTGTTGTAGCATCGGGTGCAAGCTGCTGGTCCCCCTGCCAGGGACCCAGGGCACAATAAGCTATACCCTCATACTGTACTGTCTAAGGGAAACAATATGGCACCTCCTACCCATATGTATAAATACAAATATACAGAGAAGGAATGTTCTGGGCACACAATAAGCTATACCCTCATACTGTACTGTCTAAGGGAAGCAATATGGCAGCTCCCTTCCATATGCACACAAGACTTATGATTACATCCCATGTGGATGAATGCATCAGGCAGTTTGAACATTTTGATATGGAATAAAGGATTTTAATCTTCATCCAGTGTTCAAGCCTAAATAAATATCGGACCCTGGTTATGAACACCTGCGTCATGAGTTCTCTCGAGTACGTTTAAGTCAGTCTTGGCTGAGCTGCATTTTTGACTAGAGATCCCTCCCATGTGTATAAATACAAATATACAGAGAAGAAATACCGTGAAGGAATGCTCTGGGCACACAGAATGCACAAAGACTCATTCACACACTTTAATGTTTCTTTTTAATCAGAAATATATCCACATCTCATTAGTAGCTGTGCATATAAAACATTCTTTTTTTTCATGATAAAATTCACATTTTCAAGCCGTGAAATACCTGGTTTACTGGACCATAGAAGAGAGAATGGCAGTGTTAGTATGTGTTGTACCACAGAGCAAAACTGGATGTTTACCAGGACGGAACACCGGGCTGGTACCGCTATATTTGACCAATTGGAAATTTAGAGAACAGATTTGTTTGTGGAGAATAGTTCGAAATCAGTTCCATATCAAGAAATTAAGTTGGTGCTCGTCAATGGCTGGACCGGTTCCGGACAACGAAACATCCAGTTCTACTGAGGGTTCCAGGATGGGTTTAGTCCGTCCCAAGATGCAGGCAGTTGGACTCTTGGCAGGACAATGTTTGTTTCTTTACCAAGTGGAAAGTCTGTTCACGACGCAACTGCAAGAATAACACATACAGCACAAGAATAGTAAGAACGGAGGTGTGTGGGCTGGGCCGGGGGGTAGAACTCACTGTACATGGACATGCTTAACGATAAGATCGACACACGCAAAACATAGTCACTTGGATCAGCAATTTGGAACCATCTGCTGCAACAGCAATGATATATATGTATATATACGGATACTGGAACATACCCAGGCGGGGGTCAGAAATATCTGCTGCCATTCTGTTCACAAATGGTTAGATAGCATGGATAACCCAAAGCTGATTGTGTGCCACCAAGTGGGTCAGTGCTCCAGGGCCCCGAGGGATGTGATTCTAATCCTGGGCTCAAGGCAATGGAACAAAGATGCCAACCCTGTGGGCTTGTGTGTGTATGGACTAGACAGACAGTACCTTTTCAGACATAAACAAAGGACTCAGTCAACCTTTCTGCTATCATTATTGAAGCCTCATGCGTGATGCTCTGCTGGACTCTTTACAGAGCCAGACTGACCCGATTAACTACTGTGGAGCAAGTTCTAGGTACCGCTACTGCAATGAAATACTCTATCATTGCGCTAGACTAGATGGAGGTTTCATTTAAGATCCTACTATGTTATTTAGCCTGATGGAGGGTTTTTTAAGACTATGTTGCTAATTAATACATGTACCCTCCTGGCTAGGTCTCAGAACAGCATCCGGCCAAAAGTTCCCCAAAATTGCTCACAAGTAAACAGGCCGCAGTGTTTGTTACCCAGATATCACTTGAAATAATATAGCGGCCAAGAGACAAATGTTTCACTGCTGCCCCAGGATAATGCAGAGCAGGGGGTTGAAGTCTTAACATCGATGATCTTTGAGTACACAGAAAAGCCGACGGGGTATCCCATGAGGCTGGTGAAATGTATATTCTCCCCTTCTGAAGGGGTAAGTGGGGGAGTGTCGGTGCAGTGAGAGCAGTCACATAAATAAATTCATTCGCTTTCTCTGAAGCAAAAGCACGAGAGCAAAAAGTTACAAAAACAAAAATGTTTCCAAGGCGTGAAAAATGTCAAGTTTCTTAATTCTCTTCATTTGAACATAAAGTGCAACAGTGCTGAGTCTTCCAAATCCTCCTGGAACTCTTGGGCCAGATCATCCGAAACTGGTCGTGTGCCGTCAAGCGGGTCGGTGCTCCAGGGCCCTGAGAGATGCCACTCCGATCCTTTCTGGGCGCAAGGCTACGCTACTTGTATCCAGATGGCTGCATGCCCCCCTATTTATGAAATTATGCCATTGCAGGTTGTACAAAGCCTTCTCTATACACCTTCAGGATTGCCTCACACACGAATCTGTACTGACTCTGGGAGGGGAGAAAAGAGCCATTAGTATAGAGGAAACAGTAGGGTGCCAATTGTAGTTCAACAACATCCTGCTATTTGTAAGATTCCCTAGCCACCCCAATAAAGGATGGCAGTGCCTCCCTCTCAGAGAAAAGAGGTATGTGCCCAGTGCATGTGCCTCTTCTGCCAGCCCCGCCAAAGAAAATCACTTACCGGTGTCTGTATCATCATCGCCCTCTGATCTCTCATCGTTCTTACGATGTCCAAGGGGTATACAGCCTGACTGCACTCCATCAGGCACATTGCGGTCTCCATGGTGATCAACACTCCAGTCCGGCCAATGCCAGCACTTCAAAGCAAGGAGGCAAGGAGTTACATCTGGTAATTAAAGCTAATAGCTTTGCCTATAAATACTCTACCCCAATAACCAAAAGAAAGTACCTTACCAAAACACCTAGATAACACACGGTATCTACTGCACTAGGAGGAAGTTTGTTTCCTCTCCTCTCTTATATCTTAGCTACTATAATAGGCCAAAAACAGCTGCACATCTTTTTATATAAAATATGCAGGACAGGGCTAAATATTTACAATACCCCACAAAATTTAAGAGAATATGCACTAATAATGTAACTCATTAGTGGCACCATTTAACATTTTCATGTTTAGTCACCAGGGGGCACTGACTTCCCACTCCATCTATAAGGGATTATTATGCATTGGGAGTTGGCTTGTCTCTGGCCATTTCCTTATCCTTGGTGAACAAACATTTTCATCTAGCTCAAGGGGTCACAACACTAGGATTAACCTAGGGAAAATCCGTTAAAGGACAAGTCTAACCTCTGCAGTTGGCCTTCATTTTTCCACCTATCTCCATGCAGATACAATGCATTTTTTTCCAGTGTTTCATAAAACAACATGGCAGATGGTGCTTGAAAATGTAGTCCCAAACTACTTAGTTTATAAATCAGTGGCCAGTACCTGCAGTGCACCACCACAGGCTCATCATGATGACTCCTCCTCTGGCGCACCAGGGACACAAAGTCCAAGAAGTCACTTGAATCATCGGGAACCCCATGGTCGGGCCACGCCGTGTACTGAATCTGGGTAAGGGGACGGCTTTCATTTTTCTGTAGATATCAGAAACAATAAATACAAGTATTTTACATATTTTGCAGGACCTACAGAGAATCATAGAGCTGTGCCTGGGTAAGTACTTGGGGAGATTAGATTTACTTACCCAGGAGAGTTGGCAATGGCAGAAATGCAAGAAATCAGTCCACGTTTAATCCAAAATATGAATACAGTGTTTTACCTCCAGGTTGGTGAGCGTCATCTCCCGAAAAACATAAGCAGGATTTCCTTCCTCAGAATGGCAGGATATCTGGAACTTCCCAAATTCAGAACTTCCTGTGGTCTCTGGCCAGTACTGGTGGCACTTTACCTACAGGAACAAGATTTGTTAGAAAAGCTTCTCTTCCATTTGAGTTCTTACTGTGACTGCCTAGAACATTGCTTCTCTGTATATTTGTCTTTATACATATGCGTAGGAGGTGCCATAAAGTTTCTTTCAAACAGTACATTATGAGGGTTTAGTTTATTGTGTGTCCAGAACATTTCTTCTGTTTACTGTATTTGTAAATAAGGGTAGGAGGTGCCATATTGTTTCCCCTAGACAGTACAGTATGAGGATACATCTTATTGCGTGCCCAGAGCATTCCTTCCTTGTATATTTGTATTTATACATATGGGTAGAAACACATTGCTGTGATGCAGGGTTTACAGACCAGGAGCTGTTATCGGAAAACTGTTTATCCAGGAAGTTCAGGATTACAGGAAGGACATCTCCCATAGACTTCATTTTAATCAAATAATAAAAATGTAAAACAATATTTCCCTTTCTCTAATAATAATACAGTAGCATGTTTTTGAACCCAACTAAGGTATAATTAATCCTTATTGAAGGCCAAATAATCCAATTGGGTTTATTTAATGTTTATGTGATTTTTTAGTAGTATGAAGATCAAAATTACAGAAAACTTTCATCTTGAAAACCCCAGCTCCTGAGCATTCGAACAGATCGCATACCTGTATATCCAATGACTAATAACACTTACCCTCCCCCGTTCCACCTGGGTAGTGAGCATTACAACCATAGAGGAGCCTTGTTCCCAGGTCATTTGCCAGAAGTCAGGGCAGGTGTTGGGCAGGGGCCCTTGGCACGCAATGTAACGGTTGATGATGCTGGAAGAAGGGATCTCCATCTGTAGCCATGATATGTAAGAAACAGAATGAGAACAAATGCCGCCAATAATCTGACCCACAGAAGTAAGGAAAACAACACATCCCTAATGGGAAGCACAGCCAGTTAAAAAGGAGTAATGGTGCAATGTATTCTCCAGCTGGACACTGTTTCTATTAGAATTACTCAAGGAATGGACTAACTGCTTGTTCTGACTGCCTCCCACTGGCATCTGGAAAAGGTAAAACATTTAATTTGATTTCCCTCCAAACCTCTCAGTACAAGTGGGCGGAACAAGCAACAAGTCTCTGGGAGGGAGACAGACTAAATTATTCTCCTTTCCCAGGTGCAGCTGGAGGCAGTTTATTTTGCAAAACTCATTATCTGTGCCATGCAGCACTTTAGTTTCCCTTTAAGAGGCAGAGAGCTTGGCAGCCAAGTGGCCCCTGACGTGAGTCCCTGGGAGCAACATGAGTCTGAAAATATTTATGAGAAAGCAGAGAATCACATTACGTAGGATGCTGCCAAATCCTCGCTGTGAGGCACTGACATGGGGGAAAGGGGTGAAAAGGACTTGGCCATCACATACACTGACAGCTTATATGCCTCAGGTCTGCCAGGACTGATCCAAACCAGTACTGTCCAACCCCAATACCTGCTGCTCGATCCTGTACATCGGCTAAATGGAACTACATAACGGGGTCAGGCAAGTACAGTCACTGACACAGGGAATTGTGTTGCATAAAGCAACATGGCAACTTTATGCTATAAAACATATTTGGGCAGTGCCCAGACCCACAGCTCTACACTCAAGATGGGCTATCCTAGAAATAATTAGCCCCTTGTATAGAGGTGGGAATCCAAAAAAGAAAATATTACAGAGGGAAGCATACTGGATCAAGAAATTAGATACACTCCACCCAAAAGGCATGAATGACAGTTGGAGTGTGAAATGCTTCCTATAAAACTATGACAATGTTGCTCTTTTACTTGTACTTTGTATAAAAAGTTTTTGATACTTTTTAACCAAACTCTCCTTGTTACTGATGCCTTATTTGTTTCTTTTTCAGATAACTGATTTTTGAGCCCAAGATAGTTACATTATATGTACGGCTATTGGTAGGAGTAACAGGCATTTTTCTTCCTTCCATATCATAGAATAAATTATCAAGATATTCTGTGGTAGGCCTAGAAATGGGCAGTTCCTATTAGTGCTATACTGATTTTTCAGTAATTATTTTGTATTTCTGTGACTGTGTGGAAATGTTTCTATTGAAACTACCCTATGGACTGAACTGAAAAAGGACTTTGTGCGAAGCACCCACTAATGACCTCCAATGCCTGCACTTATATACTTCTGATTGACACACTTTGTATGTGACCTCACTTCCTGTTATATCTTTTATAAGCTTGTATCATCACAAAATAATCTGTACACTTGATAAAGGGCCTGCCCAAAACATGTTGTGTGCAATAAAGAACACTTAGCAGCAAGATCTGCCTAGATTGCTTTCTCTTAGCCTCCTGAATAATAGCTCTACACTCACGTTGATATAGTTGGCATTAATGTAATCGTCACCGCCTGCTAAAATCACCCGTGTTGCATCATCTGAAAGGCAAAAAGAAAATGGGGCTCATTAGCATTAATGATGCCAAACAAGCAAATGAAACATCAAAGAAAAAACCCGAAACAAGTGCCAGGTAAGCGCATAGTAAGTGAGCGCACGGCAGAGGATTTCAGAACAGGACTTACAAGGCGAAATGTCTCTGTATCGGTTTTTGGAAATATTTTGAGGTAATTTGGCACAAGACATGGTCATTCCGGGCTTCTTGCGGTACAGTTGCTAAAAAAGAAAGAGACAAAGAAATAAACATCATGTGTCATAAACCTACCTACCTTCGGATTCTTACTATCAGCTTAATGCCTGTACAACTCTTATTGGCAAGAATTTAGTTTCTTACATGAAGTCTGTGTAAACGTTTCTGGGTCAGTGAGTTCAATCTGTACTTACCCAGGTGCAGAGCTCTAATTCTCTGTAGTTCCTGCTCTCTTTCCCATGGTCAAACCCTCTCCCTGGGTAAATTAATCCCAAATTCCCCCCATTACTTAGCATTGTCAGGGAGTAACGAGAGCAGCCCAGGAATAGGAAATACTGAGAAATAAAGCTCTTACTCTTATATAGTGTATTGACCATTGTAAGAACTCCCTAACATTCCCTGATGCAGACATGGTAAATACCCACAATACTTACATGATAATATTATAATACAATCACCAGAACTTACATCAAACTGAGCCAGCACCGTCCCATTAAAAAGTCCTTCCGCCAGTTGGATCATGGACTCCCTCAGAGTGTCATCATCTGAATGAACCCCATCCATGGGCGTCTTCTCTGGGATGTACTGAAAGTCTGGCTCACTCTCTAGCCTCTCCTCCACGATATCGTACACAGCTGAGGATTTAACACAATGTTAATCACCTTTTATTAAAGGCCATAGTACCTTCTGCTTTAATCTTCCCTTGGTATTTGTCTCAATTACTTGCTTCATCTCTCCTACTGATCCTGCCGTTTCAGGTTCGCATAATCCTAAATTATTCTTATCCCCTCCCATAGCCCCCCAATTAGTTCATATACACCTTACACCAGGGGCCCCCAACCTTTCTTACCTGTGAGGCACATTCACCTGTAAGAAAACCTGGGGAATAGCACAAGCATGAATATAGTCCCTGGGGGTGCCAAATAAAAGCTGTGATTGGCTATATGATAATCCCTATATGGACTGGCAGTCTACATGAGGCTCTACCTATTAGTACACCTAGTCTTTATGCAAATAAAACTTGAAAGGAATTCAAACTAAGCACCTGCTTTGAGGCAACTGAGAACAATATCCAGAGAGTTGGTGAGCAAAATGTTGTTCGCAAGTCACTGGTTGGGGATCACTGCATTTAACCAAGCTAACAGGGAGAATAAACCAGAGACACAGGGGTATGCTCCATTTCTAAGGAGAAGTGGCTATAAATGGAATTCTGTATAGGAGGGAAAACTTATTAGGGGTTTTAATTGCATATAAAATGATGGACTACAGGTATTCCACTGTACTAAGCACAAGTTTATGCAGGTAATACTATAAAAGAAAGTCCGTATGCACTATTAAAAGGAGACCTCTCACCATTGGGGCGCACAAGCAATACAAGCTCCCGGGAGTGCCTCTCACAGCTCGCCTTAATGAACATCACCACTTGGTCATGAGTGTGCTCAGAGATGTCTCTCCCATTGATCAGTACAACCTGATCCCCCTCATTGAGACGTGGGACACAGAGATCGGCCTGTAACAAGGAAAGAGAGGTTACAGAACTACATATAAAGATAATTCTGCATTTGATCAATACATGCTCAGACATGGTTCACCTTTACGTTAACTTTCAGCATGTTATAGAATGTCCTGTTCCGAGCAACTGTGCAGCTCTTTATTGCTTTATTTATTTTTTTACAGTTTATGAATCATCTGATTTCTTCAAACTCTTTCCAGTTTTCAAATTGGGGTCACTGAGCCAAAACAATATTGCTCTGTGAGGCTGCAATGTTATTGTTATTCTTAATTTTTATTGGTTAACTTTCTATTCAGTCCCTCATCTACTCATATTCCATTCAAATCACTGCCTGGTTGCTAGGGTAAACAAGACCCTAGCAACTAGATAGCTTCTGAAATATCAAACTGGAGAGTTGCTGAACAGAAAGTTAACTGAAAACCCACAAACAATAATGATGACCAATGTCTACATCATATTAAAAGTTCATTGAACGTTGAACAACCCTTTTAATTGGCCTGAGAATTAATAAGTATCTATAGGAGTATCGATATACTGGATGCAACAAGTTGTTCAGTACTAGAGTGCCATTGTTGTTATCCCCAGGGAATATGTATGGTTTTGTTCATTAAAAGGAGATGCCATGCTGCTGAGTCATATAGGGCCACCAGCTGAATGACACAGTGTGGGAAGTTGGACAGGACATTGGTGGTTTGTGAAAAGTTCTCTGAATCGGAATAAAATATATTTGGTTGTTCGGATCTCCCTGACCTCTGCTGCATGCCACCGGGAAATAATTAGGAGGGGCCTAATGAGAAGGGGAAGTAATACAAACAATAAGAAGAGAAGAATGAAAGGCGCAGTGACTGCAGCCAGGATACAGCAGGGTGTGGGGGTGCTCTCTGTAAAACTGGAATATGGTATTTGTTCAGAGGGTCCCACACCTCATTCTAACTTGCCAATTTCCATTCGCGTGTAATGGTCACTGATTTAACTACTCACCGGGGTTCCTGGCGCCACCCTGGACACAATCACTGGCATCTTCTGGTCTAAACCACCCTTTGGGGGCATAAAGGTTTAATAAATTAATAGAGAAACATGAGACAAACCATGAAAAGGCCCACACTGGAGCTAAAAGGCAGAATATATCACTGGAGGAAGAAAGTAAGCAAATAAAGAAATTGGAGAGGGTTGGATGAAAGGGAACATAAGGAATTGCTAATTTACAGAAAGAGGGATACAGAGGAATAAAGAGGTGGTGGGACTAATACCAATAAGGAACCGGAGGGGGTAGCTCAGAGCAGTGGGGTGTAACTGGCAGAATTTGCTGCTCACCTTCACATTAAAGCCAAATCGGCCATTTTCATCTGGTTGCATCCTAATCAGCACCAGATTGTCGTGAGGCACAAGCCCGTTTGGCTGCAAGAGATAAGAAAGAAGAGTAAGTGATACTGCCTGACCACGGCTAATGCAAACAACTGGATCTGTGGTTAACAAATATGGAGGTCCAATGAGGCCTATAATTAAAGCACTGCGTATCTTGACAGCGCTATATAAATAAATGATGATGATAATTGTCTACCATGTGCAGAAAAGGCTTGGCACAAACTGGACCTCAGTCGAAAAGTTGCCACTTAAAAAGTTATTTTATTAGCACAAAAGTTTAACATCTTTCGTGTGGTACAAAAAAAGCCTAAACACATTTCGTGCCTCTCCTGGGCACTTAATCAAGAAAGATGTAAAACATTTGTGTTAATAAAATAACTTTTTAAGAGGCAACTTTTTGACTAAGATCCGGTCTGTCCCAAGCCTTTTTTCTACATGGTCGTATGAATTCTCTCCTTAGCTGAAGGTCTTGGCCATGTGCACCCCAAAATGTTTGCAATGTACATGTATGTCAGTACCCTTGGGCTGATTGTTCAGCGAAAGCTATCAATATTCAATCACCACACCATCAAGTGTCAAGACAATACCAGACGTGCACTCTGACTGGATAAACCCAGCTCACCGTGGAGTTCTCTGAAGACCAAGGAGCTTCGAATGGTTCATCTATATGGTTGTCCAGGTCCTGCTGGGAGTGGGATAGGTGAATCTGGTTCAGACTGTTCTTTTTGGACTGTTTGGGTGGCAGTGCCGGCGGAGGAGTGTTGATAGCAACTTCCTGGATCCTGTGTGGAACAGTATATAGTCATTGATTAGATACATATACACATTTGCTTTATATCTATGAGCTGGATCTGCCATACTGTTCTTCTTTAGAGAAACCAGTAGTTAAATGCAAATCTCAATTTATTCTATAGAAATGATGGACCCTTTTATAATTAAAGACCTAATTAGATGCACAACGCTGACTGGATGGAGTAATTAATGTTAACTATCTTGTTTTCTGTGTAAAGAAAACTAAAACAGTAAACAAGTGAAGCACAAAAAATGGTTCATGCAGAGAATTTTGGGGCTGTACTTGCTGATTCTGAGAAGGTTTCCAAGCACCGGTACATCCAGTACAAAGACCCGGCGCTGGCGTAACCTCTGAATAATGTATTGTGGAAGCTGACGGGGGAAGTCGCCTCGGAACATCAGTGCTTTATGTTTGCTCAGCAAGCTGGCAATTTCCCCTTGCACACACACACACACTGGCCCTGAATAGCTTAGCTCTGCGGGCAAAGTTGCCCCCTCGCCTTGGCCAATTAACATGATAATAAATTCCTGCGTGCAGAGGCCAGACAGTCGCCCTTTGTGCCTCTTCCCTACTTGGCCCAGAGACTTGGCTTGTGTGTGGAACATTTATTCCTTTCCATAATGAGAATGATTTGAAGCCTTGTAAAGCGCAATAGCTACTAACGACCTCAGTAATTAAAGGAAAAAACCTAGATGCAAACACAATGAAAGATCAGCCAACAGGATGCTACACAGTAATTTCATTTATCTGAATTTTCCCCTTTAATCTTTGATGATCAGTGTCCCAGGCTACAGAGCTTTACCTAAAACGTGCCCTGACTTTGCTACAAGCCCCAGGTCATATATATATATATATAGATAGATATAGCTTTACCTAAAACGTGCCCTGGCTTTGCTACAAGCCCCAGGTTTATTTATATATATATATATATATATATATATATATATATATATATATATATATATATATATATATATATATATATAAAAATATATATATATATATATATATATATATAAATAACCTGGGGCTTGTAGCAAAGCCAGGGCACGTTTTAGGTAAAGCTATATCTATCTATCTATCTATCTATCTATATATATATATATATAACCAAAAGCTAGTCTTACATTATGAAACTCACACATATATATCATGGCAACAGGGTGTATTCAATACAAAAAGAAAATTTGAAAACAACAGCCTACATTTCCCGTGTCTCCTCTTTGAGCACTCAGCAAGTCCCACTATAAAGAGATGCGTTAGTGCAAAGGGCCAAACACCAACAGAGTTGATTCTTTAAAGAAGTCCCCAAACTACAGCGTGGGGTGAAGGGAAATGGATTTAACAGTCGCCAGCTTAATTCCACCCTACAGTGAGGGGTCTCATGAGAGCTCTCTGTCCAACCCATGAAATCACAGCTGTGTGCTCAGCCATCTGTGAAACCCTTTAAAGGCACAGTGCAGAAGAAACACAGAAATGGCTTACAGCGGAGAGTCCAGGATGATGCTGTTGGCTTGGGTTGAGGATGGGGATTGATGGTTAGTAAAAACCTCCCCAGGTGAGGTGTGAATCTTACGGTCAACCAGGTGTCCCACTGAGAACGGGCGCACGCGACTTCGCTCCTGAATGAACGACGAATTCCGCCTAAATAAAATTACAAAATAAGAAAGTGACTCTGGAGCCAAATGTTCCCACCTCACTCTGAATAGCAGCACCCTCTCTGTTTCAGTACACTAACTTTTTGGGTTTGTGGGCAACATTTGTTCAGGGTCCCTATTAATGGGTCACAAAGACTGCAAATAAGTGACCCTAATTGACCTTCGGGAAGTGTCTAGTAAATTTGTGTCCTCCCAAAATCTCATCCTAAATGGCCTCCAAGCTCCCCAAGGCCCACAACCACCACTTTTATCAGCCCAAGTGGGGCAATGCAATTAAAGTGGGAAACTGAAGATGACTGCATATTTACAGTCTTCAGTGACTGCTACCCAATGTTTCTATATATCTGTTATAACCATAATATAATCGGTTATATAACAATGTTATGAGCTAAGGGGGCCCAGACTGAAGCCCAATTAGTGTGAGATTTGGGACGAATGTTTATTTGTGCCCTGGGTACCCCTGGAACTATAGCAGGGTTACTGTTACCCAATGTTTCTATATTTCTGTAACCTTGTTATGAGCTAAGTGGACCCAGCCTGAAGGCCAGTTAGTGTGAGCTTTGGGGTGAGTGTTTTTTTTGTTCCTTGGGATCTATAGCCAGGTGACTATTTCTGTTCTGCCTTTCACTTCTTGTGGATTCCATTCAAGTAAATGGCAGGCAGCATGGACACATTCTGGTGCTTTTCCACTGGCAGAAAAAAATACACCATGTGTCATGGGCCCTGCAATAGATAAAGGACAAATTTCAGTATATGTTATTCTGGGAAATGATTGATTACTTCCCCTTTCTTGGACAGAACATATTTTGAGCCAAACTATATTTACTGCTGTCCTTTTTAGACCAAATAAAGGGAATATCCTCTGCCTTGGCCGACACTTTGGGGAGCAGAATATGTGGCATGGACACCAAGTTGCATAAAAACCCCATGTTTCTTACTGATTTGGTGTCCCTGGGGGGGAACGAGAGGGCAGGCTCTGGGTCTCCAGCCTGTCGTTAGACAGAGAATTTCTGCTCACAACCTCCCAGTCCATCTCACTGACCAGCTTCCTGGATAATGGTTTGCTTGGGGACCTAAAAAGGAAAAAGTACAGACTTTGCTGTGTAACAAATCCGTAGATCTGCTGTTGATCTACTTCTCCCAGCATTCCAAGCACAGAGACAGATAGCAGATCCCTGGTCTAGACACACAATTTCTCTGCTTTTTAAACATTTTTTGTATGGCTTTTTTAATATTCTGCTTTCTTCTCTCAGTCAAAACGAATGCCCTGTTGTGAGGGCCCAGGAACTGTGGGACACAGAATCAGACAAAAGCCAAAGGTTTCATTCAAGTTGTCCACAGTATAATGCAATATTTCTTCATTTCCCTCTATACGCAGCACCCATCAAGGTCAGAGAGTCAGCGGCGTGGCAAGTTCAATGGTGAATCATTTCAATGCCAGAGGGGAACTCTCTCCTCCCAGAAAGGTTACAGCTGTCGCCACTGAGAATTCAGAGCACAGGCATTCATGCTCATAACTGCTACTCTAGTTTAATCTAAATGATGCTAAATGGAACTTTAATGACTTGATCTTAACGACTGAATGGGTTGTTCTTTAAAGTTTCAGAAGGAGACATGTATAATCAATTTGTATGTGGTTTCTGGGGATATTGGTTGGATACAAATTACACACCAAGCAGCCAAGAGTATTGCTGGTACAGTCAGGAGCAGAATAAAATGTATTACTGTCCAAACTATGGCCCTGTAGATGTCATTAAAGTGAAACTCCCAGACATATAATTTGTAGGAAGGCCAACAGACACCACCATTACTTTCAGTATCCCTCATTGCTACTATAGGCACCATCTCTTCCTACTATATCTGCTATCCCACAGTCACAGTCCCTCCCAAGAGACTTATCTCACTGCTACTATGGGCACCATCTCTCCCTACTATATCTGCTACCCCACAGTCACAGTCCCTCCCAAGAGACTATTATCTCACTGCTACTATGGGCACCATCTCTCCCTACTATACCTGCTATCCCACAGCCACAGTCCCTTCCCATAGACTATTATCCCATTGCTACAATAGACACCATCTCTCCCTACTATCCCACAGTCACAGTCCCTCCCAAGAGACTATTATCTCACTGCTACTATAGACACCAGCTCTCCCTACTATAACTGCTATCCCACAGCCACAGTCCCTTCCAAGAGAGACTATTCTGCTCACTGCTACTATAGGCACCATCTCTCCGTACTATACCTGATACCCCACAGCCACAGTCCCTTCCCAGAGGCTATTATCTCCCTGCTACTATAGGCATCATCTCTCCCTACTATACCTGCTATCCCACAGCCACAGTGCCTTCCAAGAGACTTATGCTCACTGCTACTATAGGCACCATCTCTCCCTACTATACCTGCTATCCCACAGCCACAGTCCCTTCCCAGAGGCTATTATCACATTGCTACTATAGCCACCATCTCTCCCAACTATATCTGCTATCCCACAGTCACAGTCTCTTCCCAGATGCTATTATTCCCAATGCCTGCAATTTATAAAAGTAGATCTGTGGTGCAATTCAGACCATTCTAGTACTCTTACTACTGCTCTGCTGGACCTCATTTGTGCACAATATGGAGCATAGGGACATCCCCAATGACAACTCTGAAGCAGCCTAAAGTGTGAGGGTACTGCAATTCATTATGCTCTCCAATAAGTGGCAGATGGTTCACCTTTGCTTCTTGGCTGCGAAAACTCACCTTCCAGGCTCAGTGTGAAGGTAAAATGCAGTTGGTCTCCATGAGAGGCATGAATTTCTGCACCACTGAGTAAAAGCAGGCTGCTTCTGTGACTCTAATAAACAGTTGTGAAGCCCAGCGACCCACCCACTTGTGCCTTCTCTCATTTCCTGTCAACTTAGCTCAGAGCTCACCACAGTGCTCAATGTGACTTCCTAGGGACCTTAACCACTTGGCTGCTGCCTTGGTGGGAGAAGAGTTAAACGTCACTGGCAGTTATTCTTTTCCTTATAGCATCAGTGGCACAAGCATTCCTACAGAAATGGCTGTAAATTGCACTGGATGGAGCAGAAATCCAAGTAATGAGAGAGTCTGCTCTATAAACACAGAACATAGAGCCCAGGTTTGCCCACAGGGCACTTATTATGGCGTCAAATGAACTGAAGGCATTGCAAGTAAATCAAATAATGACATGTACCAACTACACTCCCCAAACTGCCAGGAGCACCCACAATCATATCCAAATCAGCTCAGCATCCAGTCCAGAGATCTGGGCACCTGCAAATGGGCTACCCTGGCCACTGTAGAAGGAGCTAAAGTCCAAAACATGCTTAGAAAAGGAATTGATGGTATATGTGACTCATTCAATCAGCAGGGAGACAGCAATGAACATTCCCATCAGCCCCTGCATCAATGGAGCTTACAATCGGACACTGTGCAGATAAAGCATACATCAAGTGCCAATTATTTTTGAGCATTCTCAAGCACGGTCAGTGGCAGAGCAATCACATTAAAGTCACAGCTCATGCATAGAACATTCTATTACTTTGTGTATATGGCATCTCCTACTGGAGAGGATACAGCTGCTCAATCAATGATTTAAAACTGAGCAACACCTGCACCTATCTATAATTCTGGTCCAATGGGTCAGCACTCATTAGTACATCCCTATTCTTGCCTCATGTGGTTGCACTCATTAATTTGCTCCTCTAGTTGTACTAGTGCTTTGTGCTATAGAATGTTTGCATGGAAACAACCTTTCATGTGTAGGACTAATACATTAGAGCTTAAAATAGGCCTGAACCACTTGTGTGTGAAAATGTACATAAAATTGCTTTTATTTGAAGCTCTAAGCATCGGGCAGAAAATACAGAGAATCAGAGCATTAAATGTTTAGCCAGCTATCCGGTCTATAGCCACTGGGGCACTGGAATCTTCACTAGACCAAATTGTAACCAATCCGAGCATTAGCACATTCAGAGGGCTTCAGCCAAGCTGTAGCCAATCAAAGATTCAGAACCTTCACATTAACTTTACTAGACCAATTTGGGAAGGAGGTCCAAAAACAACCTATAGCCACTAAAGACACAATGCTGGACACTTCTGCAGATCAAAACACACTACACATCACAACTCGGTTTTCAAGTTTCCCTGTAGCCAAGCATCTTTAATTGGCCCCTGCATTGTTCACACCTCATATTCAGACAGTAAGATTCACACATGTAATCCCCCCCTGCATTGTTCACACCTATAACACCTCTATTATTAACACCCCAGACATAATTCACCCATTTACACCTCATACAAACTGTGGGGCAGAGCATAAACTGTTCATCTTAGAGTGGTCCTGATAGGTTTCCCTGTCTCCTGCTGTATTCTAAAATAAATGGAAAGCCAATACCTTGTCTGCTACAAACGGGTGAATCCCAAACTTTATTCCATGGTGCTCACAACACTTCAATGTTCAAACGTTTCGGGACCGCATGGCCCTTCCTCAGGGCATTCTGCCTGCTCTATGCTCCCTTTGTGTGCTGTGTACTCTGCCTGCCCTATGCTCTCTGTGTGTGTTATACTCTGCCTGCCCTACTATGCCTGTATGTGCCATGCTCTGCCTGCGGGAGGTGAACCAGTTGGGGGTTTGTCAACATTTAGAAATACTTGTTAGGGGTCCCCAAGGTGTTTAATAATATGCAGGAGTTGCTGTTTTATCCCCAGGGGAGGATGAGGCATATAGATTTAAGGGCATCTCTTACTTTAACATAATTAACTTGTTTCACACATGAGTGGTGAGTGATATTCCTGCAGTGACCACCAACCATTTGGTTTTTTTGGTGTGCTACCACCATTAATAAAGACATGGTCTTATTCTTGTGGTTTAAAAAACAGGGAGTGGTCAACACTGGCTTCCAATATTGGCCCTCCACCATGAAGGCCAGAAAATTCCGGCCCTTGGTACCATAGAAGTTGGACAGCACTGACATAGATGGATGGTCTGTTTATGACGATCCCTAAAAAAACCCGCAAAGTTGTCGGGTTTGGGCAAAGAGTTCCCAATTCCCTAGCCGTGCGGGCAATCCGTGGGTAACCTGACTGGGTACCTGACAAAGGTGCGGGCTTGAGCCCTCCCACCCACCCCTGTAGTTGTGGTAGTTTTTTTCTATTTCTGTGCAGTTTCGAGAGGGATGTCTCTTTCGGTCCAAAGCGTCACTTCTGGTTTTGCGTGTGCCTAGGCCAGAAGGTAGGTTGGTCTATTGCGGGTTAGGTAGTGCATCAGTGGGAGAAAAATTGTGGGTTGTGGGTCACAGGTAGCATGTATGATTCGAGTATGGGTATAAGAAAATGAACCCATGCAGGACTCTAACATGGAGAGTCCTACACCAACAGCGCAGAACAGACACTGGCATACCTCATATTCTGCATGACTTTTCTCCCTTTAATAATATTCTATTTTTCACAACAGTTCCACCCCACAAAATCTAAAATGTTTATATCTGCAGATCAGGATCAATTACCCATAGCATGAGCTCTGCTTGGTTACATCAGCAATACTGATCTTTATTAGTTTAATGTTACATGCCGAGTGCCAAGGACTGTGTGTATAACATGCTGTGTGTATAAACCAGTGTGCCAAGCAGCAATTACCCAGCCTGCCCACATGTTACTAGGCAGGAGTATTGCATTACATAGTGTTGTATGCCATGGGCAACTTTAGATCACGTACAGACTGCCATTTGTTTAACCATAAGTACCAGGTTGCATTGCTGGGATCCTTTTTTAGCACTTTAATAGGGAAGGCACAAAGAGAAGTAAAACCAGAGGTCTGTCATCTTCCCAAACACAAAGAACATTATCACCATTTGCATTTCTATCCCTAATGGCACAATCAGCTATGGACGTACCTGGCAAACACCCGATCTTTATTGGCCTTCTCCTTCCCATATTGCACAGACTGGACTTCTGTCCTGCCGCTGGAATATAAATAGAAACCCTTGTTTAAAGGAGAACTAAAGCTTAACTAAAGAAGTAGCTAGAATTGTGGTACATTATGTTTTGGGCTTCTGTACCAGCCCAAGTCAACCATAACCCTTTAGCAGTAAAGATCTGTGTCTGCAAAGATCTGTGCTTTTGCCACTTACTGAACTTAGGGACCCATTCACAATATACAGTACACATAGAATATAAATGGCACAATATAAGGCTGATTAGTAATTAATATAATTACTACATGGCAGCACAGAAACCAGTGCAATTAGCATCAGAATTTAATAATTAGCCATGTAGAATCAACACAACCCCTAAGCTTAGCTTCCTAACTGAGCATGTGAGTGTCGCAGATACTTTCCAAGATGGTGACCCCCTGTGACAAGTTTGAAGTCCTGGATCATTGCTGCTATTGACAAACTGAAACTTTAGGCTGGTGCAATAAGTGCAGCATATAAAAGATTGCATTTTTAGCCACATTAATTTGTAGGGTTTAGCTCTCCTTTAATATATATGTAACAACCACACAAATGAGCTTGCATTTTAATATATCTCTATTGGCCAGGCAATTAACATGGGTTATGAAATATTCAGCTTGAAACAATGCACATAAGGCAGATTATTTCTTCATATTACCAGTCCTTTATTGAGGGGGAAGGGCTGTGGTCTGCTCCTTTTGGGACCCTGTGTGGGGCTGGGGGGTTAGGACAGACTCAGAAAAGAATCTGCTTTCTAAGTACCAAGTCTGTGCATGATCCAGTTGAATCCCACACTAAGACAGGCAGCCAAGATCCGCCTAAGACAATTTTTAGAAATGGACCGTTTGCCAACACACTTGGGCCTGTCAGCTAAATCTGAAATATAAGATTTAGTTATGAATGGACAGAAGGCGGGAGCCATGAAAAAGGAATAGGACCATCACAGAGGCGCAGCCCCAACAAGCAGAAACCTGTAACTTCAGCCTCCTGCACAACAAGCTACAAAGGCTTCTAACTGTCAACTAGGCCCTGGGAGCCACCAGCCTCAAATAAGCCTTAAATATAGATAAACATACTGCCCATTCTCTGGCATCTCTTAATTATTTTTCGCACTGAAAAAGGAACAACATCTACAAAAAACCTGGCTGTTTAGATAAAAGAACTGGGGTTTATCTACTAAGAAGGCGCAAGTGTACCTCGGAGATCAAAGCTAATTAGCTGCTAAGGGTAACTGCACTGAGGCTACAGTGTTAGTAAATGAGTCCCACTGACCCTAGCAACCAGGTACTTAACCAAATGTCAGAATAATGGAGAACTACTGTGCATAAATGGTTTCTGGGGTGACCATCTTGGGTGCCATCGCCCTAACATTTACAGTAACCCCTTAAATGGAAAGGTCTCTGAATATACTGCAGTCTTGGTTCTTTCAGTGAAATAGCTTTGCTAAGTTATCCTCTTTTGCGTTTTTTGGGCCAGCCACACACTGAAACATGAATTGGGCAGGTTCAGATCAAAGTGCATGCACCTGTGCCTACTGTGGGGTATCTGGGCATATGTACACGGTCCTAGTGATTGGGATCCAAACACGTACCAGTATCGGAACTTGGATCCCAGTGTAAAATAGTGTGCAAAGAAGTTCTTTTGCGGGGGGAGTGGTGAGTCGAGGCGGAAAAAGGTGTGATGTTCCACACAAGCTTTCCACAAGTTCTTACACGCACGATAATTCACCATGTTGAACCCCAGTACCGTCTCCCTATATTCATGCTGGAAAACAAACAAGGGCATGGAATCAGCAATGAGAAATCTGATACACAGGAGT